>NC_058042.1:4563750-4898333 GCF_020085105.1 Siniperca chuatsi | reverse complement strand
TTTAGGGAAAGACGGGCTTACAAGACACCACAAATTCATATAAGCCAGATCCAAAATGGTCTGTATAGTACATTTTCAAACACCACCACAATAAGTAAAACAATAAAGAAAACCAATTTTCACAATCAGATTTTCATGCCTTCATTTCATACAAAATTCATAAACATGTACTGGACACTGGAGAAATCAGGATGAATACGAATGAAATAATCAGTTCTGTCTCGTTTTCCAGGCTTTTGAGACAAAGATATCAAAACATAAAAAATTGAACAGCTATTCCAATTTTTGATCATCTGCACACCAGAATATTTCAGGGTCTTGTCGAGCCATTTCATGAAAAACTAAATCATCATAGTATGTACAATGAAAAAAGGAAACATGGGACTCACTTTCCACTTCTCCTAAATCACGCAGCTCGCACCTCCTGTTTTCCTCCTGAATGTTTTTGACTCTGCCAACCTCAACAGACAGAAGAAGAATGCCAGCTCTCATCTGTGCAAAATAAGATCTCATGATAAAGGCCCATACGTTTGTTTAATATGTAAATATGTCCTTATATTTTAATGTTTCTACTATCATGTTATTGGGTTTTCAGCTAATAGAGGTTGTTAAATAACTGAATAAAGATAAACTTGACTCTCAGTGGGTTTATCATGAGGTAGAATTTATGATTATGTCTTTGACAACGCGAACATTTAAGTCCACAGTGCAGTTCAACGGTGAATCAACTTAAGAAGATTTGAATAATCCATTTGAATGTCAACTGTTGTCAAAGAGTAGGATTAAGAATTCCAGGTGATTTGTTATTTACCAGGTATTTTAAAAGCATTATTTAATCCAATTTGGAAAATTTTACTTAATTATCAGCCCAATTCACCTCTCATAACAAATTTTATCGATAATATTTAAATATTTTAAGATTTTTCAGTTTTCATGCTGCGCAAAACTACTAAGCAGATAAAAGTGATTTGTCTTTCAACTACAACACTTTCAGTTTCAGCTACTAACTCCACATCCACTTCTCACCTGTCTAAATTTCGTTATTGCATTAGTTGAGTAAAACAAACTAATTAGACAAATGTCTGGCAGTTGGCAGTCAGTCATTGGAAGACCTAATTTACCTCGACCGCTGCTGCTGCTGCTGCTGCTGCGGATTAGTTCAGATGACTTTAGATTAGATTAGGGCCCCTGTGGAAACACAGAGGAAGCAAGAAGATTATAGCAAATGAGATAACTGAAATGACCATTGTTACATTTATGTAAGCTACAATCCAGTGTCACAGCTTTGTTTTAACAGATGTACTTTAAGGAGCGTGGTACTTTTAAATGTCATTTGATAACTTTACAAAATTGCAATTATCCTGAAACGTCTGACATGTGAGAAGCAGAGTTTTCTCCTCCGTTTCATGGTGTCATGGACTATCAGGGATATTTTTAGGAAATTTGGGAAATTGAACAATTGATTTTTGTTGTTTTTGGAATTTTTTGACAAAATAACCAATTTTAGCGCATCAGTTTAGGGTCCGGTAACATCTAATTTGCATGTGTCATTATTTCTGACATTTTCGACTGATTGTTTAAAAATCAATCAACTGTCCAACACATTTTTTCTTTGCTTCATTTTTATTGGAAAATCTAGTTAAAACATAAACAGTTGTTGTTCTAAGTACATATTTTCCACAACAAAGTCCCACAATCCTCCATGTACATACAGCAAAACAAAATAGAAATACTGCTTTTTAAATAAATATGTTATTTATTTCATAACAAAGACAAATAAATTGGAAATCTTTTCTTTGTGAGCCCCAGGAGTGTACAGTAACAGTAGCTGCAGTGTTTACAGTACATTCTTTTATTAACAATAGAAGCCACTTAATGGGGCTCTAATACCCCACTCATCCCCTCACCCCATGACCCGTCCACCCGCCTCACCCTCCGGCTCATCTACTGACTGCTGACATAGCCATTACTCACCAGTTTAAAGCAGCTCTTTTGCCGTGCAGCTCAGCAGGTTCGTTAAGATTTCAGGGGGAGGGGGTGTCGCGTGGTGATTTGAGAGGAGGTGGGTGGAGTGCAAGGGGTCAGGCCAGTGGGCAGCTGGGATTACCACCGGCCCACCATCTGCCATCCAAATAATAATCAGAGTGAGGAAATCAATTGCCTGAGTAAATATATGGTATGTAAGCTCATTTAACTCAGTAAATTAAACTACAGGTTAATTTTGAGACTGTTTCACTGCTGACCAGAAGGAACTTGTCATCAGTGTTTTCACTGGTCTCCTAGTTATCAGTCTTATCCTATCTTCTTATCATTATTCAGTACCATGTAAATATCCCCAATGTCCCAAATATGATCAGTAACTTACCTAAATATCCCTGTATGTTTGCATTGTATGTAGCATGCACTATCTGGCTTTCCGACAAGATACACCTGTCTGTGCAGGTGTATCTTCGACATCCCCGAGATGCTCGGACATTTCTGAACTGATCTCTGGGTTAAAGTGACTATTTTGGGAAATACGCTTATTTGCTTTCTCGATGAGAAGATCGTTACCACTCTCATGTTTGTGCTTTAACCATATATTAGTCCCAGTGGTGTCCCACTGTTTAAGTGAGGCATGTAGACAAACCGACTGGTCTATCTCGCTGTCATTCAACATATCAAGAGCCCTGGTCCTTATGAACAAAATTAACCATCACATTTGGTTGTAACCCCTCTTTGCATGTTATAGCAATCCAAGTAACATTTGAGCATCAATTTTGGCTATGTCCCATTCTTCCTAGTGGGAAATGAGGCTATACAGAGTTTACTAAATAGCTGGCTGTGTTATTTATTGGTTATGATGCTTTAGTGAACTACTCACATTCTAGGTGTTGACCCTTGACCCCTATGAAGTCAGAAAGGTTAGTGACATGTTTGATTTGAGTAAAACCTGAGGAAAAGTTACGGAGTAAATCTTTGTTGTTGCCTTTTATCAGTTTTCACCTGTGTTATTGATTAGTTATGAGGCTGTTGTGAGCTCATAGTTGTCAGCTTCAACAACAACCTCACAGGTAACACTGGTTGGTTGTGTTACTGTTCTGTTATGAGCTCTCATATTTGACACCTTCACAGTTTTAATAAAATGCATTTTGCAGCAATTTCTTCTAGGCAAACCTAAATTCCACATGTTTATATAATCTATAGTAAATCTGGACTGCAACAATTCCCTTCAAATAAATTTTCATTTTCAAATAGCCCTGGTTATTCTGAAAAAGAAAATGTGCATAGCTTAGCACAAAGACTGGAAACGGGGGGAACTAGCCTGGCTCTGTCCAAAGGTAAAAAGTGACTCACTGAAAAAGAGCACAGAGCCCGCCATTAAAACACAACTTGTTTTTACACTTAAAACAAACAAGACATAGCGTGCTAATTGGTGAGCTTTAGAGGTGTTAGTTTTTTTTACCTTTGGACAGCCAGGCGAGCTGTTACACCCTGTTTCACCCTGTTTCCAGTTTGTTTTTTTTGCTAAGCTAACTGTCTCCAGCTTCATATCTAGTGTAGTTAGAGGTAGTTTGTTACCTTAGGCATTGGAGCTATTTGCTCACCAGCAACTGCTGGGCACAGTGACTGAATGCAGCACCTCAGAAATCCTGTCCTCGTGGTGAAGCTGCCAGCTTCGTACACTTTCCCAACTCAAACAAACATACCCCAGATTATTTTTGGATTTACTGGTGGCTAGCTTGCTACCTAACAAGATACAACATGTAAACATTGGGGCTGCAGGAAGGCGTAACTGTCCTCTTTCTGTGGAGGCTAGCTCTTTCCACCGATTCCAGTCTTTGTGCTACGTTAGGCTAAACATGCTAGCTCCAAGAAACTTCTGACTGTATTGAAGTCAACCCACAACTTCTCTTTTAAAGGCCCTACACACCTGTGGTACACACACACACACACACACACACACACACACACACACACACACACACACACAGGTGTTTTCACTTATTCTGATTAGACTGACTGACTGACTGACTGTTGTGGCGTGTACATACTGTGTTTGACCGACATCTCCTTCACTCCTCTGTTAGCGTTGATGCACCTGTTAGGGCTGGAAAATGTATTACTATTCTCGTTGGTTCATGGAGTTTACTGACATCACGTCATTTCCAACACAACTTCAACCTGTGACAATATCTAATCAGATTAACTGAAAACACCTCTCCAGGGTATTTAAAATATAAAGTAAATAAATTATTTCCATAGAGTTTCTATTGTTTACCAGTGGTGGGAATTAAGTAAGAAGATTTACTCAAGTGCTGTACTTAAGTACAATTTTGACGTACTTTACTTGAGTATTTTCTACTTCTACTTAATACACATAAAATATGATATATTATTATAGATTAAGCTACACACAGCTGTATATAAAGTAATTAAAATGAATGCAACTTTTACCAGCTGCAGCATTAGAGTGATATTATAATCCAATAATATAATATATATGATCCTGAAATGGGACATTCTGCATAATGAGTGCTTTTGATTTTGGTACTTTAATACTTTTGTACTTTTACTTAAAATGTACTTAAAAAGTAAACTTTTACTTGTAACAGAGTATTTCTACACTGTGGTATTACTACTTTTACTTGAGTAAATGATCTTAGTACTTCTTCCACCACTGTTGTTTACTTGTGAGTTAAAGCCACTACATAAAGAATTTCATGTGACTTTAGCATCTTCCAAATGATTCTGATGGGAAAGTTTTTTGTTTGTTTGTTTTGTGTTGTTTTGGGGTTTTTTTTTTTTTGTAAAAACATGAAACAATCCCAGTAAAACATGGTGTAGTCTATGTGCTGTTTTCAGCACATACAGTTGCTAAGTGGGAAGAGCTGTAAGTATTTGTTCCCCAAACGTAAATTCCTGTTTGCAAGTTTCTTTAAATGATAGTATAGATAGAGAATTTCACCTGTTTTCAATATTATTTATATAATTTATTCAAAGAACTTTTCAGAATACATTGTTTCAGGATACATCTAAATTGGCTTTATGAGATATTCATGAATGTCTTTTTATTTTTATGCCATTTTATATTCTGAAAAATATCATATTTTGGGTTAAGAGTTTAATAAAATTCACATTATTAAGTAAATCACAGTTTTGCCACATCAAACGCTCCAGATGCTGTAGATCCAAGATAGATAATCCAGCTCTAACTAGACTTGTATTTACTTGATTGTTCTAAAAACTCAGACTTGCCTATTTGAAACCTTGGTTGCGTCATACATGGTGGCCCCTAAGCTGACCAATATGACCAATAATGGTCAGATTTATCTTTGAAGAACACAGATGCTGCTCCATATGAGTCATGCAAAGCTTACAGCCGCTAATTCAAACAGATGCCTCGCCTGGCACACTTTTTCCCGCCTTTTACTAATGCATCATATTGTTATCTAATCGGCTCAGCCATAATTAAAATGATATCCACATCCTCTCTTTTGAACCATATTATCTTCAAACATTCAAATCTCTAACTGTTTTAATCCTGAAGAAAACAATTATTTTTTGTAGAGTAGCACGTACATCATAAAGGAACCTCCCCTGTATTCCTGTATAAGATAAAAAGCTAACAAGCAACAGCTGCTGTGTATTAACTAAATTGTATAGAAAACCAATATGGGCTTCCACAGAGGCAGAAGAGAAGATCCTGTCTGATGCCGCAAGAGCCGGTTGCCCTCTGAGGTCAGCGCAGTGGTCATTTATTGTTGTGTTGTCGAGTGCAATGCTGCAGAGGCGTCAGTGGAGGATTAGCGAGCAGTGGCACATGTCAGGGAGTGAGAGTGTGGACTACAGCATGCTGGACAGACTGGGCGTCATGGGGCTCAAAGCCGCTGACACACGACCGAGCACGCTTCATCGCAGCACAGATGCAGAGGAGAGGGCAGCTTGTCTTAAGATGTCTGGTGATACATCACACAGCCTGCTGTTTTTCCACACGTGACACCCACCTGCAGACTAGCGATGTGCATACTGATAACCCAATACCCAATCAGTACACATTTAGTATCAATACCTGTTAAGAGATATTGGTATTTAGATGGTGATGTCGGTTAATTAGCAAATTGGTCTGTCCAAAATCTCAATCTTCAAGTGGCCAAAATGGTGAGGGATGCTGACCCTGTGACTGCCACCAAAATTTCTCCTTGTTGGGGGCGTCCTGGTTGCCTCTAACACCGTATCTACACAGAAGACATTTGACAGAAGATAGGCTTCTTCTTTAATTAATACAGCTGTCTACACAGTTATGTTTTATCTTTTTAGGCTTTTTAAGCTTATTTTCTTCTGCTTTATGCACGTAACTACAGTGATTCTCCTCAAGGAGGCGTTTCCTCTGCGTTTTTCAGTCGTCCTTCTCACGCATGGGAACAGTCACGCTTCAACTTTAATCAATACAGCCGGCTACACCAGCCACGTAACAGCTTGCATTTCAGCCGCGACCATTTTCTTCCGTTTTATGCGCGGAACTACAGTGATTTAGAGTTATAAATGCATTGGGCTCTAAACGTATGACCGAAAAGAACTAGTTCATACGACATGTCGTCCGAACTCAAATGAAGGCATTCGTGGTGATGCTCTTGGTTGTTCACATGAAGTGACAAAACAGCCCAAGAGAAAAGTTCAAACCATGCTTACCTGCTTACACCTGCGTGAAGTGGGTAAGAATGTGGGATAGTCAGTTTACGGAAAGGTACAAAAATTGTCGGACACATTCCTCCCCAATTCCGACGTTGGAAAGGAGGGGAGGAAGAGGGTTTCAAACTCTCTGTCTAGCCACTTGTGTAGACTCTGTGTCATAGGGGGAAATTGAAATTTGAAATTTTGAAATTTTGAAATTTGAATTTTTGTGGCAAAAATGCCACAAAAATTCTTTTAAAAATCTCCTTGACCAATACTTAACATAGTAATAACAAGGGAAACTTGAAAACTAAAGGCCAGATTTCCATGAAATTTTACAATGGGCATTCATGGTCTCCAGGACATGAATTCTAATGAATTAGGCCTAAATTTCTACTGCACATTGATGCTCCTCAAAGGATGAACCCTTTTGATATTAAAGGCCCTGCACACCTGCACAGGTGTTTTCAATTTCCCTCGCTGAATAGACCTCTGCTCAGGTCGAAGCTGGGTGGTGCTATGATGGGAATTACATTAGGTCACCAAACTCAATGTTCCAATAAGAATGATAGTTGTAGGTTGGTGCAATACAACAGTGAAGGAGATGTCTATAGAGCACAACCTGAGCACAACCACACAGTCCTGAGAGAAGGTCTAATCAGGTAAAATAAGTGTGAACACCTGTGGGAGTGAAGCCTTTAATAACCTAAATGTAAACTTAGAATTTTTTGCCCCGCTACTAGTAAGGCTCCAAGACTAGCTACATGTCAGTATGTTTGTTTCACTCAACTTGTTCATACAGTGTTGCTCCTTCAATTGTGTTTTATGGACCAAGACACAAGACTCGCTGCTGGGGACTGAACCCTGATCTCTGCAGTGTTGGGTATGTGCATGTTCCTCTGCTCCACTCTGACGTCCAGGAAGTCCTTCAAATTGCAGAAGCACTGATCCTTTAGCCTCCAGGATCTACCTGTTACCAGCAGTTGATTTCCATGCCATTTCATTACCATATATGTGATGGCATCTCTTGCAGCTGAAAACCCTTTTAACTGACATTAAAACTTTATCATTTGATATCAGCCGGAGTTAATTAACCAGATTTAAGAGCTAATTCCACTTGCATGCCGTCCTTTACCACTATCCATATAGTGTAGTTGGACAAAAAGTTTTTCTTCATCTTGGATGTGTGCAGGCAGCGTCCTCAGCAGGTTTGCAGCCAGTCAGGCCGCTACCATGTAATCAGGACGGGAACTCGAGCTGTCCCTCACCAGGTCGCTGTGGCCCCACTCATTATCTTATCTCCCATTGTAACCCGCTGTAATTCACCCTCTCATGATTGATGATGTCGCTGTCTGATTACACCAAGACAAAAACCCTCTAAGATCACCTTTCGCTCCCGTGGCCAACTCCACGAGCTCCACGAGGTCCATTAGAGAGGATGATGGGGGGTTGTGTGGCCATGTTGAGCCGCTGTCACAAGCACGTCAGGTTTGTATTATTTCTGAGCCGGAATCAGCACAATGTCATAAAGTGTGGTTTATGACAAATTAACTAATGTCATTAAGTAATGTTTCTTTATGTTCATGCTGTCAGTACAAGAAGTCCCGCTTTCTTGGGGATAGGTAATTCAATTTTGGTGATGCTGACTTATGTTTGATTGATTTGGATCGTAATTTTCAAGATGCACCTAAAGAGACAGCAAAGTGTTTCTGATAAGGAGCTTTGTGTGTCGCAGCACAAAAAGAATTAAGAAAGCCGTGGTATAAAACATTTAGGCTGAAGGCTCCTCTGCTTCAGATCATGTCCCTGGCCTGCCTTGGACAAATCAGATAGGTAACCTGTGCTCTTTTTAAGTGAGACAGTGAGCCTCATCTCTCCATGCGGCAGGTGGAGACAGATGCCTCATTATCCATGCCACAGGGGACAAAACAAACCCAGGACCCGATGGCCCCCCCGCTGGCGTTTAGTTTCCAATGCACCAACACAGGGCAACCTTGGACCGTCGCCGGGCCGCGCTCATCTCTGACCTCAGTGAGCGCAGGTCGCTCGCAGAGTCACATTAAACTTTCAGAGAACCCAAAGGTCCCCGTCAGGAGTGTTAACAGCAGCATTGTCCCGGCTCCCCCTGACTCAAAGGGCCAAGTGTAACAAGGCACCCCCTCCAGTGGTCAGGGCTGCCCCCCTGGGTCCACAGATACAGTGACACCCTTCAAATCCATCTACAGCTCCTATGAGTCTCTGTGAGTCAGACAGGGAGGTGGAGATAGAACAATCAAGAGCAAGTGGCTTATTTTTTACAAGCTGTAAAAAGTCAGTGGAGCTGCACCGACACGGACATCGGATGTGTGTTTTTGCAGAATACGTCCGACGACTCAGGCCACAGCGAGAAATGAGTGTAGGTGTGGGATCAGGCTCAGATGATGGGATTGTCACTGAGAAGGCTGATCACATTAAAAGGTGCAGACTGCCTAAACCAGCTGTCACACCCTGCCAGCTATGAGTTACTAAATATATCCTTCCAATACGCTCGCTTTGAATGTTTGGATTAAATGGACTTGGCATTTGAAAGCTGTGCAGAAAAAACATGTCATGTCAAAACTGTCATTAGAGAAGTGTTTTACTCTTCAAATGAATGCAAAGAAGCATGTTTAAGATGAATTATAACATGATTCTTTTGTCTGTTTGGCAGGACTTTGGAATCTGTATGCTTACAGCAAGTGAAATGCACTTTCAGCCAAGGCTACTAATTTCTTATAGTTATATTTAGTAAATTTTAAATTTCTAAAAGTGTCATGAAAATAAAATCATATTCCACAATAATGTCTCCGCTTTCGTATACCAAATTCGATTTTGAAACTGATGAAAAGATTTATTAGTTATGGTCGAATGCTTTGCTTCAAAATGTCTCCTAAAGATCATGAAGAAAACACAATTTCTCTCGTCTTTTATCTGTAACGAAAAATAAGCAAACAAACTACCCTTGCTGCAGTTTTTAAGCTGTAATCTGACTGTCACAGTCTCCTCTGTTTGGGTGGCTGCTTTCATCAGATATTTGTCCCAACAGTCTGCTAAAGGAATCACACCAGTGACATCTGTTGAAGGTGTAGCCTGGTCCATAATAACTCCACTGACCCCCTACTGTTTAAATAAGATCATATTCATCCGGGATTGCTGGACGTCATATTTCAAAAACAGAGTATTTTGTAGACACAATGAAAACACCTGCTGCAGATTTTGTGACATCACTTCAACATGCTGCAGCTTGGCAACTGAAGCAGCAGAAAACTGTGAGTAATTATGACAGAGAACAACCGAGACTGTGATCCACACTAAAGGATTTGTTTATCCTCCACACAGTACATCATTTGTTTTTCTGCACTAGTGATTTAATATTTGTTAATGTGTGTGCTGACCAGTGGTGGAAGAAGTATTCAGTATCCTTTATTTAAGTAAAAGTACCAATACAACAATCTAAAAGTACTCCATTACAAGTAAAAGTCCGGCATTTAAAATCCCACTTAAGTAAAAGTACTTGTTCTGTAGAAAAATAGTCCATGTAACTGATACATTATTACATTACTAAATTGTTATACATCTATACTTGAGTAGCATTTTACTGTTGGTGTTTATTCCAGTGGTTCCCAATCTAGGGGTTGAGGCGCTCCAAAGGGTCACAAGATAAATCTGAGGGGACATAAGATGATTAATGTGAGAGGAAAGAAGAAAAAAGTTCTGATACATAAAATTATATACATTTTTGGGATTTTTCTCATATCTTTGCTTTTTGTGAAATACTGGATCATTTTACCTCTTTGGGCCTCAACCAATTAATTAAATTAAACCATGTGAGAAGTTTAGAGGGGAAATGTCTTTTTAGTGGAACAGCGAACAGCTTGACACCTGAAACATGACAAGAAGCGCCAACTAGACATCGCTTTTTTGTCACAAGGGTCACAAGCAAAAAAGGTTGGGAACCACTGGTTTAACCTTTAACAGTGTATAATATTTTAAAAGCTTATCACATGCTTTTAATGTAATTTTTTTTTAAATCTGAAAAATAGCTGACTAATAGCTTACTTTAGTTGTTAAATGTAGTGGAGTAGATGTATAAAGTAGCAGAAGATGGAAATACTCAAGTAAAGTACAAGTATCAGAGAATCCGTTCTATCTGCAGGACTTTATGTGCAGAAACTAAATTCTCAACAGCTTTGTTGCACTCTTTCTTATTCACTACATCCTGTCTCATTCAAGAGAAAACACTCTCTGCAACTCTCATTAACACCGAACTGCTGGTTGCAAGGAGCAAAAACATGCTAAAAATCTCTCCTCAGCTGCATAACCGCAGTCCAATTTCATAGTTTTAATAAATGAATAAAGCTGCACAACCGAGTGGCTTTTTGAAGGACTCCACTGTCATCACTGTACATATAGTGTGTAACTATTTTAATTACACATATATTATGTGTTTCTGCCACAGATTTATTCTCTATTCTCTTAAGCAGCAGCTCTTTAAGTCACTCACTGCACCTATTCAATGCAAAGGGAAGCCTGGAATACATTACTGCCTTTAAATTAATTAACGTACAAAAATACATTTATTTAAAGGTTTAATGAAAAACAATGACCAATAAGAAAATAAACTTTCATTACAAATTCAAAATTATTGGTTTAATAAAATTTCAATATCAGCAAGTGTAACCTTAATATGAATGTGAACAGTGAACCCTGGAAAATAAAAGTATCATCAGGTAAAATGGAGGATTTGCCGCCATCTAGTGGTTTGGTCCTGATTCCTCACCACAGATAAAACAACAGCAGCAGAGTGCTTTAAATATCTGCAACTGTAGAAATGATTGTTCCTAAAATCAAACATTGATTTCCATCTCCACTATTAGTTTCTGAACAAACTGGAGATGAAGAGAAGCTTTTCAAAGACTATTTCATTCCTTTTGCTCGGCTGTCTTCTTGAGGCGACGCTGCAGCAGGAGCACAAACACAGCAATATTCACAACAAACTGGATTAAGCCTATAGAGGACATGCCGTAGTTCACATACAGGAAGCCGCCAGCAGTCGGTCCGACTGTGCGAAGCAGAGATTGGACAGATGCACACAGTCCCAGCATTGTGCCTGTGTACAAGAGCAAAGTGGGTTTAATAAACAACCAGATTCAAATAACTCATTTTGTTCTTAGTTAATTCTCACTATCTGATATGAGGTGAGCCTGTAGTTTTCAGGGTCCTTTCTGTTTTATTTGGTTTGTAGCTGTAATCAGATGCAGTCGCACATCAAGTGATCAAAATGTAGCTTTGTAAAATTGTTGGTTTTCTGATTGTGTGCTGTGCGAGCAGAAAAGCAGGATGACTTCACCTGTGTCAGAGGACGGCACGCTCTTGGTGAGCATGCTGTCTGTGATGACATTAAACACACTGAGAGAAAACATCATCGGGATGATGGTGAGGCAGAATTGGAACACGTTCTGCATGTAAGCCTGCAGAAAGAAAGAAATATCCAAATAAAAGTATCTGAGCAGTGGCTGCAATTTAGGATTATTTTCATGATTGGGTAATTACAGTAATTTAAACAAAAAAATAAATAAACTATTTACTAAAAATGACAAATGACAATCACTTGAAAGAATAGATTTATAGATATAGATAATATATGTAGATTTATTTATTTACATTGCTATGAAAAGGAGAAATGCACAAAATCCTAAAATTTGAGAAGCTGTAACAAACAAATATTTAATATTTCTATTAGCCATGCCATTCTATTATACCTGCTAAAAATCAGCATGTTAACATTGTCATTGTGAGCATGTTAGCATGCTGATGTTAGCATTTAGCTCAAAGCACAAGTACAACTTCAGAGCTTGGTCTTGTTACTTGATAACTGACTTAAATGAATGAAACGTAATCTATTAATTCTGTACTCAAATCCTTTAAGAAAAAGTAGCAACACCACAATGGAAAACATATTCCATTACAAGTAAAAGTCAAAGTAAACGTAATCAAGTAGAAGCAGTGAAATGAACAATCCAATGTAAAAGGAATCGTGGTTTAATTTCACCTAAAATCTCCAGTTTCAGGGATTTTCCATTTTTTCAGATCAGTTGGGGGTGAAGAAGAAAAAAAAAAGACAGAAAATCAAGGAAGAAGGTAAGGAATAAAAAATGTACAAAGTCTTGTACAGGTTGAGTAAATTGTTTCATCGAGCTGAAACAAAGCTGTTTTTCAGAGATCCTGAAAAATGAACCAGTACAGCACTTTAAATGCTCCCCAGCTCTGGTGTGTGTGTGTTTTATGTGCGTGTTTTTGTGTGTACCTGAGCGAGTCCCACCAAAGAAGAAACCCCAATAGACAGAAGCAGCAGCGAGTTCTCGGAGTATCTCGCTGTAAGTCGACCGATCACTCCTCCTTGAATAACCTGAACAAACATTTTATTGGCCTCGCCTTACAGTCTGATATCATCATGAGCTGCACTGAAATCATAGTCAACTTGTCTTGTGTTTCAGTCTACGTAAACACTTACCATTTGAAGTATGCCAAAATAAGCCAACAGATAACCATTCTGCTCAGGCTGCAGCTTGAAGAAGTCCAACGCAATGATGGAGAACATCACTTGGAAAATGCCTTCGTAAAGAGAAGAGCAATTCTTCTGTTTGATTTACAGAGTTGTTTAAATGTAACTCTAACGAGCCCAGTGAACCCAGACTGAAGAGACGTTTATTACGTATATTTTTTTTTTTACATTTTCCAGTCAGATCTATACAAGTGGCTTTCAACAACACATATCTTCATTCCAGTAAAATCACACATCAGGCCTTTAGAAACAGCAACACTGATTGATTGCCCATATTGTGCAACAGAGAAATTATGGGGAGAAGAAAATATGTGTATATATATATATATATATATATACAGTATATACTGTACGTAGTTCACACAGCATCTGCTTCCTCTTGCACAGTGAGAATGGATATCAACACAATTTGTTGTCACAAGCGACAAATGTACTGTAGTAAACAGTGTCTTTAACCAAACCTCTTCTCACACGAACTCTTACCTGATGGCAAACCTGCAACTATCTTCACAAGAAAAGTCGGCGTCACACCTGGAAACGTCATCAGTCTTGTGATCTCTCCCACATTAAATATCGACTTGCTTTTGTTCGCGCCTGGAGCTAAATGAAAGAGAAAGAATAAAACGGACGTACAGTTGCACGTACAATACCTGCCAGATTATTATCTCTAACAGGCCCGACCAAACAACCACAGCAAGAGAAGTTTGTGAATCGTAGAAAGCAAGTTACAGCTCATGCAAAAGCTAATTAGGTGTTTTTCATTTAAAATAACACCTACAGACCAATGTAACACATCAGTGTAACCCGAAACACCCAATTCATAGCAAACAATACACTAGTTTTAATAAAAACACATACTGTTGATGAACCGCTGTATGTTAGTAGCATTTTAAATTAAAATGTTGAAAAGCATTTGTTAATAAAATACTGTATTGTTATGCTATCACAAAAATCACAAAGAATTAGACCAGTATTAAGTAAAGTCAGTTTATTTGTATAATTGATGTCTCAATGGATTTTACAGCAAAGGCCCAGGAGGCCCTCCTCGGACAGCTGGGAACATCCACAAGCACAATTAAATTTTTGTCCCTACAATCCTTAATTCGGACTGCACCTGGACTTTACTGGATAATGGTGGGAGGTGAGACTGGCTTGATTTGTCTCCAGATGACAGCTTGACGTTTTTTGTCCTCTTGGTCGCCTTGTTCCGCTGTTTTTCTCTGCGGTGCCCCTTTCTGATTGATTTTAATTCCATCTCCAATTTTTCCATCTCACTTCGGTACATGTTCCTCTCTGCTGTTACTGCCTTGAGCATGTCTTTCTGGTCTCTGACCGTCGCCTGGCACTGCTGGAACTGCACTGCTACCTGTATCAGACTTTGCTTCAGCTCCTCACACTTCTTCTGTGTTTTCCTCAGCTCTTCAGTCTGGGTGAGCAGCTCTTTCTGTAAGGACTCAATGCTCGGGAGAGGCGCCTCTTGTCTGGATATTCTGAAGAGTGATGTGCGAGGTTTTTGTTGGATAATTAGTCTTGTTTTCCCAATTTGATCCTCAAGAGCGCGGCACTTTCTGACCCTTGATTGCTGGTTGGTGATTTTGTCACGCAACTCCGAGCATTCATTTTTGCAGCGGTGCCACTTGTCATTCAGGTCGTCTCTCTCTTTGATCACCTGGTCCAGTTCTTCCTTCAGGTTTTTCTGCTCGGCCCTCTGGTGGACAGCAGCCTGCTTCGCTGACTGCAGCTCCTTCTTCATTGACTCCACTTCCTCCTTGAGGGCCTCATTCTGCTTGTGCACCCTCCTCAGGTCCGTTTCCTGGATCCCGAGCTTCTTACCCAACACTGACAATTCATTTTTGCAGCGTATCAGCTGGTTCCTCTGGTGGTCTCTGTTTTTGATCACCTTGTGGATTCTTTGCCGCTCTGCCTTGAACTGCTCAGCATCAGTCATCAAAAACTCAACTTTCCTCTTGAGGGCCTCATTTTCCTTCTCGAGGGCCTTGTTTTTTTCCTCCATGCAGAGATATTCCTGCTGAGCATCGGGAAGGACTGATGACAGGTCGTAACGATGATAAGCTGACGTGGGGCCTGCTTTATGCGAATGCTTTTCATTCTGAATGCGCTCCATCTTTCCTGTTGATTTCTGTCTAACACCAGGTCTCAATAAGATTTGAAATGCAGAGGTGTACACCTTACTCTCGTGTCACCTTGGTGTAGGGTTGGAAACGCATCATATGACATCACAACATTCCAACAGGATGTGATGAAACAAAGCACGCACACATTCTACAGCTGAGCAGGGCATTCTGTTCTCACCCACACACACAAAGAAAAACGTATATTTTGATCAACATTTGCTCTTAAAATCTTAAAATTATCTCACTGTGTTTCACATAGAACACTACTGTCTATGTCACGTAGCCCGTGGACTCCTCCCTGCCGTTCAGACAGATTTCCACCCGTCCTGGATCTGGTCGGGCCAATCACAACCGTTTATCTAATGTGGGGCGGGTTTGATACGATGACCGGCAGAGGAGCGTTACCGGTCCAGATTTGAAAAGTCACATGTCACACGTTTCGCTGCTCTGATTGGTTGTAGGTCTGGGCCTGCGTCCAGTCTGCTGGTCCGTCCAGGCTCACGAAACTCAAGATCAACTTGAATATTAACTATCTATTAAACTGAACTATTAAAATCTTGAAAAACACATTATTTTTGACTCCAAAAAGGGATGACCGAATGTGAGTTCAGTTGGCCTTTAACAGGGAAACTCACTGATCCAAAACACCGGCTCACCCCTACTTCCTAATGCCTGTGTGCCATAAGCCTGAACATGATCAGCATTTCATACAGATTCCCAAACAGCTGAGAACATTAGGTGTAGAAGACAGGAGTTCGTCTTACTGTCTGTGTTGGTTCTTGGAGCTTGAACTTTGGTAGTTTTGGGGATGAACTTTAAAACCAACAGCAAACTGAAGGCACTCCCCACAGCACCAAAACATGCAGTAAATGTCTCCCTGGGAAAGACGAAGAAAAAGCAGTGTTGGGTGGACAAATATTTTGGACATTTTAGATGTACTGTAGATATAGAATTCCACACGCATAAATACCACGTAAACATTTCAAAGTCTACATTTCTAAGCCTATTATCTATAGGACTTTTTAAACCCTGACCGCCTGATATAACCCCATCCACCTCTCCACTCCAATACATCACTCAATCTAGACTCAACCCACACAAACACACAACAACACACAATGACACTCACCCATAACGTGTGTTAAGATGGCCGCCCAACGTGGAGCCAACTATCATACCGATGCCAAAACACAGACCTAGTTTGGACAAAGCATCTGCCCGTTTTTCAGGTCCTGAAAGGTCTGCAACGACCATCTGAGATGCTGCCGACAGGAGAGGGATGAAAAAAATAAAAGTCTGATTTTAGGATAGTAAATAAAATTTGGTCCTAGGTCCTACAGTAGAGTGGCGCACAGGGGTGAAACTTTTAACTATCCTAAATATTTCAAGGTTACTGCATGTTGTTTGTTGTTTGTAATACAGTGCATCCGGAAAGTATTCACAGCACTTCACTTTTTCCACATTTTGTTATGTTACAGCTTTATTCCAAAATGGATTAAATTCATTATTTTCCTCAAAATTCTACAAACAATACCTCATAATGACAATGTGAAAGAAGTTTGTTTGCAAATTTATTAAATTTAAAAAACGAAAAAAATCACATGTACAAAAGTATTCACAGCCTTTGCCATGACACTCAAATCACTCATTGAGCTCAGGTGCTTCCTGTTTCCACCGATCATACTTGAGAAGTTTCTACAACTTGTTTGGAGTCGACCTGTGGTAAATTCAGTTGATTGGACATGATTTGGAAAGGCACACACCGGTCTATATAAGGTCCCACAGTTAACAGTGCATGTCAGAGCACAAACCAAGCCATGAAGTCCAAGGAATTGTCTGTAGACCTCCGAGACAGGATTGTATCGAGGCACAGATCTGGGGAAGGGTACAGAAACATTTCTGCAGCATTGAAGGTCCCAGTGAGCACAGTGGCTTCCATCATCCGTAAATGGAAGAAGTTTGGACCAGGACTCTTCCTAGAGCTTGCCGCCCGGCCAAACTGAGCGATCGGGGGGAAGGGCCTTAGTCAGGGAGGTGACCAAGAACCCGATGGTCACTCTGACGGAGCTCCAGCGTTTCTCTGTGGAGAGAGGAGAACCTTCCAGAAGAACAGCCATCTCTGCAGCACTCCACCAATCAGGCCTGTATGGTAGAGGGGCTAGATGGAACCCACTCCTCAGTAAAAGGCACATGACCCCCCGCTTGGAGTTTGCCAAAAGGCACCTGAAGGACTCTCAGTCCATGAGAAACAAAATTTTCTGGTCTGATGAAAGAAAGATTGAACTCTTTGGCCTGAATGGCAAGCGTCATGTCTGGAGGAAACCAGGCACCGCTCATCACCTGGCCAATACCATCCATGAAACATGGTGGTGGCATCATCATGCTGTGGGGATGTTTTTCAGCAGCAGGAACTGGGAGACTAGTCTGGATCGAGGGAAAGATGAATGCAGCAATGTACAGAGACATCCCTGATGAAAACCTGCTCCAGAGCGCTCTGGACCTCAGACTGGGGCGAAGGTTCATCTTCCAACAGGACAACGACCCTAAGCACACAGCCAAGATAACAGAGTGGCTACGGGACAACTCTGTGAATGTCCTCGAGTGGCCCAGCCAGAGCCCAGACTTTAACCCGACTGAACATGTCTGGAGAAATCTGAAAATGGCTGTGCACCGATGCTCCCCATCCAACCTGATGGAGCTTGAGAAGTCCTGCAAAGAAGAATGGGAGAAACTGCCCAAAAATAGGTGTGCCAAGCTTGTAGCATCATTATTAAAAAAGACTTGAGGCTGTAATTGGTGTCAAAGGTGCTTCAACAAAATATTGAGCAAGTGATGTGAATACTTACGTACATGTGATTTTTTTCGTTTTTTATTTTTAATTATTTTGCAAAGACTTCAAACAAACCTCTCTCACGTTGTCATTATGGAGTATTGTTTGTAGAATTTTGAGGAAAATAATGAATTTAATCCATTTTGGAATAAAGCTGTAACATAACAAAATGTGGAAAAAGTGAAGCGCTGTGAATACTTTCCGGATGCACTACCACATGATATCACCCATATTTCTGTAAACTCACAGTCCAAATCCAGACAAATACTGCTTATCTATCAGTGGTGTGCAGTTAAAATGTCATCGACTGAAGTAATGTAAATGTGAATATCAAATTATCTGAAGTGATCAAGATAGAAAGCTATTGAATATTTCTCATAAGCAGAGGAGAGTGTCTTAAATGCCCCATTTTTTATGTTTCACCATACTTACCCACAGAATATGGATATGATAGCAATATAAAATTACAGTGTACAGTGGGGATGTCCTTATTACTGATTACCTGTTGATACCAAATCCCAATAAATACTTTCCTGCTAACAGTATTACATTAGACATTCCAATAAAAATATTACCTTTTTAAATTTTCCTTTATTTCCGAGCATTGGCTTCTGGGTTTCACTAATCACAGTGACTTCTTCATTTGCATGTCTATTTCATATATTAGTATTAGGGACACATGGTTAGGGAAAAAATAACATGAGATTTCGAGAATAAATTTGAAATATTGCGAGAAAAAAGTTATAATATTTCAATTTAAAAAAGTCGGAATATTTTGAGAACATTCTGGAAAAAAATATTAAAAAATGAGAACAATTTTTGTAATATTATGACTTTAATCTCAAAATCTCAGAAGTTTTTTCCGTCGTAATTGCAGACTTAGTTTAGTCATAAAGTCAGCAAAGCAAGAAAGGGGGGAAATAATGAATAAATAACAATGAATGATTACTCTATACCAAATAATAATCTAGGTTTGAAGTTTCAAATGTTAAACTGAGAGAGGAGGATCGTAGATGAGTGGTGCTTACCAGGGAGGACGTGCATGAAGACCGTGGGGAGTTTGTGGATGAACAGCATGGCAGGATGGTCTGCTATGGCCAGCAGCAGAAAGAAAACAACTGTAGCAGAACACGCCAGAGACAAGGCTGCTTGTGCTCCGAAGACATCTGCAAACCTGACAAAAACAAAACAAAACCCAGAAACCACAAGTTTTCTGCCAGACAAAAGCAGTGCGGGTCGCTAATATTGGCAAAACAGTAGCTTCTGTGATGCATCAAGAATCACCTCCATGCATGTCGGTAAAAGTAGCTTTAACTTTTTTGTGTTGTCAGCATTGCCTTGTACTTACCTTCCAAACATAGGACCCCCAACCAGCTGGACTACACCTACCATGGTTTGCAAGTAACCAAACCACAACGTGTCGAAGCCAAGTTTCTTTGCCAAATACTACAGAGACATAATGAAAATACATACTTAACTTCACACAATCGTGTTAACATGCTCACAGCAGGTTCAGTGATACTGACGGTGTGAAATCTATGGATGTGACACTCACTGAGAAAAACCACCTCTACTAGTTAACACATCCAAACTTTGACTTTATTTGGGTGACCCCCATTTTTTTGCTGGATATTATGGATTTTATGCCACATTCATTTCATGTCATGTGGGGAAGATAGCGATGAAAAAGATTCCCATGTTTACAGCTTGTAAGCATTCAGGAATCTGATTACTCTGTACCAGACAATTCTTTTGCCTTTTCCTTTAATAATTACAGTAGCTGCCCCATGAATGTAAATGAAAGTGTTATCAGTTTGTCTGTGGCTATGGTAGTGGTGCAGGCAGATTTTTCCCCTGCACTTTTTTGCATAATGTGTGACTCGAGAGTTTTATGTCAGCTTTGAGGTCAGAGTCATGAAGAAACTGAAAGTGGTATATTAAGCAACGTCATAAACGCTATGTTTATTGTAATTTGGAGAAGTTAGTGTGTTTCTCATTACGCAATTTGTCATAGCTCAAATGTGTTTTGTCCAACCAACAGTCCAAAACTTTAAAATATTCACAATATAAAACAGAAAAGCAGTAAATCCTCATGTTTGAGAGGCTAAAAAACAGCAAAAGTTTGGCATTTTTGCTTGAGAGGTGACTGAAACTATTAACTGATTATCAAAAGACTTTGATGATTAATTTTCTGTTGATCAACAAATCGATTAATCATCTAATTATTTCAGCTCTACTTGCAGTCACCAGCACAAAAATAACAGAAATCACAAGACTTTACTTAGGTGGTTTTGAATGCAGGACCTTTACTTGTAATTGAGTGTTTTTACAGTGTTATATTAGTACTTTTACTTAAGTAAAGGATCTGAATACTTGAATATTATTATATAACATACACAACAACGACATAAACCAATCTGGCTGCAAGAATGAGCCCTTTAGCTGTTGATTAAGTACATTTAAGTGCATTTTGCTGATTATTCGTATGTACATATATTTAAGTACATTTTGAATGCAGATATAACTTCTTGCAACGAAGGGTGTGAGGGTGCTGCTGTAAATGCGTGCAACACATTCACGGCGGGCACGGAAATCTCGGCTTCCTGCTCTGACATAACAGAAATACTTACAGGCGTTACAGAAAACTGTAAAAACATCCATGTGGTATCCAAAGCAGCGATTAGGTAAACGACGTAAATAATTTGCATCTTCTTTGGTTGGTGTTCAGCTTTAGTTTGGGAGGAAAGTGAAGCTCCGGAGGCTTCCTCGGTCGTTTCTCCTCTTCGACTCATTTTGCTTCTTGTAGAAAACCCACCGGTTTACAGTAACGTTAATGTTCTCACACAGAACCACAGAGAGGGAAAACGCCGGTGGGAATCAAACTGCGAGGTGTACCGTTTTCCGGTAAAATGTCCTTTGACCTGGTGAACTTTCGCATAAACTAGCGTTAGCTAACTTAACTTGTACTTTTGAACCGAACGGAGAAGCGAAAGGAGGCGTTACAGGGCTACATGTTAGCTAACGTTAGCGATCAGTTATGAACAATTATAATCGAAAATGGAAAAAAAATGTTTGGTTTAAGGTAACAGCTGGACCTTTCCCCGCTTTCAAATCCCGTCGCAATTACTGTAAATTACCGTAATTACGAGCTGAGCGAACAGAAACGTCTATTAACGGAAGTCCCACCGGGACGTTTTCTGCAGTGGTGCATTCAGGGACTGCTACTAAGATTTTATGCTTTTAGGATTTTATCCTGCTTATGGGGGTCAGAATCAGCTTTACTGGCCAAGTGTGTGTGCCAGAGGTGGAGGAAGTATTCAGATCCTTTACTTAAGCAAAAGCACTAACACCACGCTGTAAAAATACTCTGTTACAAGTAAAAGTCCTGCTTTGACAATGTTACTTGAGTCAAAGTATAATCAGGAAAATGTACTTTGTATTAAAAGTAAAAGTACTAAATGCAGTAAAATGTCCCCTGTGACTGTTGTACTATTATGTAATATTAGATTATTATTACTGATGCATTAATGTAAAAGCAGGATTTAACTGCTGTAGCTAGTTGAGCTGGAGCTCACTTTGAACTGTTTTGTATCCGACTGCAACTAATGATTAGTTTCATTATGGATTCATCTGCTGATAATTTTCTCCATGAATCAATTGATTGTTTGGTTTGTAAAAATTCTAAAAACAAATAGTGAGAAATGTCGTCACAATGACCCGGAGCCCAAAGTGACGCCTTCACGATGCTTGTTTTGTCCAACCAATAGTGCAAACCTCAAAAGTATAAAATAAATTGCTAAAATAATTAAAATAACAAGATAGATTTATTGATCATTTCAACACAGGGTTGTATAATGAGATTTTGCCTTGTAGTTCCCTTTATGCCCCTCAAAGAAAATTATATACAGTAGATCAGTGAATAAATAATAAGTCATAGAAATGGAAAAGGGAAAGCAGCAAAACCTCACATTTGAGAAGCTGGAACCATAAAATGGCATCTTTGTATTATAAAATGACTGAATTGAATTAATTTTTATGAATTATCAGAACAGCTGCCAATTAATTTTTTGTCAATCGACTCATCGATTAATCGACTAATCATTTCAGCTGCACTTAAACTGTTGGGTAGTTTCATTTATAGCAAAACATCATATTTTATAAGCTCTTCGTATGTTTTGTGTGTAAAAATCTTAATTTGTAAAGTAGCTAGTAACATAGTACATAGAAGTAGGTGTAAAATAGGTGTACATACAAATATTTCTAAAAAGCAACAATGATCAACAACATACAATTTCTACATACAAGTCAAGTGTTCTGTAGATACAAATACAAATAGTGCAAAGGAATAAATATTGACTGGGTAATGTAATAGATTACTTTACATGAAATAGGTGGTTATGTACAGTATATGCATGTCTATATATACAGCGTGCAGGATTTAACGATGATGATATGTACATGTTAACAGTTCTTAAATCTCTTACGTAGGTAAAAGTCACAATACCTCAATGGAAAATACTCCATTACAAGTAAGCGTCCTCCAAGTATTCAGATCTTTTGGTTTGATGTGGGAGGAACGGGGATGTTAAAGTAATATTAACATTTATTTCCCCTGCTCAAGAATGACAGAGCCCTCAACCCTGGCACAACGCGTTAAGTAAATATTCAACATAGTTATTGCAATGAAAATACATATGAGCCAGTGGATGAAAGGGAGACCTCAGGCCGTTGATAACTTCACCTCTGCCACTTGGCAGCCATGTGTAATTGTTTATAAGTATGTGATTACAAGCAGTGAAATGTCTTAATATCATTTCTTTCTCATCATGATGAACAACAAGTGATTTCTGTTCCCATATTCTGCTTTTCAGTTCTCGTTTTGTTTTGCCAACATAGAGTAAGTTACAAAGGGCATTTGAGCAGTGTTACGTGTGATTCTGCATTAACCTGGATGTTACTGCGAGTTATGGGATGAGTGAAGTGGCTTCCTTTTAATGAAACAGTGACACTGTGTGCAGTTAAAGTATCGCAAAGAAAATGACCACAGGGTATATCTGCTAAAAGGCAGGTCAGATATCACAAGGCAGTCTCTCAACGCCCTCTTGTGGCAGAATCTAGGAGATAACGCAAATATCCTGCTGGTCCTGAGGTCAGATGACAGTTTGTTCCAACATTTATGAATAACATCTGGACCCAAAGACTTGGAATTGCACCCAAGGGGTGTTTGGAGTAATTTTATACTTTTATAAAGTATGCGCTTAGAATGGTTACACCTTTGACTACAGTAAAGTCACTATATCATCATCAGTGAAATCTATGAACAGAAATAATGATCTATACTGTTGTTATTAAATGCGGTCTCATTTCTGTTCACTAAATGCTTGTTCCTGCTGGAAGAGTCCATTTTTGAAGAACAGATTGGGCTCTGGAGAACTGCACCTCATTAACAAAGGCTTGGATTTGCTTTGGGAACGTAGAGGAGATGAGTTGAGGATTAGGATAAAGAGAGGTAAGGTGAAACCAGAGAATAAAATAATTACTTTGCTGCAAATGCAGCCATCCGCCCTTAATGAGCACAGCTGACGTAACCAAGGTTTGCATGATCAATCTTGAGTGAGATGAATACCAATATAGGAAATAAGAAGAAAAAAAAGTGCTACACAAATGATATTTATGATTTTTATTTTTAACTTGATAATTACATGACAGCTTTACCTCTACAAGCATTAAAAAAACAATTGAGAACATTAGATGTGGGGTTGTTTGCTTTGCTGATTGGAGTTAGGTTAGGCTGATATAATGTTAAATTGATATTTGATATACCCCCCAAAAACGTTTGAAATATAATATAAAAAACAAAAGATCACAAAAAAGTACACAAAGTAAATAAACATAATTAAAATGACAAATATTTGTCATTTGGAGTTTTTAGTCCCCCTCCACTAAAACATGTGTTTTGCTTATTGTTACTTAATTTTCACAAAATCCCTCTGCGGAAAGGAGAAAGTTTCTCTGGTTTTGTGACATTACAGCTAGTTTGGAAGCCAACCATGGTCCAATATACATCTTATACTAGTGATGTGGAAACTTGAAGCCTCTAGTGCACATACACTGATAATGTACTTTTCAGTGAAATTAATCTTGTGTTTTCTTTCTTTCATAGATTCTGGATTTCTTCCATGAGGGAGGAGTACATGTAATGTAAGGGTTTTAAGGTCATTTTGCTTTTTTGTGGATAAAAACATATTAGACACAAATTATTATCCCAAGCAGAATATTTTTATATGCAGTGGTTGAGTGTAAGTACATGTACTCAAGTACTTAAGTACAAATTTGGGGTATTTTCTTCTCATTCCACTTTCTACTTCTACTCCACTATATTTCAGATTGAAATATTGTGATTCTTACTTCACTACAGTTATTTGGTAGCCATTTTTCATGCAAAAACATATCATGGTTCCAGCTTCAGAAATGTGAAGATGTGCTGCTTTTCGTTTAATACTTTTAATTATTTGAATGTATTTTTAATAATTTTGAGGTTTGCACTATTGGTTGGACAAAACAAGCATTGTGAAGGTGTCACTTTGGGCTCTGGGTAATAGTGATGGCATTTCTCAGTATTTTCAGACTTTTTACAAATCAAACAATCAATCGATTAATGGAGAAAATAATCAGCAGATTGTTTAGCAGTACATTTTCCTGATCATACTTTCATACTTTTACTTCAGTAACATTTTCAATGCAGGACTTTTACTTGTAACAGAGTATTGTGATGTGGCATTACTACTTTTATTTAAGTAAAGGCTCTGAATACTTCCTCCACCACTGACATACACTGAGAATGGACTTTTCAGTGAAGGAGGAGATATTTTGTGTTAAACTTTCATAGATTCTACTTCTTTTTTTTAATGAAGGAGAAGGAGTGCGTGTAATTTTAAGAGTTTGGCTTTTTAGTGGGGGAAAACACAAATCCGGAACAAATTATTATTCCAAGGGGAATATTTTATATGTCTTAAAACATGTCTGGAGGGGATGTTTAAATAAAAAATATATATATATATTTTGAGGACTTTTATTTTGAAGCGGCCTAACAGCTCTTCAGGATTCTTATTTTGAAATCCGTGAGGGACCTCCTCTTCCCGGAAGTATGCGCCCATCATCTGGTCTGATGTCCAGTCTGTTGTGTGTGTGTATATGTGTGTTGGTGGGGGGTTGGCAGAGTTGCAGATGAGGACTTCGGTTCATTAATTTGAGTAAATTCCCCCATTTTTATGGCATGTAGATATCAAAAAAACACAGTGACAATGCAGACCCTCACTCCTCACGTTTACTGGGCTCAGCGTCACGGAGAGATTTATCTCCGGGTGGAGCTGAGCGACGCCAAGGTAGGACAGTCCACAACATCCATTAACTTGTCCTTTACTGCTCACGTAATGTCTTCAAATACCTCTAAACTTTATTTTCTTAATGCTCTTGCTGTAACGTTAGCTAGCTAATGTTTTTCCCCCCCGTTGTAGCGATAGCGGGATTTAAGCTACAGCGGCTAACAGTTAGCCTAACTGTTAGCTAGCATATAGCACATAGCAAATAAGTGATGGTGTACAGTTATAAGATGGCTAAATTGACCTCTAACGTTTATTTGTGATTTGTGAAATTAATTCATAGTTGTCCCGTATTCAGAAAAATATATGTTTATGTTATTTGCTGCACAAATAACACTATTTAAAGGGCATTGATAACCTTTTTTTCTTTGTCTGTCGTCGTCGTCATATATAACGTTTATTTTAAATGTCCTTAACAAGTTTGCCGTCTAAATTAACACTTCAAAACAATACTGATGATGTCTGAATTAGTGGAGGGTGACAGCTGAAAGTGACAGCTCTAGTTTGACACCCTTAGCAGCACTTCACAGTTATCAACTCGACAACTTGACTTTCAACACTTACACAAATAACGTTACTGATATCGTTATCAGAAGAAAGCATTCAAGCTACCAAGCCCAGCTCTATACACAACCACATTAAGGTGTTAAGGTGCCAATCAAAACCTGTATCAATAATTATTTGAGTTTTGGGGGGGTGGGTTTTGTCTTCACGTCATCACTGACTACTTTAATTTAATTCTGCTGGCTGTGTGTTTGCATTAGTAACATGAAATACAGTGTCTTCACCTCCTCCATCCCTCTGTCCTGCGTCTGTTAGACAAATGTCTTATAAAAGATGCATGGCTTTTAATGGTCGGTCTAGATCTTGTTTAGCCTCTAAGGAGAACGGCTTTAGGATAACTGAAACAGGCATGACAGAAGAACACCTGTCATGCTACACATGTTAGGCCCATTTATATCAATGAGGATTGATTAAATATATAAAATATAAGAAAGTCCTCTCAGTATAATGCAATACAATTCATAAGCACCACATTACAGCCTCTAAAATGCCCATAAAGCGGAATCAACACATCTGTAAAACAGTTTCAACAAAAGCTGAGCATTATAACCTTCAGGAGGGGAGGATTTATTGCAGGGCTCTTGTACTAGACTGCATTACTTTTAGCTAGGTGCACCTACAGTAATAAACAGGATACTGATTTTAAAGGATAAGTCTGGTGATATTCTATATTTTTCCAGACCAGAACCAACAATCAATGTATCCTACTAACAAGTATTGTCTGTATATATAATCTTACTCTTCTGTGCCATAGAGTATTGTTGTCCAAAAACCCGTACACCTTCCTGCTGCTGTAAATACTCACTAGAGCACCAAATGTGTCTTTATCCGCCGCTGAAAATAGTCCCCAACAAATGCACTATTTATTCCTATTTGAGCAAAGACTAAAAACTACAGTGCCCAGCTGTTTCAGGAAATTATTAAGACTTTTTAAGAATAACTAGAGACAGTGGCACTGAAGAAAAGACAAGAGGCAGAGCTGGAGGTAGCAGAGCTTAAGATGCTGAGGTTCTCTTTGGGAGTGACGAGGACGGACAGGATCAGGAATGAGTACATCAGAGGGACAGCTCATGTTAGATGTTTCGGAGATGAAGTCAGAGAGGCCAGATTGAGGTGGTTTGGACATGTTCAAAGGAGAGACTGTGTTGGTAGAAGGATGCTGAGGTTGGAGCTGCCAGGCAGGAGGTCTAGAGGAAGACCCAAGAGGAGATTTATGGATGTAGTGAGAGAGGACATGAAGTTAATTGGTGTGAGTGAAGAGGATGCAGAGGACAGGGTTAGATGGAGGCACATGATTCGCTGTGGCGACCCCTGAAAGGGAACAGCCGAAAGGAAAAGAAGAAGAAACTATTTTTTTTTTTTTTAAAGCTTTACGCCTTCAGTAGGAACCAATGGGCTTGGTGTTGAGTGAAACAGACAGGGTAGGAAAGTATACAACAATTGAGAGACTAACACATACTTGGTTGTAGGATTGTCATGGGATTTGTTGACAATGAGAAAAATATGGAATTTCACGAGACTTGTCCTTTAATTTCCATCTCATAATTTTGTCTATTGTGTGCGTCAGTGTCGGGTTGGTCTTGATGGCTGCCTTTATGTTTTTCAGAATCTCGACATCAGCCTGCAAGAAAACAACACACTTCAGTTCAGAGGTTGGTATTTACATTGGTGCATGTAAGAGCAAAACAATGTGGATAAGAACCATTCAAGAGAAGTTGCTCGGTTGCATAATGACAATTTTGAAATGAAACATTATAAAATATTCCACAAACTTTCACATTATTTATGAGGTCTGTTGTGATGGCAATATCTGTATGAAACACAATGTAAAGCCTGATATTGTTATGATATAAAAATATAATCTTAATATTGCTCCACAGCACAGGGCCATGGAGCTAAAGGAGATAATGAATACGAGTTCAGTTTGGAGTTCCTGGAACCCGTTAGACCTGAGGTATTGATCTTTTATGAATCAATTGTTATATTGAAATGTATTGTTTTTGCGGCATTGTAATACGATATACATTTGAGAAAAAAAAATTGATATTAAAAGCCAGAGCGGAGAAGGGCATTTATTGATTGTATTTATTTTCATACAGTGTCTGGTATTAACTATTTGGTGCACTTGTAGTTGTACTTTCTATTATCTCTTATTGCGTTTTCTTTCAGAGACAAATTTCAGTGGTGTCACTTGGTATGATGGGTGTAAATGTCAGACCCTGCTCAGCCCACACCTTCCAGCATTACTTAAGGATAACTGGAAATAAATATTTAAAACAAAATAATGGCATTTAACTAAAAATGCAATGAAGACCTACCAGATTCTAGACTAGTTTCTAACATATTCTGCCAATACAAAATATAAAATACAAAAAATACAATTTTCTCTTGCTGTTCAGATGAAGAATCCACAGTTTTATCGCAACTGGAATACATGAATGAGTGCATGATAATGCATCATGGCACTGATTGAACGAGTGTACCAGCTAGAAATCACTGTCGTCAAGTCAAAGTGAACGCTGATTAAAATACACCACGTCCGGGATATTCAGTCACATTATTATCAGTGAATTTATTTCTGAGACAAAGAGCTGCAGCTTTTTATTCCATACCTCAACTAAAATGCATTTAGATGCTGTTTGTCTTATTTTGGGGATTGGCAGAGTGACTTAAGATAAGCCCTGTGATGTCTGGTGATGTGCATTAGTTATACATGTCACACGTGTCCTTTAACCATCCAAGGTTATTGACCATCTGTAGCGGATAAAATGTGTTCAAACAAGAGCTTCTCACATTATTTAATTGCGTTATTTGGTTTTCAGTTAAAGCTAGGGTAGGTGATGTATTTCAGAAGCATTGTTAGTTATATTTGTTGAAATTCTCTTTACATCCCGACAGCAATCAATAAATCAAATGCTCTGGGGAAAAAGTGAAAAAAATCTGCTATCTGTGGCTGTCACAGGCCTGTAATAAGCCCAGCCAGTCTTTCCATTGGGGCCAGAATGAAATGATTGGCTGGCCTACCTGCCTGCCTACCTGCGTGCAGTCTGCCTGTGCACTCATTGCGCATGAAAATGTGTTTTGGGGGAGTTGATTTGGAGGGAGGCCTGAAGGGAGGGGTTGGGATTTCTTCGATTAGATACTTTCAAAATCTAATCTCTCTTGCTAGTGTCTCCAACGTTACCTACCCTAGCTTTAAGAAACCTTTTATAATTTTTTAATATTGTGTATTCAGATCAACCATAAGTCCACCCAGCGTCAGGTGGACATCAAGATCAAGAAGCAGGAGGAGCGCTGGTGGGACCGGCTGACCCTGCAGGAAAAGAAGCCTCTGTTTTTGGCTCCCGACTTCGACCGCTGGCTGGACGAGTCCGACGCCGAGATGGAGCTTCAGGCAAAGGTAGGAACTTGAAAAACAAACATAAAAAGAGAGTAAAATGTTGTCTACCATGGAAAAGCCTTTTGACTGCTAACGCAAACCTGGCATGAGTCTGTTGTGAAGGCAAATTAGTACAGAATGTAGTCTTTGTAAGTGCAAACAGGTTTTATGGGATTATTATATTCTCAGTTTGGATAGAAAAAAACAAAGGCCTGGTTGAAGCTTTTTTTAGCCTCAGCTTCTCCTCATGCTTAGCCTTGCAAAGCCAGCCCACAAAACTTTGCATCACTCTTTGTGGTCTGGCCAAGCTCAGTGCAAGACAGATCTCTTCTTCACAGGGATGTTAATGCTAAACATGACTCGACAAAGCCACCTCCCACTGGGCTGTCACAGTTTTAAAACTGGAAAAAACATAGCAACAATTACGAGAATGCTACGCAAGTTTTCCTAAATGATCCAATAATGCAGGATGACCACCGCCTAAATCTTTGCTAAGGTGCTGGAAGCATCAATGAGTCCAAAACTGATAAATCTCTTCTATTAGTTTTGGCCTAAATGATCCAATAAAATCTGTTTTGGATCAAACACAGGTGAGAAGAGCAACATTTATGTGTTTCAGAGTCAAGGAGTCGCGTCATCATCTGATCCACTCCTCGTATTTCTCTGATTGGTTCGGCCTGTAGCTGGTGGACTCAGCTGGTTCTCAGTGGGTGTTTTTCTAGCAACAACTGAGCTTACAGCATTTACCAAGGCTGCTGCTTGCTTTGATTACTTCAGCCAATCTTTTCTCTGTTTTTGGTTCTTAATTGTTTTTAATTTTTAATTCTTGCTTCTTGATTAAAGACCAAAATATTCCCAGTCTTTTCAGAAACTACAAACCTATTGTTTTGATTATTTTGCTTCACTGTAGATGCTTTCATATTCTTAAATTTCCCTGCATGGGATCAATAAAGTATCTTATTGTGCTTTTCTATTTCAAGTTAGCAGTCATTCATACACTATAAATATCAGTAAAACTTATTCTGACTTATCAGATTAGTCAGTCAACTTATCTCATAGTTCATATTCACCATATTAAAACAGCAGTGAAGACAGCAGTAAATATAAAAAACTATGTAGAACATGTTTAGTCATTGCAAAGTGAGATGCTGATGGTGTGATTTCTTTCAGGAGGAGGAGAAGATAAACAGGATAAGTGTGGAGTCAAGAGTTCGTAAAGACCGTAAGTCAGACTGATCTCTTTACCCGCAAACATAAAAACTCACAGAAATGTTTCTAACTGGAGCTAATGCTGTCACAGACATTTACTATCCTATAGGAGGAGCTTTAGCAACATTAGCATCAGTTCATTTTAGTTATTTTCTTCTGTTTCCTCAGCCTACCTCGGGCTGAAGAAAGGCTACTTGTTTATGTACAACCTGGTGCAGTTCCTGGGATTCTCCTGGATCTTTGTCAACATGACCGTTCGACTCTTCATTCTTGGTCAAGGTTTGTACGACAAGTTAGTCCCCCCTGCCTCTCCAAGTGTTCCTCTAAATACACAGTATCTGCATTATTTAGCTTCTGCAGTTTCCTACTGACAGTGGTTTGGTCTTGAACATGCCAACAACTCCAACAGATTCTTCTGCCAAAACCAAAGTGTCAGCAGTGAGGTAAACCTGTGAGGTAAAGAACTGGACCTTTGGACTCACAGTGCAGTCGATTGTTTACATGTAAATTATTAGATTCTGCACCACATTTTTGTGTGTGCTGGAGCTGTAAAAAGGAAAAAAAATGTGTTTGCATAACATTCAAAGAGATAAATTTAAAGATAAACATTTAAATGATAAATCCAGTTTATTACAGCTTCAGTCTTACTTTCGTAGTTCTGGCCAGCCATGCTAGCATTGTACTCACCAAGTTAATTGCTGAGATCTGGGAACACATCAACATGCCCACAGCTAAGTCCGAAGAGGCAAGAAACATGACAGTCAAACAGGTTTTAAACAAACCACCAGTTTAGACGGATTATCCAAACCACTTTAGTATGAGGTAAAAGTAAAGTGAGCTCACCTGAAATGCCAGTAATAATCCCTGATTGCACAGGAAAACTACAGTACGTATGGTAGGTCAAAGTTGAAGCAGAGGTCTGTAAACTGTGATGTTTACTGATGTTTACAACGGACAGTTTGGGTAATAATTTTACTGATCACATTTGTTCGCTCTTCCATATACGTTTGGCTAACCTGCGGGTTTGTTTACAACCTGTCTGACTGCTATGACATGTCTGATCATAATTGAGAGAACAGATGGCCAAAACTATAAAGATGAGATCCACAATACGTTCTCATTTTGAACTATTTCTTCAAAGGACGATCAGTGTGGTTTTGAGTGTTTTAGTCTTGCAGACAAATTGTGTATACTTAACATTACTGCCAACCATTTTCAAAAACATACCGAACGTTTTAGGACTAATTTCCTACCTTCCAGGCAGCTACTATTTTCATTTCATTTTAGTATGCCATAAAAATCTGCTTGCAGAGACAGAAACCTTCTTGAGATATGATGGTAATCCATCACAGTTTATATTTAGTCACTTTATTGTCAGTTACATTGTTCTTGTGCTTTGTTCAGTACATCACACAAATCTAGCTAAAAGTGAAAACAAAGACACTCAACGAGTAAAAGCAGAATTGGCAGACTGCAGAGGGATGGACTAAATAAAGATAAAAACAGGAATAAAACATTTGTCCTTCTCAATAGCTTTTGAATTTTATGGACTAAATAATTAATTACTAGACGACAGTTTTGGGCGAGTGTTTATGGAACACAAAAACAGAAAAGAGACACGATTAGCACCACTGAGCAGTAAAATAAAACAGGAGGTCCAGAAAACACTGAGAGAGAGGCCTATGTTTTTGTTTGTGAGGAGCTATTCACAGATGAGCTCATTTGAATAGAAACAGGAACACAACTACACAGCAGGGATTTGTTTTGCAAATGATGAGGATTATGGATAGTGGCTCATGCAATGTGCTGTTTAATTATGTCTGTTTGTTTCTCTCGTCCTCCACAGATTCGTTCTATGATACCTTCCACACCACGGCTGACATGATGTATTTCTGTCAGATGATGGCCGTGCTCGAGGTCATTAATCCCTTGTTGGGTCTGGTTAAGACTGGATTTTTTCCTGCTATGATACAGGTAATACAGGGGAGACTTCACTTCACTTCACTTCACTTCTAATTTTATTGTGATTTCAACCCTGAAGACGAAAACTCCAGCAACACCTAAACATTGAGGTCATCAAAACGTAGTACATTTATTGTAAATAGTTATAAGTATGAAATAAATAATCATATATACAGTATAATTAACACAGCAGCCAATGGAGTATTCACACATATACTATATGGCCAAAAGTATGTGGACACTCAAACATTACACCCGTATGTGATAGTTAAACATCTCATTCCAAAATGATGGGCGTTAATCTGTTGTTAAAACAGCCTCCACTGGATAACAGTGCACATTTTCAGACTGTTGCACTCAGTTATAAACATGACAAGTGGCAGAAATAGTTATCTGACAAATGAAAAAAAGCGACCTTTAGAGAGAAGTTCAAACGCTGCTTCGCTGTTCGACCATCCGACAAGCAGTTCTGATGGAGTATACTGACGCCTCAAAGGTGTTGGATGTGGTTGAGAAAACATAAGCAGCCCAAGCTGACCAATTCTTCACCAGTTTTACACATCAAAGTCTGTTTACAGGTCTTGGGGAGTTCTAATACATGTGTGAAAAAAAGTTGCATAAAGCCTTTTGTGGCTCCAGAGGGAGCTGTGTGAAGTCTGATAAATTGCAGACCGGTTTTGACAAGGAAGAAGAAGATCTCTTGTTCTGCTGTATCGATTTTGAGTCTGACAATGTTATAGGAGTGCAATGCTAAATCAGTGGAGTATAAATCAGCTTTACTGTTGCTTATTGTAGGTGACTCCATATTTGATCCACAGTAAAGGTAGGAACATCAGGGGGGAGGTACCCTAGCTGGGGAAGGGGAGATCTTTTTTCCAAAGGTTGCCTCTCAAGTGTGGTATATTATAGAAATAGTTTTGAAAAGTGCTGTAAAATCAGAATAAATGGAAGAAAAAAAATCTTCCTCTACCAATCTCTCAACTGAACTTCAAAATCGAGCAGTTGTGTGCGATTCCTCACAGTGTAGTTAATCTGAGATCTCTTTATATTCTGCTCTGTGATGTTGCAGGTGGCAGGCAGGAACGTCATTCTGTTCGTTATCTTCGGCTGTCTGGAAGAGATGCAGAACAAGTCTGTTGTCTTCTTTGTGTTCTACCTGTGGAGCACCATCGAGATCTTCAGGTCAGCTCTGATCGCCTTCCTCCCCTTTCTGGTGAACATGTGTTGTTGCCTGCTGTAACATCAGCTCTTCCTTCTCCACATCAGGTACCCTTACTACATGCTGGCCTGCATCAGCACAGAGTGGAAGCTGCTAACGTGGCTGAGATACAGCCTCTGGATCCCTCTGTATCCGCTGGGGGTTGTGGCTGAAGGTTAGTGACTCCTTAGTGGCTAGTTTTTATGTTTACTGAGAAAATGGTGGCATAAACAAAAGTTGGGGGGCAGTCATGTCAAGTTTAAGCGTTACACATGTTGCTAGTTGCTGCTGACAGTGTGTCGTTCTGTGTTTCCAGCGGTGGCTGTGATCCAGTCCCTGCCGATCTTTGATGAGACGCGTCTGTTCAGCTTCCCCCTCCCTGCGGTGCTGGGACACTCTTTAAGCTTCTCCTACACTCTGCAGCTCTACCTGGTCCTCATGTTCCTGGGTGAGACATCCACTAACAAACTCCTGTCCTCTCTGACTCACCCTGTATGTCTCTGGGGGAATAAAAGCCAACTAAAACTAACATTACACCAACAGGCCTTGGTCATTTTTTGTTACCCTCAGGCTGCTGGCAGGCCTGTTTTCCTCTTGTCTAACTTTCAGTGGGATTGAGGATGAATTTAGTTCATAAATCTGTCTACTAAAAACCGACAAGGTTAGTTAACATTACTGGCAGAGACACAACGCTACTAAATAACAGTAATGAAAGATGCTGCTTATTAGTGCAACAGGATATGTTTTATATTAAAAATAGTTATTTGTTCATCTGTCCTAATAAATGTTGTGTAGGTTGTTTTATGAAAGAATAAGATTTAAAAATTAATAATTCGTCGTCTTTGACATTATTTTTTTTCATTCCTTGATGAAAATAGTAAATACATTTTGTCATAGTTTTAGTTTTCACAGGTTTGTATTTATTTCAGAATTTTGTCATGGTAGTTATCAAATATTTTTGTCATTGTTTTTATTGTCTGAATTCACACTGCACCAGAGTAACATTACCTAAGGATGTCCGTTGATTCGGATTAATTGTGAAGGTTAACTGGGACTTTATGCCCATGGGAATCTGCCGTGCCTGTTGTATGTTACAATTCCACAGCAGATAATCTTACATATTTTGGTGAAAACAAGAGGTCCCTCAATATTAATAATAATAATTCTGTTAGACGTCTTGATGCATTTTTGTGTGACGTCTATCCTCACTTTGTTCTAAAACATTTTGTTATTGAGTGAAATCTACTGAGGAAGTTTTTGGCCACATATTTGACACACACACTTAAAGACCAATAAGACTTATTTACTACAAATTCCATATACTTTATTTCTTTACACCATAAAACTCAACTTGCTGAGGCTGAAAACGTTTGCTTGCCTTTGCTGCTTTCTTGTATTAGTTACTGTCATTGGTAATCTTGTTTTAGGTGCGCACTTAAAAAATAAAAGGAGATATGACGTTCACTGTGATGGATTACCAAACCCAAGCAAGCTCAGCATCTTTGCACATTGATTTTCATAGTGTAATGAAGTGAATAGAAGGCAATGGCTGCCTGGAATGAAAATCACATACAGAAAATCTAAAATGCTGATAAGCTTTACAAAACGGGCAGTTATCTAAAGTACATGTGTTTTTTAGTAAATGCACTATAACAAGGATATGCTGCTTAGGTTTTAGTTTGTCAGATTAACAGAGTTAACAAATAGTAAAATCTGTGATTTTGTTGGATTTTCATTATCCGGTGCAAACACGTCTCTGGAAATGCAGCGCGTGTGGAGGCATTAATGAAGTACTTGAGGTATCCTTAGAGTAATGCTGTACAAACAGGGGTTTTCATGTGTTTGTTAGTCTGACAAAGTCTGAGTTTATGCAGCCACCCGCTGAGACAAACATGACAACTGGTCTATCAACGTAATACTGACAGAGGTTCCCTCTCCTCCCCAGGACTCTTCATCAATTTCCGACACCTGTACAAGCAGAGGAGGAGGCGATACCGCTCGAGGAAAAGGAAAGTCCACTAACTGATCAGAACCTTTATTTCGCACACACCCTCTGAACTGCCCTCCACTTAAAGATAAAGCAGCTGTTTTCTTTTCCTCTGATTGCCTTCCTACACACACACACACACACACACACACACACACACACACACACACACACACACACACACACACACACACACACACACGCGCGCACTGACCTGATGTTGGAGTACTGGTAACTTTATTCCTCCACTGGGTGAACTGGTGACCTTGTCCAGACCAAATCCTGTAAATCCTACTGTACCAGCTCGACAACTCACTGTTGAACGGACATCGCCTGAAAACACTGTACACGTTGATCCAGTGCTTTACTACTGTGAGTTTGAGTTGTTACCATGTTTATTCTCCTTCAAATGTCCATATTTATTAAGCTCTCTGTCCGCGTCTGCAGTCACTGTCTAAGGTTTTGTTATTTCTGATTACTTCTGTTGAAATAACAGAAATATTTTGTCTATTTTCATGTTGAGGATACGAGAGAAGCGTTTCCTTTATGAACATATGGGAGTAATTTGTTTTAGGGTTGGAAATAAAACAGTTACATGTAGTTTAGGAAATCAGTTTCTGTGTACAAACACTGCAATAGATCCGCCTTTTTCCGCTTTATATCTTTCACATTATGAAATTATGGTCCTTGTTGGTTCAAAGATAATGTTACCTCAAAACGGCTCTTCAAAACGTGTTTTAATGGCGCTTTATTGTCTTTTAACCATTAATTAGAAATCATGTATTTATCTATACATTATTAACCTTTATATTTCCGTTATATTGTTGTTGAGTATAAATGCAATTACAAGCCAATACAGTTTTGATACTCTCTGATGTGGTGTGTTCAAGGATGCTTCACTATCTGGGAATTTAGGAATTTTCTGCATTATATTAAATGCGATAAATTCATATGATCATCTCCCTGATGTCCATGTTTGCTTGTTTTCTTGTGGGTTTTATTGTCTGACAACACAGCTTGTCAGACATCTTGTAAACAAAAAGTTTTTTGTCAGAAGACTGAATTCTCGAACGTCTGAACGTACTTCAACGCACCATGAGAGTTTGACAATTGTTCCTGCTTGCAATTGCATGAAGTCAGAGCAATCTCAAGCAACTTTCAAGTCTCTGCAAGTTGATTTTGAACTTGTAGATTCTTGGAAAATCAGTCAGCGGTGATGTGAAGTTTACACAAGCTGAAGTTGATAAGCTAAAAGACCACTTTTATGGTTCTTGAATAGTCAAAGAAATTATTTCAGATGCCTTTGCATGAAAACTTGTTACTCAAGATAATCCACAGATTTGTTGTGAGCAGTTTCATGTAGGAACTATTTTCTTTCTACCGATAGTTCCTACATGAAACTGCTCACAACAAATCTGTGGATTATCTTGAGTAACCGAGTCATGATTTCTGGAAAGAGACATTGCTGTTGAGTTTTTCAAATATATTTTTTTGGCGCTTTGAGCACCACAAGCCGAGTGAAGAAGGGCAGCGATACATTGTCCACGCGATGCAAATATATCTCAATTCTTTCACTCCCTTTCAACTTTGACCTGTGAAACAGCGCTGCAAGTTGAGCAGGAGGTGGGGTTCTCATCATTTTTTCCACTGACTGTACTTGAGTTCTTTGTTTTCTTTTGTCCTTTTCTATCTGTTCACCTTTGAGCCTTTTCTTTATTTGTTTTATATTTATGTTTACTGAAGTTGTTGCTTTTAATTAGTTTGTTTCAGATAGATTTTTCTAAGGGTGTCTTTTGGGACGGATGTGTTGTGGGCATACAGCTTGATTTAGAACAATCTATTGCATTTCAAAAGTCCTTAGGCAGACAAATTTAGACTAATGCTGCGTTACATTGTAAGTCACAATTATGGTTTCCTGACAAAAATAAACATCAGCGATCCTATTTTGGAGGTGGGCTGTTTTTTTTTTTCTCGGCTCCCAGTTCCTGTGGTGATGTCAAAAATTAGGGTTTTTGGGTATTTTAGATACTTTACAGTAGAGGTGGGGCCTTCAAACGTGGGGGTAGGAGAGGGGTACGACATGCAACAAAAGTCCCTGGACAGGATCAAACTAGGGACGTTGCAGTTATTTGAAATGCGTCTTAACCACTGGGCCACCAGGACGCTTCAATACATATTACTTTTACAAGATTGTATGCTGTTGATTCTGAGCAGTGGTGGAGGAAGTATTCAGATCTTTTACTTAAGTAAAAGTAGCAATACTATAATGTAAAAATACTCTGTTACAAGTAAAAGTCCTGCTTTCAAAATCTTACTTAAGTAAAAGTACAAAAGTATTAGCATAAAAATAAAGTAAAAGTACTAATTTTGCAGAATGACCCATCATATATATTAATCATATATATCACTGGATTATATTAGTGATGCATAAATGTGTACATCACTTTAGTGTTGCAGCTGGTAAAATGGAGCTTAATTTTTATATATATATATTCCAAGGTTTGAACAGTAGGAATGAGTACAGCCACTAAAACCTGTTTCAATGTTCATGTGTGAAAAATGTGTGAAACTTTCCTTTTTAAATTTAGTGATTTAAGTTGGATTCAGATGTAATCAGTTTTGCATTGTGAATACACTAATTTGTTTGTTTTCATGGTTTGTTTTTTCTGGTGTGCTTCATTCTGCTTTTTAAAAAATGTTAAAATTTATAAAAAAAAAAAGTAATTAATGTAGTGTCCTGACAGATTTCAACATTGGATCTTTGCGTTATCATATACTTGTGCAAGTAAAAGTGAAAATTAAGGCAACTGTATAGTTATTTTTCGACAAAACTCTTGTGCAGAGAGTTCAGGGGGGAAAGCCCAAGATAATGGAAATGTGAGTGAACAAATATTTAATTTGTTTTAATTTAATTTCTAAATTGGGGTTTGAGGTTAGCTCCAGTTAATGGGTTCAGTTTTCTTTTTTCAGGACAATTCTAGTTTGTTTTTTTTTTATTTGCAGTACTAGTAAATTTCAAGTTCACGTAACAGTCCAGTGAATTTATTATCAGTGTAATGTCATCAGATGCTGTGATCTTGTCCTAGAGGACCCCTGCCACTCTTTAAGTCACCCACAGGTGTTATTCTGGTCTTATCCTTATTCTGGTTGATGTCTAATCAGGCAAAGTGAAAACGCCTGTGTGGGTGAGCAGGGACTCCGACTGCAGGTAAAATGTTTATTTATTTTAAATACTTTCTTGTTGAAGTTTGAGGCACCTAGCATAAAATGGTTTCTTTTTTTAATTGCTTTTTTTTTGTTGGTCACGTTAACTTGATTTATCAGTACTATCATTATTTATTAATTGATCCATGTTTACTCGAATTACAGTCCAAACTCTGTTCACTAACCCTTAAGTGAAAAAACTGTCACATTAAATTATAAATAGACATGAAAATTCCACCTGCAACTTGTTAAAGTAAGTGTATGAACTAAATATGACAAAACATTAACATTTTTCAAAGTTAAAATACTGTAAATATCTATATTCTCACGTGTGAAGCAAATGTTTTCATGCTAAACCAAAAGGCACTTCTTTTCCACGTGTATTTTCATGTTTTGCTCTCTGTTTAGGGAAATAAAATCAATTCGGCACACTCCTGAAATGAGGTTTCACCTGACCACACCCAAAGTAACGACCAAACTCCCCCTGTCAGCCTCTGCACATCTGATTATTCTACATCCAACAGGCGCAGCGCTCAGAGCCGCCTCCGAGGTTTCACCTCAAACTGGCAGCTGCGACCAGCATTCAACAGTTTGAATGTTGGTGTATTGATACAGCGTTATGTGTGAAAGGGAAGGTGAGAGGTGTTTGGCTCCTAATCCTCTTAGCAGCATTATGCTGAGCTTCGTTCAAGCCGTGACATGCGGTGCGCCCTTGTAGCTCCCCAAAACCCGGAGTCAGCATCTCTGCGTCCGTTACGCACAGCTGGAGGGACGGTCCGCAGCGGCGAGGGGTCGAGCGGCCGGCGGCACAGGTAACACCCGCACCACCACCACTTAATACACACACCTGTTTTCTACATTTAATTGTCTCTTTGTTATTAATTATGGTTTGTAAAAGAATATAGATTAACGGTTTGCGTCGACCTTGTATTATAATCCGCACCGGCTTCAGTGTTACTCGACAATTAAACCTCAGCACGCCCTTTTTAGTCATAGATTTGATGGGTTTTATTAACACGGAGGTCTTAATGCACTGCGGGTAGGGTTAATTAATGTTTCATTAATGATCGTTTACAGCACGCGCGCATTTCATCACGTTGTCTCCGTGTGGGCGCTCACGCTGTGACTAATCGGAGGCAATTTCGTAATTGATTGCTTTATTTTAATGCAAGTCCGCTTTTTTTCTTACCGATTTAACATGTTTAACGTGTCTTTCATGGACTCCTGTTTTGTGAGAAGCCAAAGCCTGTGTGATTAGGTAGCCATAGTAACAGGTGGCTGTCTGCATCACCCCCAACACACACACTCTTCAGTAGATCTGCCTCTGCAACTATGCAAGCAGAGAGCACATTAAAAATACACACATGTTCATGATGTGATTTTTCAGCTGTGTGTGTGTTTTTCTGTTTTCAGTCCTTCCACAGGTTGAAGCTGCCTGCTGTAAAAGATGAAACACACTGTGTGTACGTGTGTGTGTCTCTTCCCTGTCAGCGGTGTCTTCTCGCCACATAACGGTGCTGGAACTATCAAGGAATAGCAATGCATCTGACATAACTTCCTGTTTGGAGTCGAGACCACAGGGCAATGAACGTGCACTCGCCTCCGAGGAGGAGACTCAGGCGCAGTCGCGTCCTCTTCCTCATCTCAGGTGTGCTGCTGTGTTTCGTCTACACGCTGACTCTGAAGGCCAGGCTTTCTCAGCCGCGAGCCTCCGCCCAGACGGATGACGCTCTCGGAGCAGAGGGGGGTGGTGATGATGTCGTGGAGGTCAACATTCGGGAGGTGATGGCATCCAATGAGACGGAGGAGGAAGAGGAGGTTGTCTCACCTGAAAGCACCAAACCTCCTCTGGTGATAATCGTCAACAGTACGGATATCGAACAGTGCATCTACGTAGATCCTCACCCTCCCAAACCACCACCATCTCCACCGCCACCAACCACAACAGCTACCCCTAGTCCCCCACTCCAACCCCCTCACAGGAAGGGTGATTACCCAGAAGACCTCTTCTCAGTGGAGCAGCGACGGCAAGGCTGGGTGGTCCTGCATGTCATAGGCATGATCTACATGTTTGTCGCCCTGGCCATTGTCTGCGATGAGTTCTTTGTTCCTGGGCTGGAGGTCATCACCAACAAGCTGGAGATCTCCGACGACGTGGCCGGGGCCACCTTCATGGCGGCTGGAGGCTCTGCCCCCGAGCTCTTCACCTCCCTGATCGGTGTCTTCATCTCCCACAGCAACGTGGGCATCGGCACCATCGTGGGCTCAGCTGTCTTCAACATCCTGTTTGTGATCGGCATGTGCGCCATCTTCTCCCGGGAGATGCTGCACCTGACCTGGTGGCCGCTCTTCAGAGACGTAACCTTCTACATCCTGGACCTCATCATGCTCATCGTCTTCTTCCTGGACAACATGATCCTGTGGTGGGAGAGCATGCTCCTGGTGACGGGCTACATCAGCTACGTCAGCTTCATGAAGTTCAACTGTCAGATCGAGCATGCGGTCAAGAGCCAGCTCAATAAGCACATGAGTATCGTCAAGGTGTGGACCGCAGAGGAGCCAGAGAAGGTCAGTTAGGTTTGAAGGTGTCACATATCTGGGAAAAAAGTATCTTAAAGATAAGTGTCAAATAAGGATGCAATGCACAACATCATCATTCGTGTTCACACTGAGGTTGTAGGAAACAACCTTCTGTCAGTGTTGCTGTCAGTCTGTGTCCATCAAAGTTGATTTTAGTTGAATACAGATGTGAACTGCAGCCTCAGGGTCATATCAGCTCCATGATTCAACAATCAGCTTCAACTTTGGAAACTCCAAATATCTGATTAAAGCCACAATTTGGCTCCTTCACTGATTTGCAACATCAAATCAAATCCATGCTACACTGAAATGTTTCCAGTGATAATAGTGTTGATTTCACAGAGGCAGTTTTGTCCGATCAGAGAGTTGTGTGTCTGTTTGCTAGAGCTGAAATGACTCTGTGGTGTCATGTTGTTGAAATTAGAGACAAAGCGATTAGTCAATTAATCGATTAGTCAATCGACAGAAAATTTATCGGCAACAGTTTTGATAATACGTTAATCGTATCAGTCATTTTTAAAATAGAAATACCAAACATTGACTGGTTCCAGGTTTTTAAATGGGAATGTTTGCTGGTTTTCTTAGTCACCTATGACAGTAAACTGAATGTCTTTTGGGGGGGGGGTCGGGTCGGGGGCCCTGTTTTTGTTTTTTTTCCCTCCAATTTTCAACATTTTATAGACAAACAATGAATCTATTAATCGAGAAAATAATCGACAGATTAATTAGTGATGAAAATAATCGTTTGCTGCTGCCCTGCTTTACATCAATATCACAAACTATTTTTGGACATGAATTATCTGATATTAATATATACCACAATATTCACTGTAAAATTAGATAATCGAATTGTTTTTCATTTGATGTCCAGTGCAAGTTGTTCTGCAGTACACCAAGAAAAATAACGCCTTTTACATATTTAAAGCAAAAGTTAAATAACTAATTATCTTAGTTTATAAGTGCAATTTGGACAACAGAATTTTTTAGAATGATAATATAATCATCAAAATACAATTCCAGTGGAAGTCGATAAAGAATATCTTTGCATTATAGAACGGCCCTAGTTTAAAGGGTATGGCTGGTTATTTTCTATATTTTTCTTTTCGTCATCAAATCCCATAAAAAGACCAAAACCAGCAATGAATTGATCCAACTAACAAGTGTTGTGAGTCAGTGAGCCGCACTGTTGCACTGTGTTCCTTCAACACCTTGAACACATACACACTGTAGTTTATTCTGACTCAGTCCCACACACACCGTCCTGCTGCCCCAAACACTCACTACAGCACCAATTGTGGATTCATCCGCCGCTGAAAATAGTCCCCAATAAATGCACTATTTCCTCCAACCTCCATGTTGTTGTTTTTGGTCTTTTCGTGGGATTTGTTGACAATAGGAAAGAGACAGAATAACACCAGCCTTATCCTCTAAAATTACCTGAACTGTTGAATTAACTCTTAAAAGGTGTTGGTTTTAAACTGTTTTGTTGTTGTGCAGCTACCCGCATTAAAAAAAAAAAAAAAAAAAAAGATTAAATAATAAAAACACCAACATCAGATATAATGGATGATGGATCCAGACATAACAGAGGTCTCTGCAGAGCAGTTGTTACCAGACCGACTTCCATCTAAACACAGGATGTTTTCTATCCTTTCATCTCCTCACAGTTGGGACGGCTGCCTGCTCAGATACAGTGAAAGAGGGACAGTGATTTGTGCAGGTGACAGCCTGTATTTGTGTAAAACCCTTTGATGATGCTGAACAGAAAGGACTCCAGGTGTCACAGACAGCGTGTCACAGTGATGAAGTGATGTGAATGTTACTGTTTCTGCCCTGAAACACCAGTATGTAGCGCTGTCATTTCATTTAGATTTTGGGGGGGGGGGCTCAACAAAGGAATAATGTATTATTAAAAGGCTTATTTTTTGCAGAACACCTGCAGACTTCACAGATTTCTGCAGCTGACAGAGAGCAGTAAATGTCTGAGCCTGTAATTAACATGCAGAACCGTGTTTCAGTATTTCAAGTATCACCAGCACAGTCTCCAATTAGCCTGAAGCACGTCTGCAGTCAGTATGTGCCCCTTCAGTCATAACAATGAGCATAATGAGGCATGCTGCCACATTAATGGGTCTAGAATTACTGAAATTCAAAATATCATCTTTCAGGAAATCCAATATTTATTCATATTAATCTATTTATATCAATTTCCCAACACTTTGAGTGTTTTTAGTCTTATTCTCGTCAGTGTGTTCAGAGAAAATAATCTGTGGATACCTGTTGAATAATACACAAAGGGCATTTAAGGCGCGTGTTGCAGAGACAATGGGCTCATGCAGGAATCACTCTGGTGAACAGATTCGTTCTTAAGTGGCTCGTACGAGTGATTTTGAGAGAACTTGTCGCATCAGCCAGTTTTCTCTTAGGTAAGAACGACATTCACGAGTGGTCCAGACCTGTCGCACGAGTCATGTACAGGCAGTCTGCCTCTCTCCACAGGTGGGGGGAAAGACTTGTTTGACTTAAGAACTAAAAAACTTAATGTAAAATTAATATCCTGTTCATCACATCAGTGTAATGTGCATATATCACTCCAGCAGCTCCCTTAGGGTCCTCACGCAAGCCGATATCCAGAGGGAACTTATATCCTCCGTAATAACACCTGACGTATTCCTAACATCACCTGCAATGTAATGTTATCTCCATGACGATCACATCAATTAGACTGCCTCCCATTTTAGTCATGGACTGCTTTGTTTTAGCAAATCATGTTTTAGCATCTCACTGCATGTCAAACCATTGCTTCTTTATTTGTCAGTACCATGATGACAGCTGTAGTAATATTTTCTCCTTTTAGGTCCCGTTAATACGACTTTTTACAGTTTCAATTTGCCTACAAACAGAGCGGAGCAGGTTGCCTTACGTAGCATATTGTGCGAGGATTATTCTAATGATCAAATCTCACGGACACCAACTCATGAACAGATGATGTTCGTCAGGTTTGTGCAGTTAAGAGAGTTTGGTGAATCTGACTTGGAAAACTCTGAAAAACCAACAAACTTCACAGGAAAAAAAGTGGTGAGAGAGGTGAAGGATAAGAATGCGAAAATGTTCTTGCATGAGTCCCAGTGTTTGTGCCAGTGAGCGTCCACACACCTCCTGAGTGTTTTACTATTTAACAAGTGATTTGAACCAAGCAGCAAATCAACAACAGACCAAGTTTAAAGGCAAGTGACTGAGTGAGACCCAGATCTTCTTACAGCCATGGCCGGATTAACCTACTGGCAGAAAAATGAGCTGCTGGTTCTTGGCTCCTGATTAACTCCCCCGTTTCCCAGCCCTCTTTATGAACTGCGTGCAGTCTTTCTATGCCAGAATATTACACAGGCCCAGGTTTGCTTTGTGGTAATTTGATCAAACGCAACTTATTTTAACAATATGCATCATGTAAGCACAGTATCAGCAGAAATAATGGTGTCAGGATGAGATAATAAAGCAGGATCCACTTTAAAGCTTAAGCTTCATGATGTGCTCTTTTGCTGATGGCGAGAAACATACTATAGTGTTAACTAGATAGGATTACTGTACTGTATAGTCGTTTTGTCGGGTCTACCCAGGAACACTGTTGCACACTTGGGGGGGGGGGACAAGTCCACCGTCACCCCCCAGCAACTACGTCCTTGACAGTCTGCAAAGTTGATCTTTATTTAGACTGAGCTTCTGATCAGATAAATCAAACATCTGAACAATCTGAACCACGACCTCTGCAATCCACAAAAGTCTGAAACTGAATGTGTGAATATGCTCTTGTATGTGTGTGTGTGTGTGTGTGTGTGTGCGCGTGCGTGCATGTAAACTGAATTAAGTTGTCACCGACTTTACAGGAGAGTGAAGCTCCACCAGCACCTCCTCCCTCTGCTGCTCCCTCTGCTGCACCAAAAGATGAAGATAAATCCAAGCGAGAGCCTGAACCGCCTCCGAGCAGCCCTCAATGCAACAAACCGCCATCAGAGCCACAAGAGGACAAAGCGAGACTCAGGGTACGAAGTTGGAGTCAGATTGACTTTGTATCTTTGTCAGTGTTAAATCTTCTCCTTTACTGCAGCTTCAGAAAAACAATCTGTTTAAAGGGACAGTTCACCGCAAAATCAAAAATACATATTTTCCCTCTTACCTGTAGTGCATCTAGATTTTTTTGGTCTGAGTTGCCGGGTTTTGGAGATATCGGCCGTAGAGATGTCTGCCTTTTTTGAATATAATGGGATTATATGGCACTCGGCTTGTGATGCTCAAATCGCCAAATAAAATCACTGCTACATGCTACGCTAGTTAGCTTTCTGTTCTCACACAGCATAAATGCAGTTTACAATGTTAATGGTGGCAGATTTACCATCGCAATTTTTTAAACAATGGGTCCTTGATTTCAGACAGACGTAGACAAAAGCAGCTTTGCATTTCTAGCCAGCGACCATCAATTTTGCATGGTTGAAATGACAACTGACGCTAGAAGATTTTATCAGCTGTAGCTAGCTAGCTAACGTTAAGCTACCGTTATCTCCATGAGCTGAACAGTCTCCTGCTGACTTTTCAATGTTTCCAGCTTAACTCAAATAAAAATGAAAACCCTATAAAAGCGGCCTTAAATATGCACTTAATGGCTACATATATGCTAGCATGCTAAAAATCAGCGGCTAAAGCTAACAGGTCCCTAACAGTCAGCATCCTCACCAGTTGATGAACCATGTAGAAGACATAGAAACAAAGACAGAATTGTTCTTGTATCGTAGTGTAGAGCTAGGTAGTCGCACAACCCTGTTTGGCTGTTTAGCGTACATACTTGTTTGTATTTTAAAACCGCATGTTTCACCTCTTAACATTACAAGAGAAAAGGCTTTTAGGATGAGGGGCAATGCGGTGTGTTTGGCAAACGTACCGTTAGATGGGGTGTAAACTTCCAGAGCCGATAACTTCAGCTTAAACTCTGATAGCATCCAGGATACAACACTGGCTTCCTCACAGTGGGGAAATACTATATGTGTCTAGTAACCAAACAAACTAATGTAGTTAGTTAATAATATGCTAACTCTTAGCCTCGGAAGTAACGCCAAGTTACTACTATAGGTAGTATGCTAGTTAGCTGGACATGCTAAGAATTGCAAGCTACGTTAGTGCAGGCAAACATCCATTCTTTACACTTGTGCTATTGTATTTTTGGTTTTTGGAAACAAATAGACCCAACCTCGGCTCTTTAAATGCAGAGTATCTCTCTTACTACAGCCCCATGCACACCGCTTCAACATGTGGAGATAATCCAAAGTGTCTAAGCTAGGATTTGACAGTCACTGTTTGGTGAAGAGGTTTAGGTTTCATTTTCTACTTTTTTTGTCATGAAGCTGGTCATTTTCCATCTTAGCAGGCATTATAATTAAGATTGCAGATTGCAAATTTTTTAAATGCTATGTCAAAGGATTTTTCCAAGTAGGTTTTAGCATGTAATTGTAAAATATTTAGTATTAGCTGGAAATTAGCTATTAATCACACTTAATATTGGTGTCGCTGTTGGCCTTCAAAGTTTTGCACTTGTTCAACTTTATGTTGCCAGAAAGTTGTTGCTGCAGTTTGATTTCTGATTACGTGTCTGCTGGCCTGTAGGTGCGTCCCATTCTGCAGCGAGGCGGCAGCTCGGCCTCCCTCCACAACACCTCGCTGAGGAGCACCATCTTCCAGCTGATGATCCACACACTGGACCCTCTGGGAGAAGGTAACAACCAGAACCAACAATGGTTCACATCTGCATCTGGTGGTAGAGGTGTTTTATAAAACCCCTGTGAAATTTTAAAATGAGGAGACAGACCACTAAATGTACCCCTTTTTTTAACATTTTATCCTTTTTAAAGGTTTTTCAATCCAGTTGTCAGTCACGTGTAAAAAGGTAAAACTGTCCCCCAATGGGTTACTGGAGTGATTTTGAAGGAGGCAGCTGTGGTGTGGGAGAAAAAAAGTTTTCATAGCTTTTCATAAATCTGCATCGGTGGCTTTGAGGTACAAAATACAACATTTCAGGAAACAAATAAAGAAAATATGACCTTTTAACAAAACACAACACTTTTTCCAAAAGGTAGTGTTTTCTGAGAAGCTGTGGCAAAGTGTATTTTCTGAAATGTTGTGTTTTGCATCTCAGGGCCGCTTTATAAAACAACCAAAAACTGTGTCTGAATGTCTTACTGTTACACTGTTCATTAAATATACTATTTAATGATACTTTAAAATCTCCTTAAAATGACAACATGCCCCTAAAGTTAAGCATAAGGAGGCAAAAAACTCCAACTTCTAAACCCTTTTTTCATATTTGTCTGCAAATAAATGTTAACAACATTTAGAGACTTTGGATATTATTTGATCACAACAAATGGGTAAATTACTTTTTAAAATTTTAATCAGACTTAACTTGATACTCTGCTGTTATTTCTGTACCACATCATCATTATATCCCAGCGAACACTGTGCTGTTGGATGGAGTAGGGCTGCAACTAATGATTATTTTCATTATCAATTATTCTGCTAAATATCATTTAATCTAATTACTATTATATGACAAAAAAGCAGCAAATCCTCACATCTGAGAAGCTGGAGTTAGTGAATTTTAGGCATTTTTGCTTGGAAAAATGACTCAAATCGATTAATTGTCCATCAATCAACTAATCGACTAAATGTTCCAGTGACTCAGCTATGTCCGTCCTGTAAGTCAGGGTTGCGTGATGAACCACAGCGACCTTCAGCCTGTCCTCGAACTCACAGTGCCATTGTTCCTCGCTCCCACAGCACTCGGCCACCGCTGAGCCTTAATCAGCTTTTCAATACAGGCTAATAAAAGCTGGATAAGAGCCAGCGTGCTAGCAGACCAAGCTCTTTATCTCTATGGAGCTACTGTAGCAGAGGGACTGGAGCTGAGACCGGCTCCGTGCAGCTGGATTGCATATTATTACGCTGAACTGTCAGCATCTTAAAAGTGGACCTGAGGAGATTTAGCTTCCTGATAATGACACCAGTTTTCTGTTAAGTTACATAAATTCAGATGTGGAGCAACAGACAGTGGTGGACGAAGTATTCAGATCCTTTACTTGGGTAAAAGTACTAACACCACACTGTAAAAATACTCTGTTACAAGTAAAAGTCCTGCTTTGAAAGTGTTAAGTTACAGTATGGAAGTATAATCAGGAAAATGTACTTTGTATTAAAAGTAAAAGTACTCAATGCAGTAAAATGTCCCCTGTGACTGTTATACTATTATATATTATTAGATTATGATTACTGATGCATTAATGTAAAAGCAGGATGTTGCTGCTGTAGCTGGTTGAGGTGGAGCTCATTTTGAACAGTTTTGTATCGGACTGCAACTAATGAATATTTTCTTGGTTTGTAAAAATTCAGAAAAATAGTGAGAAATGCCGTCACAACGACCCAGAGCCCCAAGTGACGCCTTCACGATGTTGTTGTCTGACCAACAGTCCAAACCTCAACATTATTAACAAAACATTAAAATAATTAAAAGAAAAGCAGCAAATCTCCACATTTGTGAAGCTGGAACCATAAAATGTTTTTGCATGAAAAATGACTTAAATGATTATCAAATTAGTTGGCTATAATTGGCTTTCTGTCAATCCACTAATCGATTTAAGAAGTACTTTATTACTCTCTCATCGGGGAAATTCAATTTCGATTAATCGACTTATCGTTTCAGCTGTACTTGTAGAAACTGTTGGGTAGTTTAATTTATAACAAAACATCATATTTTATAATCTCTTCATATGTTTTGTGTGCAAAAATCTTATTTTGTAAAGTAACTAGTAACTAAAGCTGTCAGATGAATGTTGTGCAGTAAAAAGTACAATATTTCCCTCTGAGATTAGAAGTAGAAAGTGACATGAAAACAAAAGACTCAAGTAAAGTACAAGTACAGTACTTGGTTACACTGTCTATAGATTAAGAAGTAGTCAGTGTGCTGCAGTGGCTTTATGAACTGTGACCCAGTGTTTAGACTGACAGGAGAGGAAAGCCCAGATATCATGAGCGCGAGGAATTTGTCAGTTTGTGGTTCAGTTTTCATTCTCTATATCAGCACATCCCCACTCTGAATTAAGTGTTAGTTAACCCAGTACTACTTCTATTAATTTAAGTTTTATTTTGGTATCACTTTCTAATAAAGCTCCCTTTATGAGGGATTGTAACTAATGCATTTATTAATGGTTAATAGATCATTTAATAATGTTTTATAAGCCATGAAAAGAACAACTTTTGGGTTGCCAGGAAGTGGCTGGTGTTAATCCTTCTTCAGCATGACTCTTGATTTGTATTTGTAGCTTTTTAGTTCACCATGAGGACCAGAATTAATTTACTAACAACTTGGACTTGGATTAATGTAAGAACCCTTTATTTAAAAAGTTAACATCTATAATTACAAATGCCTTTCTAACTTTTGTAGTTGGCTTATTACAATTAATGATTCAGAGCCGATGGGATTTTCCACAACCTGACAAACTAAAAGTTAGTTATTAATGGCTAAAACTGCTCTATAAAGCATTAGTAAATGATTTATTAACCATTAATAATTACAACTTGACCTTTCTTATGTTATTATTACATTACAATACAACTTATAAATCCTATAAAAGAGTGACTCATTAGAAAGTGGTCAAAGCACATTGTTTAAACTATGACGGCAGTGTGACATCTGAGCTTTGCAACTGCACTGAACTGCAGGAACCATTTGTACACTTCTTTAAGCTCCTTCTTTATTTTTGGCATGAAAGGAAAGATACTTAAACATTGGTAAAGAACAGTTGTTAGTGATGCATTTCTAGGTTTAAGTATTAATTTTTTATTCCTGTAGATAACTAGTCAAACAAAGTCACGTCATGCCCAGATATTTTTGACAGCGGAAAATGTTTGTCATTCGCTGTAAATCAGATTTTAATGTTGGTCCGTTACAATAAAACAGGGATTCTTTGAGATTTCTTTCTTGGAGCCACTTTTCATCTGTAGTTTTAAAAAAACTGTTTTGACAGTGCCAAACTCGGTCCAAGTGCGTTCTCCAGTGTTGTTGAAAGGCGTTGTAGGAAATCTCTAACTGAAAGTTGAAAGTAGACGAGACGGAATGAAGGAAATAGATAGCGATTTAATATCCATTTAATTGCATAAAAGAAGTAACATAAAAGGACAACTCTGAGTTAAGTTGTGCAAGGTTCCTATTCTGAGAGACTATTTGCTAAACATTTCTTCATAGCATGCTTAAAATGTCTCTCTGCTTCAATGAGTTTCAGAGATACTGGAAGTTTATTATGTATAAAAGGTATTTTTGCCCATTGAACTCTTGAATCTAAAAAGAATAAAATCTGTTGGGCTGCCTCTTGTTCCATAGTTGTGATTGTCTCTGAAGCGATTTAAAGTAGTTGGACAGATATTTGGGGACCACCAATATGAACAAGTTTGTGGGTAAGTCCCAACTTGATTTGTATGACTATTTTTTTTCAACTAGAAGCCACTTAAGTTGTTGAAAATATGCTGAATCAAGATGAGTACCGGAGGTAACTTTAACACAACCCTGATTTACTTGTTTTGGGCAGTCTGAAGTATTAAACTATAAAACTATAAACTGTTAAACCAGCAACTAATGCTCCGGCAAACGTCTTTAGTGTTGATCTATCCAACAACCCTGATTTTCTTGCCAAGAATTTAGTCTTTTGGCAGATGTTAGTGAGGGCTTTCATAGCCATGGCCTCCCCTGATAGATGTTTATCTAATGCACATCCTAAATAGTTCACTGTATCCTTAGCTATCCGTCTCTTCTACCTTTACTTTCATCTCTGGGGGTCTTTCCTAGTTTAATTCTAGATCCAAAAAGGATGCGAAGTGAGTATCAGTGATGCAAATACAACAATTTATCACAAAATACTGACGGACCATTTGGAAGACACTGAAAACAGTACAGACAGATGATTTCTATCAGTTTGAGTGGACACACGCTGATTTTTGCCCTCAAAAAGTAAGAGTGAAAAACACTGATGCAGTAACATAGAAAATAAATAAATCAGATGGCCCAGAAGTTAAAATCCTTGCTGTGGGTTTCCATCCTAGAGGCAGCCCTTAGAGGGGCCCTGAAAACCCCCGGCCCGAGGAAAGCCAGAAGAGGTAAGAGCGGCAACAAGATGTTGCCTCGCTGTTGTTTTCTGTCATGTGTCTTGTTGTGATTGTAGTTCACGTTCATTTGATGCTAAACTGCGTTGCATTCACATGCGACCCTGTCAGCAACTCAGACAAAAGACAGCAGAGAACTAACTTTCCCAGCGGTTAGTCTGGTGATTGTTTTGCACTGTTTTGAGATGGTTAAAAATAATCTGGAAACTTGAGAAGCAAAATTCTTTGATTTTTCCAGCTCCATCGTTTGAAGCGTGCAAGAATATATTTCAAAAAGGAAATTCTCATTTAATATATTTGTATGTAGCTGCATCTAACTGAAGTGTCACATAACTGGAGGAGACCGATAATGTTTAGTATTTAGTCTGATGTGTGTCTCTGCCAATCAGAGACATCCTTTAATGGTGATGTCACAGGGGAGGGGTCAGCACAGAGGAAAGGTAAGACGTAAGACATTTTGGTGTTGTGTCTGTTGTTGTGTTCAACTTCTGACCCAGAAGTGTTTCTGAACTGATTTTGGATGGTTGTTCTGTTTTATATTAGATGGTTGTTTGTCTATACTGGATGTTTGCATGTTCGTGTGTTTGCACCCAGTTGTGTCTGTGTTGTTGAGGATCACTGACCTTTTTCACACAGCAGCTGTTTGGAAACGTAATGATCACAGGATTCTCATGGAGTCTCAGTTTGTGCATCTTCGCCTGTTTGGTTCTGGTTTCCATGAGGATGTGGCTGTTAACAAGACTTCCAAATGAGTCTCGAAGAAGGATTCATAAGTGTATCCTCTTCAATATGAACGTGTTTTGTTTGTTGTATTTATTTGCACAATCTTCCAGTACTAAGACTTTGGAAAAGTCTTAGTACTAAAGCAAAAAAACATGTTACGCTTTTGACACAAACCTGTTTGAAGGTAATAGTTTGTTTGTAAAGAGCATGATACTTTTATTCGGTTGCTAATTTGAGAGTCTAGACATAGAAATATAAAAGTCAAGGATATGAGGAGATATATACGCTGGCACATAGAGGTCCCGCACTGTCCCGCTGCTGTGTACCAAGATTTATTCTGCAATTGGTCACAAGAATCTGGAGGGATGTAGGTTTACATTTTAGCAGAGGTGTGGGTAATCAACTCACTCCTGTGTTTGATTCGAGTCCTTGGAGTGGTTAGATTGTTGTTCTAAGCCTGTCTTCTACAAAATGGCCAATGTGTGAGTATAAGGTCAAAGGTCAAAGGCATGCTGACTTGGTTGCACAAAATTGCTTGTGAAGAAGTGTATCCCGATTAATATAAAACGGACTCATGTTGTTTGAGCGATGATTCTCTTCATTGCAGCAAAGAACAAAGTAAACCCTCTGAACGTCCCGGTCGTGGGCAAAAAGTCACATCACCACCACTCTGAAGGTGAGTTGTATGATGAAGGTGAAATCTGACATTTTGATAAAAGCCCACAGTCAGATAAGAACAATGATATAAATTTCATGAGATAGGCCCGAGAAGTGTATTAGCCTAGCTTAGCACAAAGACTGGACGCAGGTGGAAACTGCTAGCCTAGCCCTGTCAAAAGATCAGTGGCCTCAAAGCAGCTGTAATTCTCATTACATAGCAGAAAGTTTTCAGATGGAATAAAACCAAAAAACTTGCTATTCTTAATTACTCATGGGACAAAATATTTTAAAGTTTTGTTGTGGTGGCAGAGGAAAAGATCTACGCTGTTCCCTGAATAAAAATAGTTTGGTACGGCGGCCATTTTCTTTGCAGCAGGAGGTCAAATTCCAAATCAGGAGAGAACGTCTAACTCCGGGTTTAACCCCTAAAAAAAACAGCATTTAGAGTTGTTTTCTGCATTACTGACAACATTTTATACTATTGGTCAAATTCTCTATAAAATTGTACATTAACAGCTCAAAAAATGTTTTAGTGTTAGATTAATTATAGAGTAATCAAAGTTGTACTTGAGCTGCTTAACCTGAAGGCTAATATTAGCATATTAACATGTATAGTTTCCATGTTAACATGCTAATATTTAGCATTATAATGTTCCAAATAAAAGTTGGTTCCAAACATGTAACTGCCTCAAACCACAATGTCTACTTTAAATTTCCTTTTGTTTATTAAACAAGATAAAGTACATTTTTAGGAGTTGTTGTTGTGAAAGCTTAATTTTTAGACTAAGCTGGCAGTTTCCCCCTGCCTCCTCTTTGTGTTAAGCTAAGATAAACACGTGTGTACCAAACACACAGGAATTAAATGTATATTGATTTTCTCATCTTAGAAAAAGGCAAACAAGCACATTTCTAATTGTGTTTAAAGAAAGTTCAGATGCAGACACACACAGACATGATCTGTATATATTTTTCGATTTATATTGTAAGATGTTTTATTTAGTTTCTGTGCTGGAGGTGCAGCACTCATAAATGGTTGGTTTTGTGTATCGATCATCAGAGACGGTTTGGGGGTTGAAGGAGGTTCTCCACAATCAGCGGAGCCTCTCAGTCAGTGTTTGCGCATCACAGTGTGCAGTAATGAGGTACTTCAGAGTCTGAGGTGCAGAGCAAAGTGGGGCTGCAGGGAGCCTGGAGAGGCCTCAACAAGCCCGAATCAATCAGCCCGAGGATTTACATGCAGATGGGACCGTGTGTGTGTGAATCCCTTTTCCTCCTTTAGTAGAGCATGTTTATCTCCAATCACTTCCACTGGCACTTCATATGGTCCCACACAACGTGACCCTTTTTTCAGTTTAACATTTAAAAATATTTGTTTTGTCTGAAAGTGTGAAATAAACAGCACTATCTGTTTAAAAAAAAAATGATTTAAGCTTATAAAAGGTGTGTGTGTGTGAGCAGTTTTAGTCATTAACAGGATCACCTACACTGACTTGTTTTAAAGTTTAGACAGGTCTTGATGACATGATAAAATGTGACATTTATCTGCGGTGTATTCTTCCTCTTTCTCCAGATGTTGATCACAAGCCAAACGCTGAGCAGCCCAGTGCTGCTGCTGCCGCCGGTGCACCAGGGGGCGCTGCAGCCGAGCCGTCCACCTCACAGCCTCAAAAAACAGAAGAGACGAGTGAGAAGGAGACCGCCCATCCAGATGAGTCAAAGGTACGCAGGATGAAAATAGGAAGCTGTCAACCTAGAAATTACTCACAAAGATCTGTTTAAATTGAGATTTTGGATATTATTTTTATCCACTTGTTTTGAAGTAGCGCTTTGATCTCTATTCTGGCAAAATGACCCTTAACTTACATGTTATTACTAACTACTACTTTCAATGTATTGTGTTGCAAAACATAAACAACCATGTCAAAGTAACATTACCTGAAAATAAAGACCCAACAGCATCTGTATCCTCCTGACGTGCTCCATGTTGAGACTTTGAAGCACTTGAATGCAGTCGCTTCTTTAATTACAACTTGACAGCTGGGAAATAAGAGGTATTGATGAGCATGTGAAGGCAGTTTAATGATGCACTAGACTTGAATGAATTAGCTGTAAATTCATGATTCTGCTGAAAACTATTATTATCGTTTTTAACATTTACCCCAAAAAAACAGCTCTTGTCAATTTGGATTATAGAAAACACGATCCATCGTCCATCACAAACGGCCTCCAAAGCCGACCCCGACTCACTGACTCTCGAGTTATAAGCTTTTGCATGAGTCGCTGCCTCGACGAAGGCTGAAATTGAGTGACGGAGACGTTCAGCCTTCGTATCAGGCTGTCAGAACGGGGTAGACTAAAGTGCACTTAGTGAGAGAGTATTTTAACAGATTTAATGTGTGTGTTTGCATTATTTTAAAGATGTTACTTCAAGTATTTATGAACATATTAAATAAGCACATGATCTACGTTTACCTCACGTTCCTCCGTGTCTCGCCACAGCTTGCGTACTATCCTGTCAGTGATGGTGTGTTTTTTGATGATTAGGAGTCACTAAAGGCAGAAATGAAATGGGGCATTAAATGATGATTGCTTGGCTTGAAGATCTGACACCAGGCTCAAATACTGCAGCCCTGATATTAAGAATTAGATAACGGATACGTGACGTGAAACCAAAGACCTTTTTCACAACAGACATTTTGACCTGTCAAACAAAAATCCCTCCAGCCATCGTTAACGTAATTAGTTCGTCCTGTGCTTTTCACGTGCTGTGAAACACGTCTGAGTCAAGAGTGCTCTGATATTAGCACGTTAGCTATTATTCAGGTTATTTGCAAATATTGCGCTACTACATATTTATTACATTTTGTTATATTGTGTCTATATTACAAACTATATTATAAAATATAGTATTGTGTAATATATATGATATGCCATATTGCTGTACTAATATATTATGTTATACTGTTACTACATTTCACCACGTATTATTTTATATCTAAAACTAAATTATACTATATTATGTTTATGTTATACTGTTTTATTACATTATATATTATATATAAATACTGAAAAACACTAAGTATCATTACTTAATCATAAAATAGCTACATTATCCTGGTGTTTACTGTTATAATAGATGGTATCATATTACTCTGATATGACTGCTACTAATCGCACCACTGTGTCAATTCACTTGAGACCGTACCGCACTATTACTATACAACACTGGTCATTGGTATTGTACTGTATAGTTTCTATTTTTATTTCTATTCTTCGAATTATTTATTTTTTCTAATTATATTATTTAATAATATACTTATTTCTGTCCTTGTGCTGCTGCAACGCCTGCATTTCCCCTCTGGGGATCAATAAAGGCTTTTCTTATTTTATCTTAAAATGTACAAGACAGATTTTTGACAGCAGAAAAGAAAAACAGGTGATGCTCATCGAACAAACACATGAGTTAAATATGAAGAAGCCTGTCCTGCTGTGTTCAGTGTCAGTGTACATCCTTTTGTCTTGTGTCTAAAAAGTTCAACTGTCATGTTTCATTTGCACAACAGAGACAGAGAAACATGCATGTCATGTCTTTTGAAAATATTATTTCAAATAAAATTCAGCTTTGCTCCTTTTGTAACTAGTTTCCCCAGGATTGTTACCGGTTGATGATAATGAAATCAAGCATGACAGAAAAAGTTTGAACCACTTTGTAAGAACAAACACACACTGGCTCTCTCCTGCAGGCGGCAGCGGGGGGATCGGGGGGATCAGAGGGCGGCACTGAGGACGAGAGCAGTGACTCCAGTGAGAGTGAAGAGGATGATGAGGAGGATGATGATGATGATGTAAACAAGGAGAAAGAAGAAAAGGAAGAAGAGGAGGAGAATGAACCGTTGTCTTTAGAGTGGCCTGAAACCAGACGCAAACAGGCCACATATCTTTTCCTGTTGCCCATTGTGTTCCCGTTGTGGCTCACGCTGCCTGACGTCCGCAACCTGGTGAGTACGAGCCGTCCTCGTGAACACCGAGGTCCTTTTTTCTTGAGTATTTCCATTTTATGCAACTTTATACTTCTACTCCACTACATCTCAGAGGCACATATTGTACTTTTTACTCCACTACATTTGTCTGACAGCTTTAGTTACTTTGCAAATTACAGTTGTCCACCCCCTTCCTGTCCAGTGAAAACCATGTATCACCAAATTTGGTGATTTTGAATTTGAATGTTTCAGATAAACTGAAGGATGAAGTCTTCCTTTTATGGGTTGAGAAAATTCTCCTGCTTCTTAGGCTAAGTAAACTATTCCAAACCCCTCTTGGATTAGCTGGAAAATGCATTGTCACAAAGCTGAAAACGTAGCTGCTTTTCTGAGCTGCTCATGAACAAGTTTAAGTGATACAGTAGATGTAAGTGCTTCTAGATAACTCAATTTAATTACTTCTGATAAACCTCCACTTACTTATATTTTACATTTTGCTGAAATAAAAATGTGGATTATCAAACAGATCTTCAGCATCTGAAAAAACATACACAACACACGCACACTCATTTATTGGCAGACGTGTTTTGGCATCTGCCGAAGGGTGTTGAATACAGCGGGTGCTGAAATATGTCAAAAAATTAATATTTGAAATTAAGTGATTTTGGCTTTTGGTATTTCAAGAGTGCAACCTCTGTATTTTTTCGTGTTACTGAAGTTGTGTGTGGACGAGCTGTTGCACCAAAAGAACTTTTAAGAAAGTGAAAGGTATAAACAGATGTATTATCACACACATACAGTTTAACGTGTTTTACTAGAGTTAAAAAAACATTTGTTCATCTGGATCCAAATCTGTTACATAATGTTCTGTGGCAGTTTCTCTGAACACCAGAACTACTTCTGTATTTTCCAGGCGTCCAGGAAGTATTTTGTCATGACCTTTATCGGCTCCATCCTGTGGATCGGAGTTTTCTCCTACCTGATGGTGTGGTGGGCTCATCAGGTTGGTTGACAATTCACACAAGTCATGTTTATGGGAATTTACAGCCACTGTGACACTAGTGTTTTGTACAGAGCATGGAAAATATTTCAGTTGTATGACAAAGCTTATATCTAATAATTTAAAGGATTACTCTGACTTGTAGGCAATTTGGCTCAGCTAGCCTGGTTTTATGGAGGACTTTCTGGAGTCTCCGCTGGTTGTCTGGCGGATTCCTTGTAACGACAAGACTGTCTATGGCCAACTTCTGAAATCTGATTCACCCAGATTGATGTATATTAATCAAATTTATGAATATTCAAAATAAACAAATTCCTGGAATTTTTTTTGTAAAAATAAAACAAATTAAGACCTATACTGTATATAAACTAAGAGTTAACATGCTATGCTGGAGGGGGGCACAGATATGATTTTGGTCTGAGTTGGGTAGGTGGTAAATGGGCGAGATGACCAACCAGGCCAAAAACAACCCCCAAGAAGTTTGCATAAAAAATCCTGAATGATACACTGACAATATGGCCAGGTGTTACTGATTTCTGATTTCATGTATGTACGAGTTGAATACATTCAGCAGTGACTCTCACACACCTGTTTTCATCGTTTCTTGTTTACAGGTGGGCGAGACTATGGGCATCTCAGAGGAAATCATGGGCCTGACCATCCTGGCGGCCGGTACGTCCATCCCTGACCTGATCACCAGCGTGATCGTGGCCCGGAAAGGTCTGGGGGACATGGCCGTGTCCAGCTCAGTGGGCAGCAACATCTTTGATATCACTATTGGGTGAGTAACTGCAATACCCTTTCTGTACTAGCTGTAAACTAAAGAGAATTTTAGGATTTGGGATATAGAATATTTCTCAGTTGAAGGAAGCATCACTTGAACCACCTTATTTACCTGTAAATCAAAATCAAGATTTTGATCGTAAGATCAGTTGGGAGATTCAGAAACACTGAGGTCTATCTTGCTTTTCATTAGCTGCAGAGAGTTCTGTGACATCCATCATTTAATGTTAACAAGACAGGTTATAAGAGGCAAAGGCCAGCAGAGACATTTTGGTTTAACCAGCAGATACAGTTGAGTGTCATCTGGATAAAAAATGGAAAGAAATATATTTTTGCATTTCTATAACCATGCAGGAGCATTTACAAGCTAAAAGGTATAGGACCTAAAATCGAACCCTGAGGAACACCAAAAGTAACAGTAGCAGATGAATAGACACAAGCAGCCAATAGTAAGTAATTCAGACAGAAGAGGTTTTGATCTGAATTTAACTGTATGATGGGAAGTGACTCGGAAGATTGAATCCATAAGGTTGAAGATGGTTGAAGTTCTGCTTAGCGGTCATAATTTTCTCAAAATATAAAGGTTCACAGCAGGCAGAGAATATTTCTTTTGGAATTTTATTGAGCTGTTTTGTCTAAATACATTGGTATTTTACTTTAGTAAAAGTATCAGTACAACAATGTAAAATGTCCTCATTCAAAATCCTACTTAAGTAAAAGTACATAAGTGTCAGTGCAGAGTAAATGTCCCGTTTGAGATATATATATATATATATATATATATATATATATATATATATATATATATATATATATATATATATTATTAGATTGCTAATCCTGACTCATCAGTGCGTACTATAAGCAGCATTTTACTGTTGCAGCTGGTCGAGGTAGAGCTAGTTTTAAGTACTAAATATTCAGTTAGCTAGTTTAGTCTGGGCCCCTCCAAAGGGTCACAAGATAAATCCGAGGGGTCATGAGATGATTAAATGATTAGGACAAAAGGAAAAAACGTTCTCTGCTCATTTTGTTGCATTTTTCTCTAAAATATTCGATAACTTTACCTCTTTTGGCCTCAAACTGTTATTTAAATAAAACCATCTGAGAAGTTTAGAGGGGAACTCACTCTTTTGTAGAACTGCTAACAGCTCTTTAGACATCTCAAACATGACAAGGGGCCCCAGCTAGACTCTGCTTTTTTGTGAAGGGCCACAAGCCAAAAAGATTTTGAACCACTGGTTTAATCTTTAACAGTGTATTGTATTTTATAAGATTATCGCATGTTTTTAATGTAAAATTGTAATCTGAAAATTAACTAACTGTCAAATAAATGTAGTGAAAAGTATAAAATACATTTATTCAAGTATAAAGTACAATATTCATTATTCACTCAGATGTACTGATCAGATAAAGTATGAACTGTAAATTTGACAGAAACCCGTCTGTCCCCTCTGGTTTTAGTCTGCCGGTCCCGTGGCTCATTTATACTCTGTTACACAACGGCGAGCCGGTAACTGTCAGCTCCAACGGCCTGTTCTGCGCCATTGTGCTGCTCTTCCTCATGCTCCTCTTCGTCATCATCTCCATCGCCGCCTGTCGCTGGAAGATGAGCCGAATTTTGGGCCTCACCATGTTCGTACTGTACTTCGTGTTCCTCGTCCTCAGCGTTATGCTGGAGGATCGCATCCTCATCTGCCCCGTTTCCATATGATCTGACGGGCAGAGAGCGAACAGCACCACTGCACATGACTTAGTACATCCAGATAGGATCAATACTGTACGTAGGATATGTTAGATAGAAGAACCAAGCCGAATGTCGAAAGGCTGACCTGACGCACAGTAGACACATGGTAGAAACACATAACTAAACGAGTGACGTTAAAGGAAAAATCCACCCTTAACATAGTTTTACATAATTAGTCTGTGATCTTCAACATTTTCCAGCAGCTACTTTGTGATAACTGTTGTAATTTAATTTTCTGTGTCCAAAATCATTCCCCATTTACTACATACGGCCCTGTATTTACCCACCGCCATTTTATTTGAGTGTCTGAATTTGAGTTTGACATTTATTCATATATAGTGCCCTGAAAAATTCCCACAATGGAACAAATAGTGTTCATGTATGCTATTTTCTGCTTACAATCCCACAATGCAATGTGCCACACAGCAAAATGTCAGAAATCTCAATTTACTGCCCACAATAAACAGAGTGTCGTCAATACAGGGAGTAGTGAGCGATGAAGTGATTTTTGTACACAATCCTGGTGTGCAGTTATCCTCAACTTGCATCTTCCACTTCAGTAATTGGTTTCCTACATTTCCCAGAATGCATTTATGCAATCCCTTGAGTCGAAGCCTGAATTGCATTCTGTGCACATGGGTAAATTAGTCTTCATGAGAAAGAAAAGTGTTCAGACATTGGTTTAATCAGGTTTTCAGAGTTGGGCTCATATCTCTGTCACCACAGGAGTCATTGTGCTCTGACAATTAAAAAAACAAAACAAAAAAAGAAAGTAACACACACCATCATTGTGTGACGCGCATCAAAATTTAATTTGTTTTCTTTGTAAGCCCACAAACCATCAACTATCGGGTTTTACCACTGTGGGGTGTCAACGTACGTTTTAGACCTGGGAGTCTTGCCTGTTACGTCACGGTCAGCGAGGGGCGAGAGAATTCGCCTGAACCAAACTTTCAAATCCAAGCAGACACACGCAAGCTGATTTTTGAGCAGAAAAAGCGGTTTTTCAGACACAGTGTTTTTTGTTGGTAAAATCATCTGTACTGACATAAAATTCCAACAGGAATCTATGCGATTATGTGCAGGGCTCAATAACAACAATTGCCTGGGGCAAGTAAATCTAAATACAGAAGTAAAAAAGAATTAAACACCGTTTTTTTTTTTTTTTTTTTTCCTGGAGCAGAAGATGGAAGTAGCTAAGGAGTGAGCCATCTCGCTTCCTTCTCATCTCTGAGAGCTGCACATGCGCAGTACCGGTCAAGCACAAGCGAGTATTTCAATTATCCTGGAAACAGGAGTATAGGGGCAAGTAAAAAAAAAAAAAAAAAGTGGACTTTCTCGTTAAACGTACTATAATTTAACTTTTACCTGCACCTGTGGGTGTAGAAATCGGTCCTTATACCTTTTTTTTTGTCTACGATTAATTTCTCCTTGTATGATTATTGAACTTGTGGTGTTAAATCGCAGGTCTAGAAAGAAACCCTTGTTTTTTTTATTTTTGGGGGACTGACACCGAATCACAAACTGTTGTTTTTAGATCGCTGATACATTTTCTGCTCTAAGACTCCACTGTAGCTGCTGGAAATATCTGAATGAGACGTCACATGATCTTTGACTGCCCTATTATCTACAATGAAAATAAAAATGCTCACAATAAAAGTATCAGAGATGCAACACCACTGACTCTTTTGGTTAACAGTGTTTTGGGGGTGGAGTTTTCCTTTTAATATTGTGAGCATACTGCTTATGGAACATCCCTGAGGTGACTTTAATAGGTGAATTAAATTATGTCCATTACAGCAGTGAAGGTTCAGATTCACTGTGCAGCAATTCAAAACTACTGGATGCAACTTCAGTCTTGTATGTTCAGCATTTTCTGAACTGTATTCCTAAAACTCTGTTCTGTATTCAACCAAACTAGTGTTTGTTCATGTTCAGTGTATAAAATGTTTTTGTGCGAACACACATTCAATTTTGTCAACAATAACTGTTGTGGAGAGAAACGTGTGTCAGGTAAATGTGCATCAGACTGTCTTAGCTGTGAGAAAAAGCGGACAGGTGTCACGTTGTCAGATGTTACTGTCTTGTTAAATGCTCTTGTTGGATTGAAGTGGATGCAAACGTGTATTGTTGATAGGAAAACTATCAATATTTCAAATTAAAATTCCATGCTGCAATAAATTATTTTTTTAACAGTGAGCTGGAGCTGTGTGTGTGCAGTATTATTGTGAAGTGACTTTAGTGACCCTGTGAGGCTCATTTACATCAGAAAACAAAAAGCTGGATGGTTGAAAAGTGGAGACAAACTAGCTGTTAAACAGGCCATGTTCCTTTTTAATCAAAAAGGCTTATTAGTCCTTCAAATGGCGTCATTATCGTGTCTTTGACCGACCTGACGTGGTATTCAACAACAGAAGTAGGAAGTTTCTTAAAGTTACGAGTTGTGATGTATGTTTCTCCTTGTCTACATCTTGATTCCTAAACAAAATGCAAAAACAAAATTAATTGTTTTTTTTTGTTTTTTGTTTTTTTTTGAAAAGCGAGCAAGACAACACCCATTCCTGTTGTCAAACACCTACAGTAGCATCTAAAAGCAGCACACCCTCTTGCATGGTGGCCATCAGCTCAACTTTGTTAGCATTGTCATCAGTCTAATGGTTTTAGTCACACCAGGAACAAAACCAAAAGTCTCCAATCAGGATTGGCTTGTGGAGGAAAAGTAAATTTGTGGGGCTTTCGCATTCAGTTAAAGCAAGCGAGCTACAATGACAAGGCAGCTAGTGTAGCTCTATAGCGCTAGCAAATTTTCAGCAAGCATTTTCCCAGTTAGCTCGCCCGATAGCCCCACAGGTAGCCACTACATCACCAAGCTTCCAGCACCACCTATTGTGCGAGGGATGTTGCTGTGCCACTTTCAGGTATTTTGTCAGCCTCAGCTGTGTTTCAAACTAAATGCTAACTTTAGCATTTAAGATTTTATCATTTTAGCATGCTAATGTTTGGAAGCTCACAGGAAGAATGGTAACATGCTAGCATTTGGTATGTTGCATACAGTTTAACTACTTTGCTAACATACTAATGTTATCATGTTAAAGACTGACAATAACATTAACGCCCTGTGGAGTTTTCATGTAAACAAGTTATGTTTACATTCACCATTTCTCACCAAAATGCATTGTGTGCGTCTTTGAGGTCTAACAAACACATTTAGTGCATTTTTATTTTTTTTAATATTTCAAATTCTGCATTGTTTACATCCATGTCCTCTAACTTGTGGTCATCTTCTCTGCCTTTTAAAATATAAACTAAACTGGGACAGACTCTTAAATAAAACACTGCTCCATAGCGCTACTAGTGGTCATAAACTCACAGGGTACCTTTTGACAATTTAACAAGGATCTGGTGAAAAGTCAGAGGATCACCAAAATTATTAGGAGTCATGCTATGTGGACTGTGAATATTTGTACAAATTTCATCATTTCAGTAGTTAGATCAACCAACATTGCTTTCTCAAGAGCCATAACTCTAGCTTGGCTAAAAAAAAAAAAAAGTTAATATTTCACTAGTACTTAAATAGAGAATAATTTAAAAAAAAAGCAACAATGAGCATGTAAGTGATTTTATTTACAATTAAACAGTCCGGTAGATCTGGTCGCTGTACAGAACCTTCACCACAGCTATTAAAGGACCTTTACATGTGTGAATAAACTGTTATAAAATGTGATTTCTACAAAGGGCGAGTTAAAATGTACATGGCCCCAGATTCTGCAAAATCATTCATTTGTACAACTTTTTAACACAACAAAAATCCACAGATGAATGGCAGCTCTTCCAGCTGCTGACATCAAAGTCAGCGTGTCCCCTTGGACCCGCCGGCTCGACAGGATTATCAAGCTAAAAGCAGTCAGTTCACTTTTTGGGGCAAAGTGCAGCTTGCTGACTTTTCCAGTATTGGTTTCCACAAATCACACACGTGGTCGACATTCATGAGACCGTCATGAGTTTAGACTCGAGGGTCCTCCTTCAACCATCATATCAGTCTGTCAGTCATCACTTTTGATTAACATATACATGGAAACAATAATGTGTGGTGACACTGACAAGTTCTTATCCGGCCAAAATCCAGTTCTATCCAGAATCTATTTGGTCAGGTTTTCCCGACAGAATCTCCCACATTCTTCAAAACTTGAATAACCCGCGACAAATATCTGTTTCACTTCCCTCATTTTCGTGTAAATAAAATCACACTTTACCTATAAAAAATGCAGAAGTAGACGTGCAAATGTGTACAGAGATTTTGCATCCAGAAGAAAAATCTTTCAACCCATTTATAAACCTCAGTATGTAAACATTCGCAAATATGAAGTTACACATTTGTGCGTCCTGTGAGCGTTTTGTTTTGCATTTTCAATATTAAAGTCCTGATTTACCTGCCGTGCTTTTACAAAACACTAGTGCATGTTAAATAAAACTCAGTCAGTCATGTCCATCCCCTCAGACTAACACAGAATATGAACTCTCTAGTTTTCAGTGACTGTAGAGACGAAACAGCTTGAAAATGGTTTGGACTAAAACAAAATCTGGATATTGATGGTTTAAATTTTCCCATTTGTGCTGCATGAGAGTAGAGGATGATCTGCGTGGAAACAGCAGCATGTTTTGATAAAAAATCTTTGCACTGATGAAACACAGTTGGACATTTGCTTCAGAGGGATCTAGAAGTTCTGTTCAATGTGGTTCTAACGCGTTTCCTGAAACAGCAAACGTTAAAAACCGCTATTCTGCCATCTGTTACTGCATCATTAGCATTTCCTGTGAGCACTGAAATTTGGTTTCAAGTTGATATGGTGGCAATAAAGCTGCTGTATGACTTACATACAGCAGGTACTGAAACAAGATGGCCGGATGTTACCTTGGGGCATATTTAAAACATTTTCCCAAAGCTGTGGCGTCTCTGCTGCACCATGGGCTTTTTATAGAACCCAGATATTTGAAAGTAAAAACAAAGCAATGACAATCATAAAATCTCAATGCAGCTTGGGGAAATTGCAGAAAACAATGATTCAGAGCTCATCAGCACAATGGCTTGAGTTTGTCCCCTTCGAGTCATACGGAAACACACTAATGTGGGATTCAGACTACAAGATATCAGCCCAATAACGGCTCAACCCGACAGACGTAGGGCGCCGGGCACGACAATCGATTGTTTTTTAGTGTATCATAATGGACGACAACCGACGCCGCACTACGTCCCGACAGAAAGACGAGCGTGTCAGGAATTTATTTTGCCTTCTCTCGCAGAGTTTGAAAAATTCCACAACATGTTTCAAACGCTGACCAATAAGAGCTGTTCAACTGTAAACATGGCGAAGTGAAGGAGGAATGATGCTGTTGGTGCTGCGAGGTGGAACTGTGAAACAGAGGTTAAGGTCGCAGTCGTTTTTCTTTATTTATTTTTTTTAGGCGAACACAAGACAGCATCACACACACTGCATCGGACGCCATTGGTTGTTTACATTCTTGCTCCTGGAAGTCGGCCCCTAGCACATCCTTCCCAATGACATCACGCAAATCGTGACAGGCTATGAATGGTTGAGAGCCAATGTGTAGTCTGACATGTCTCTCTGCAAGAATTTGACTCGCCTAATCTGACACAGTGACCATCGTAACAGACAAATATCTGTGTAGTCTGAACCCGGCATAACAGAACGGTTCTGAGATTTAAGTCATTCAATACTGTCGCAGGCCTAACACGAGACTGCATTAACATTCAGTTGTGTGGTTGAAGAACCAGAGGCTGGTTTAACAATTTGTACCACAGGTGTAAAACAAAAGCATAAACGAAAGATGTGTAATGAGGGATCATTACCAACAAATCACATGTGCTCACTTCCTGTTTTACCTCCAAATAAAGTGGTTTAGGGAATCTGGATAAACTTGTTTGTTGTCTGATTGTCGGACTTCGTTGTAGCGGTGGCAGCAATTTTTTTTTTTTGGTGAGTACAGTGTTATAGTAACCGACAGAAATGAGGCTAAAACTACAAAAATAAAATCCAAGTTGCGATATATATTAGATTTTTCCCTAGGCTTTTGTGAAGAACCGTAAACCAACAAAATGGCGGCCAAAATGTGTGTTAAATCATTGTTGATCAGCGTTGACAGTGACCACGGACAGAAAAGTGACTGTGCTGGCATCTTATTTGGTTTTTCAGAGCAGCTTCTGTATATTTGGGAAAAACCGTTAATACTGTAGTGAGCTCTCTCCGAACCTTAAATTAATCCCTCAATTTGGATAAAACCGTGGAAATTCATGTAAACGACACCTGATGATCACAGGTGTGTGTGTGTGTTGCGTCAGCGGCCTCCCTTCATCCAAATAGTCAACACGTTTAGTACGAAGACGATGAATAGTAACACTGAGATTTGATTTAACGAACAGCGCAGCTTTCCACTGGTGAAGAAAACTAAAAAAAAAAAAAGTTTATTATTGTTTATACGGTGATGAAATATTTAAAGTTCAAAAACTGTTTTGTAAACAAACTAAAAATATACTGTTTTTGGAACAAAACTTTACATTATAATGAAATGTAGAGCAGTATTGTAACTGGTGGTGGCAGCACAGCGGACATTTATCTTCAGATACAGGACTAACATTAAAAGCAGCTTAAAAAGTGGTTTTAAACATTTAAATTAGGGCTGCAACTAATGATTACTTTCATTACTGGTTAATCTGCTGATTAATTTGTCAATTCATGGATTAAACATTTAATTGTTTTGTCTACAACATGTTACAAAATCATGAAAAATGCTATTTAGAATTTCCCACTGTTATGTCTTATTTGCTTGTTTTGTCCGGCCAACAGTCCAAAACCTGAAAATATTCAATTGACATTTACCGAAATCCTCCCATCTGAGAAGCTGGAACCAGAGAATGTTTCGCACTTTTGCTTGAATAATGACTGAAACCATTAATCAATTATCGAAACAGTTGTGGATTGACTGATCATTGCAGCTCTAATTTAAACTCGTAAAGCACAGAAACTAAGTCATCACTTACAACAGACACTGAATCCACACTGCAGCATCTTTTCCACGGTTTGTTGGAAATGAGCAGTGGGCGTTCAGGTCGCTCTGGTTTAAACTGCGAGACGACGACGCCCAGCGACCACAGGACACCATAAAACACTACAATAAATAAAGCTTACTTTGTATAAATAGAGTTCAAGTTAAAATATTGCTAATATTAGTCTTCATATGCTGTATGACTAAACAATATAAATGTTGCATTTAAAAAAGATCCTCAACTGTGTATTTACAGTATATTTGTATAATTTTCACAGGATTTCCAAAGAAACCAGGTAAGCGCCACTGGATGAAATTGTTTATGAACGGTGTGTGTGTGTGTGTGTGTGTTTCCATCATCAACTTTTTTGTTGTTGTTTCGGGCTACATAACGCTGATCGCTGTCAACTGTACCTTTATGGTCACTTAACGTTACCGTAGTGCACATTCACAGTCTTCCAACAGGTTTCCTGAGCTCGTCTTAAAGCAATGACGTGGGTGGTGAGAGTTAATCGTGGTGTGTGAAGGTGAGTGTTTACAGGTAAGGCTCTCCAAACGTCCTGCGGCACTCCATGACCCCCGTGCTGGGAGGGCGGTCACAGTTATGGGTCAGCTTCACCAGGCTCGGCATGAGGCGGTCGTACGCCAACTTGTACTCACGATCAAAGGCGTCTGCGGGAAGAAGAGATGGACGTCAACATTATTACAAAAAACGTGGGTTTTACAATTTCTCTCCTTTTAAAGCTGCTCTAATCAGTATTTTTCCATAGTCAATAGACCAAATGACTGTGTGCACGCGCTCGGAGTGACGAACCCACAGAGACATCAACCGATTCGGCGGTTCCCCTCAGCTCTATGTAGCGTTTTAGCTCATTGTTTTGGTTTTTACGGCCCACAACTTGTCTGTTTTGGTTCACTCTCGTTAGCGTAGTTTCCAGCCGCAACAGGCGAGCTCAAATCACAGACAGACAAAGTTAAGAGACTAGCTGGTGAAAATAGTGGAGCATTTAGGACCAAAGACCAAACTCTTAGCTAAAAGGAGAGTGAACGTTAGACTTACATTCATCAAGTGGCCAGAAACCTGACAACCAAATAAACACTAGTGTTGCTTCGTAACTGTTGACAGCTTGTTTATGCTGCCCCCAAGTGGCCAAACAATCAATAAATGCAGGTTTAAATTAAATTTTTGCTGTTGTATGTGCAAAAACTAATTTAAACAATATGGCATGTAATCATTAAAACGTAAAATTATGACTCACCAATATCAATGTTATCTTTTCCCAGAGCCACCAGGGAGAGGAAGAGGATGTCCCTGTACAAACTCCTGAGGAGAGAGTCGAGCTGTTTTCAGATACTTCTTTCAATGAAAGTTTGATTTAAAAATTAGCTTAAAAAGACACAATTTTCATTATTCCTTTCCAAACGGAAATTCTCACTTTTGGAAACAATTGTCATCAACGTGAATCTAAGCCGAGCAAAGTCTCTTTTCCCTGCAGTGGTGGAAGAAGTACTCAGAATATTTACTTGAGTAAAAGTAGCAATACCACAGTGTAGAAATACTCTGTTTCAAGTAAAAGTCCTGCATTCAAAATTGAACTGAAGTACAAAAGTACCAAAAGTAAAAGTACTCATCATGCAGAATGGCCCATTTCAGGATGATGTGTATCATAATCATTGAAAAATTAATGTAAGTATGACTTTAATGTTGCAGCTTGTAAAGGTGGGACTCATTACTTTTATATACTGCTGTGTAGCTTAATCTATAATTGTATTTGTATTAATAATTTTAATGTGTAAAGTAAATAGTAACTAAATTCATCAAATAAATGTAGTAAATGTATTTAGTTACTTCTTCACCGAGAATCAGTGGTGGAAAGTAAAAAACTTTTCAAGGTGTGTTTGATTCTGGAAGACAGATTTTGGGAGGAAGTACAAACATAATGACTTATATGAGCTGACCTGTTGACCCGCTGCTCTGCACAATGTGAGAATTTACATATTAGTTTACACGTGGAAGAATCTCTACATAGGTGTTTTCCAGAGGTGATGAAGTTGATTAAATATGAGTCGGTGCTGACCTCTGCCGTTTGACCCCGAGCGTCTGGCCCAGCAGCTGCAGCAGCTGAGCCATCGGCCGGCTGACGTCGTTCCTCTGGATGCTCTTCACCACACTCTGCAGTAACTCCTCGCTGAACCGCTTCTCCTCCTCCGACACCGGCCGGGACAGAGGGTAACCCACATCTACCAAAACACACACACACACACACACACACACACAATGAGGATGGTTTTATCACTAACATCTTCACTCAGATGAAAAGTACTTGGGGCTGGGTATCTGTACTGGTATGAAGCAGTACTTCGATTGATATATACTGTATGTTGAATTAGATCTAGTAAAATCAACAATATAACAATATCAGTACTTAATTAGAAGTACAGTGTGTAGTGAATAAAAGCGTGGTATGTATGTAGTAACAATAGCCTGATATTTTTTTTCCAAGTAAATAAAAAATACTACATAAAGTTTTTATTTTTATTAACACATCACACAAGATATAACATTACCTTATGAACAATGTTTTAATTTGTTACAATTACAATTTTAGAATAGAAGAACACATTTTGGTTTAATCAAAATTCAGATTCATCGCTAAAACAATATTTTAAATAGTTTAAAATATTTGTCAACTTTTATACCGAACCCAGCGAGTGTCATGGAGAAAAGAGAATTTGTGGATTCACGCTATCAAATTAATCATTCGAGAGCACGATTCACTAATTTGTGCATTTCTTTTTCTCTATGACACCTGCTGGGCTCGAATGTTATCTTATTTCTCTCTTGGTTAAAGTGAACACATAATATATTATGTGCTTCGTTGGGTTTGACGTGTTGCCGGTCATAAGTTGCCAGACTTCGAACAGTTTCCTCCACACTGTGTTCCTACTGTGAGCAAACACAGATGAAGGACTCTTACTGTTAAAACTCGTAGTTATGAGGAGTCGTTTGCACCAGCTGTTCGTTAGTTCAAAGTTAGTCTCACTATAACTGCTATGACTTGTTTAAAGAGTAAAAGACGTATGTTCGACACATGAGCTGACACTTGATTAAAAAACACTAATAATAATAATAATAACTGAGAAGATTTTAAATTTCACAAATGACACATGACATGAAACACACATTTTTCCATATGTAGACGTAAATAAAACGGGCAAACCTATATCAACAAATAACTGACAGTTTAAGTTTAAAATATCGTTTGACCCCTAAAAGTTTTTTTTTTTGTTGTGTTACAGCTTGTGATGCTACAGTGACTTCCTGTTTACATTGTTTTGATAGAGATGCCACAGATGTTTCCCTACCGATCTACACAAAGTATTTATTATAAAACATTTCTTAAGTTTAATGGTGCAACCCGATTTAGTAAATACTAGTAGTAGTCACGCAAACTTAGTAATGGATTTATGAGCTTGTGCAACCCACTCCTGGTGACTTAAAGATGGAGAAATAAGGTATTCAGGTGCACGATGTGGTTGGTGTTCAGTACCCAGCCCTTTAAGTACTACAACACTGTCCACAAGTGGAGAAACACATTCACCAGAGATGCAAACCTACATTTCAAATACAGAGCAGGGCTGTATTTGAGACAAACAAGTTCCACGTCAACAGTGTTTCACACAACAAAAAATAATCCCTCTGTGAAAATCATCGTAAGATTTCACACTGCACAGAGACTTTCATTCCAAACACTGTGAAACCATGAAAAGTAGAGGCTGACTTTCCACAGGCGACACTGCAATGCATCAGGCAAAGGACACACAACAGAGGGAGACAGCAGGCCTCAGACAGTACAGTACACAAACAGGACTCATCTGTGGGAGTCTGCAGCAGAGATGGACACTCACTCTCTAACAACAGAGTACAATTAAGCCCTGGAAGACAGAGAGCAGACAGAGCCTGTTAGCACAAGGGTTAGCTGGCTGCCTCCACGCCTCCTCGTCCATTTAATAATCAGTTACTGCAGACTGAGCGAAGCAACAGACATGTTAGCACCAGAGTCTGTTCATTCACAGTGATCACAAATCCAGCTGCTGTGCAGGTCACATGATTTAAGTCTAATGGCAACTTTTCTCTACTCTAACTGAATTTATGTGTGTGTTTTAAGGTTTTATATTTCACACTTTAAACCTGCAAAATAATTTATTTATTTTACTCAACTTTAACTTATTTGAATCCAACAATGACAATATGAACAACAATAACAATCACCAGGTTTCCATCCAAATGTAGCGATTTTAAATGTACATTTTAACCAAATTTACGGAAAAACGGCAAAAGAAAATGCAAATTATTGCTCCATCCACTAACATTATGTGAGTATTAGGATTTGGGCGCATGGAGAAACAGCTGGTGGTGTTCATTTTTCAGTCGGGTGGCATTAAACCATCGCAGAAGAAGAGGGCGCAACGAGATGACGTGATTAAAAGAGCTCCAGTCAAAGCTCAAACAATGGAGAAAACATGGTGGAAATATGACATTTATATTGTTGTTACATGTGTTTCTTGAGGAGCGTTACAGTCACATGCTTCATGTAAGACATGATTTATTCACTAAGCCGTTGCACTTTGCTGCATTTTCTTTTTATCGATGCACCAACTTTTCCCCCTTAGTCAAGCGTAAAAACTTTTAGTGAGATATTTGGCCTTTTTTCCCCCCAGTGCATAAAAACACACTGACTAGTGATCTAGACCAGTGGTTCCCAAACTAAAACCATGGCACCCTTTCATAGGACATTTTTGGCATGTCACCCCCCACCCCCTTCAAATCTGTTATAACTATTTATAGAACTTTTCACAAATAATATACTATAGGTGTATTCTCAATCACTCACAATAAAAACAGTTATGTGGATTTGCAGATACATATTCAACTTAAAATTGTTCTTTTTAAGTAAAGTTAAATGTTTTTCTTTCTTTGTTTTTAGGATCATTAAAGTATAATTCCACCGTTTCTTAAGACAACGTTTCAGCAGCAGTCAGTACTCGTGAATTTTAAACTGGTCTGACAGACACAGAGACAGCGAGACTCACTGTATGTGTTCCAGAGGATGTAGAGAGGCTGGATTTGGTCCTGGTGCAGCTTGAGGTTGTCCCACAGGATCTGGATCAACACGTGTTTACTGTCCTCTGACATCCAGTGACGAGGAACCTGACAAGACACGAGAGAGAGAGAGGCAGTTTGACAGTCGTGTAATTCACTTAATTTAACCTCCACTACTACCTTACCATATAAATAGGGCTCATTATTTTTGTTTTTTTATTGTAAATAAAATAAATTAATCAAAATTATCCAATGCTGTTTTATCCAAATTCATCAGTATTATTTTTTAAGTATTAATAAATGGATGAAAATTTGATCAAAATAATAATTATACAATCACATCCAGATTTTTAAAATACCATTTGCACTACAAGACCCATTTTTCTCTGACTGATTAGTTTTTTGGGGGTGCACAGGGACACAAAAAACTGGTGAAAGACAATGAGCCTTATAAAAGAATTACAGGTAAATCCACATACAGTATAGCGGAGTTTGGCTTCCAGTTTAAAATGTAACTTTTTGATGATCAAAAGTTACTACAGTTCTGAAATGTGAATTTGAAAGAGAAACTTGTTTTTGCGGACCTCCAGTGGTTTAACTTCTCACCTTGCTGCAGGGATTGTAGAAGTGTAGTTTAGGGTGTCGTACACCATGACAACACGAAAACAGGTGCAACAGACTTTAAACTTTCCACCAGAAACACTTATTTTCAGCTAATAGCACTTTGTAACTTTGTTTAGAAAAGTGCTATGAAATTAAAATGATCGTGTGTGTGTGTGTGTGCGTCTGACCTGGGAGTCTCTGTTGCAGTGCTCAGAGGTGAGGATGAGACCGGGCAGATTGCTGGGCAGGTCCAGCCGCCTGAAGTACCAGACCAGGTTCCAGTAGATGATGGGATGATGGTCCACCATGTCGGCCTCTGTGATCACCGGGTCGCCCTCGTTCTCCAGCAGACTCTCCAGTTCCTTCCACAGCACCAGCGGGCTCAGGTAGGGAACCGTCACCGGCTCGGGGTTGTGGAGCCGCCACTCCATACTCAGCGGGTCCTGGGTGGGATAAAAATGATGGATTCAACAGAGAGTTTTTCCACCATGATTAGAATAAAACCCAGAGGGAGAAACTACTGACCAGTATTAAATGATTGTAATATTCTAATATTAGTGATTTTGTGTTGAGACATACAGTGGTTTCATTGAGACGGCTGGGCAGGCTGCCTGACGTCGGCACACAGCGGTTGAGTCGGGATGCTTCGTCCAGAGGACCGAAGGCGCTGACGCTGCGGGCCATGGGCGTGCCGGGGGACAGCGCCCCCTGCCGGCGGTCTGTGGGGATGTTGATACCTTGAACCCTGGTTGCTCGAGTCCTGCGGAGACACAGCGAGGACGGTCAGCTCGTAACACCAACACACAACTCAGCTCACAGTCACAACATTTAACAAATCACAAGAAGCTGCAACTTTCTTTTTAAAGAAAATATGTTTTTAGTCTGCAAAACAGTGAATCAAGGTGTGGTATGATTTTACTTTTTCAGAAAAACAGAATCCAGATGTTTAAATCACTATATTTTTTTGCTGCGTGATATCAGGGTATCATGCACTTTGTATCCCTGTTGCTCACACATTTCATAACCTCATGAGGGTTTTTATACAAGCACGTGGTCTCTCTGTCTCTCACACACACAGCTTTGTTAGGAGCAGGTGCTGCACATCGCTCTTTTACAATGTAGATGGGGAGCATGTGGATTCAGATACAGTAGGTTCCTACTTCAAAAGCATTGTGTAATTAGATAAGCTGGAAGTTGAATGAAGATGAGATGGAAAAATAATCATACAGCACACCACAGAAACAAAAAAATTATATTCTGAGGTAAATCTGTGACAGGTTTTCTGCTTAAAGCTCTCTGGTTGTATTTAATCCTCCCTGCTGCCTTCCCATCAAACCAAACGCAGTCTGTAGAGATGCATGCTTACTAACATACTCAAAATCAATCAGTCAACTTGCTGACATTAAAATGGGATATGAAGGTTGTTTTCATTTGTCATAATTTAGTTTAAAAGCTCATCTCTTATTTAACAAAGAAGTTATCACATTGCTTTTTTGTGTACAATAGAACATATAAAGAGGTTGTGAATAAAAGAAAACATTTGGAAATATCAAGAAGATCAGAGATTGGGATTGGTAGGGACATAATATTTAAACCATGTGGTATATTGTTTGACCTGAAACCACAGATATGAGGGATATTAGAGGTTATATAAAATTGAGCCTTGCGGATGAATAAAAAGCAATGCAGGTCCCTTCTTTTAGTTTATTCCACTTCCAACATTCACATGTTGGCAAACTGATAAAGCGCACACCACAAAATACACTGTTATAAAATTCAGTGTGCGCATGCCATTATATATGTAATTTTGCTGAGAACAAAGTAGGTGTGTAAGATATTACATTGGACAGAAAGACATTTGGTTATTCTACAGAAAAAAGAGCAGATTCTGCATATTCACATTGTGATTTGTGGTGATCTACAGCTGTTCCTGAATACGATACATGATTCTACCGCTTTTGTCATTGCTCTCCTACAACATTGTCAGACTCACGATGGACAGTTTAAAAAAACAAACAAACAAAAAAAACCCAACATTGGATCAAAATCGATGCAGTGGAACCAGAGATCTTTTTTTATTCCAAGCATTGTTCTTGTCAAAACCTGCCACCTACGTTACCCACAATGCAACTGAACCGCCGACAGTTCAATCAGGTAGATTCAGGTGTTTTGCTAACAGCAGCTAATGGAGCCTGCAGCAGAGATGAGGAGCGGGCTACAGAGGTCTGGTAAGCTCACTTCTTTCTAACTCCACATCCCCAGCACATCTTGTTGTACAGCAAGTGTTTCGTTACTAATCACTGTCATTCAATAAATATGTTTAGTAATCTGCTCCAGTTTCAGTCTAATAACATTTCAATATGGTTTATCTCTTAAAAAACATTTTTTTTATGATGGCACCAGAGCTCTTGTCTTATACTTTAAAAAGAATCTTCTTTCCCTGATTGAACTACAAGTTATTAAGTAGTACAGCAAACAAAACAAAAAAATCATTTTAGGATCATCATGTGAATAAATGAAGTGACAGTGAGTACCTTCCACTCCCGGAGCACTCCTGGACAGCAATCACAGGGGAGGGAGGGAATACAGCTGTTGTAGGACAGGGGGTGGACAAGGTGGAGGTCCCTGTGTCCAAACCTGTGGAGGCTGAGTACGACGAGGTCATCGCCTCATCCACCGACGGGCTGCCCTTCAGGAAAAGCCTGTGGAGAGAGAAGAGGGCACGCAGAGGGAGGGATTACGTTTACATCCTGGAAACTCAAGTCAGGTACTGTTTATTTTCTGAGATAGACTGGTTTATCCTACATTAGGGGTCGAATGCCTTTTTATATATATGTTTTATAATATGATTCTAAAATCATCTTTGACCCCTAAGAGTTAAACTCTTAATAAATAATAACTTTGATTGTTGCTTATTTAGTCAGGAATTTCTAATGTTACACATAAACACTTAAAATGAAACCGGGTTTTCAGTGGCTGTAAGAAAAATCAGGCCGAGACAGTGGATAGTTAAAAAACAAAAGTAATCGACCAATATCAGTACAAACCTATTAACGGGGGGGTGAAACATAAAATTCAGAGTTCAAAGAGCAAAAGACTAAATGCTACAGATCGTGTAATAATTTGGCAATATGCAATAAAAATTAATTATTCCATACTTCATCCTGAAAGACAACAATAAACACATACAATATAATTACAAAATCCCTCTAATTTTTACGGCAGTTCAGTACTAAAGTGTCATCGTCTACCTGCCGGGTCCTCGCATGTCCCTGATCTCCACGTTGAGGAAGGGCAGGAAGGGGTTTCCACAGAAGGGGCAGGTGGTGTTCAGGTTGGAGTCGTCTGCCGTCCAGCCAGCCATGATCTCCTCGTCGTACACCAGGCAGTCACACGTCTTACAGCGAGAACAGCTGGAGATCAGCAGCTGGAAACACACAGAGGCAGGTGAGCTTACAGACCAAAGGTGATCAAGATTTTAAATAACATCTAAACACTAATTCTCAGTTATATTCTCCAACACTGACAGCCTGTCATTTTGATTCGCTTTGTCTTAATGTTTATTTAATTTGTATTGCCTATAAAGCACTTTGGACCACTGTTATATATGTTTTTACTTTATTAGTATAATTTAATGTCACAACCTGGATAAATATTTCTGATTGGTTAAAGGCTGAGGATACATTTCTGATTGCTGCATGATTTAACACAGTATTGTACCACCAAGATGCAGTCTGCTGCTATGCCCTCAGGTTCATTATAATGTGAGTTTGAACTGCTGTAGCCAAATATACCAATGTAAAGAAATATTCTGCTGAGGGAGAATCTCTGATTAGCTTGCAAAGCAGTTTGCCATTCCTGAAAGTTATGAAAGATGTTTCTAAAAGTAATTCATTCAGAGGGAAATACCATCAAAGTATTCATTCCTGCTGACATGCGAGCATCAGCCAGCACCCACTAAGTGACAACTGAATGCCAAGAAAATTCTCAGTTGCAAAGATGCTCCCTTTCTGAAAGTCTGCTGCAAGCACAGCATGAATAAATGTTATATATTAATAAGAATTCACAACATACCTTTAGCAAAAAGCCAAAGTAGAAGCAGGAAAACACACTTCAACCCAAGCTTGCTATGGGGGGCTTCTTAAGCACATAAAGTACATACATAAAGACATTTTGTATCAACCATAATTTCTGGTTTCCTGATTTTTGCATCCTGTCTTTAACTACTGTGACCCAATTGCTGAATTCTACTTTCCATCCTGTAGTTTTACCTCCATGGCGTAGTTGTTGAAGATGCTGGTGTTGCTGGTGTAGCGTGAAGAGCCGAGGTCCGACTTGTCTGGTAGAGGGAAGCCAGGAGGCGAGAGGACACATCCTGCAGGAGTAGGAAGGATGATCAGAATATGTTACGACACATAAGGAGTCAACATGTCAGCAACACAACATATATTTCTTAAACAATTTGTGATGGCATTCTTTCATCCCACTTTAGGGACTTCTTTTTTGGTGACAGGTGTACTGTATATTGTTTGTTTTTAATAGACTGTGTTTGTCATTAAGCACATGGCAAGAATGACGATGAGGAATGAATATTGAATCGAGAGTGACAAGATTCAAACATTCAAACTCTAGATTTCAGCGGGGCACAAAGTAAACCGTTGTTTTGGAATTTAATCATATTAAAAACTAACAAGGAAAGCTGTTAATATAATGTTTCTTTACATGACATCAGTCTTCTTTTGTTTGACAAAGTGAAGTAAGAATTTGTTGGTTAGAACTGTCACTCGAGCGAGACTTGCCATTACCAGGGAGCAGAGATGTGGGTCTCCCAAGGCTGGAGCCTGCAGTGGGGCTATCCAGTCTGCTGCGGAGGGGGCTGCGTCTGGGGCTCCTGCGGGGCCCCGCAGGGCCGTTCCTCTGTGGAGAGACCTCGGACCTCTCTGACTCCCCACATTCCTCCTCATCCAGCAGGGAGGAGCAGTCTGGATCCCCAGCACCGAGGGAGGACACACTCAGACGGTCACTATGACCGTCCTGGATGAACAGAGGAGAGCCGGGTAGGTTAACGTCGTCATGGTCTGCACAGTTCTCTAATCTTAAAACCAGATTACTCGCAGCAACAGTAGATCAAGTTCAGCACTGACTAACAACTAATACTGCTCACGAGGTTCAAATGCATACCTATGACCTTAATCACACAAATCAAGAAATATTATATACGAACACTGGAAAGGTATAGTACTTGGCTGTTTAAGCATATAGCATTCAGCAAACCCACAAACTGTACTACTGATTAAGGTAGCAGAAGCTACAGTGAAGAGTTCACACACAGGCATGTTGCCGGATCTCCAAACTACATTTCAGCACCGTCTCATCACAGAACAAAAGGTCTGGCAAGGGGTTGATATCACGGTACAGCTCTGACATTGACTCTGGATTAGTGACTGCAAAGAAAATTGAAGATGCATGTTGTCTCTGTGGTACTAGCAATTTTTTTTTTGTTGTTGATGGATTTTGGAAACCGTAACACCCAGAGAGCAGACTTGACCAATGCAGTTGGCCAAAGGAGGCTTTTACACACAGTCCACAGGAAGAATACTGTCAGACACTCAAAAGGCCACAAGATGGCAGCAGCACTCCTACTTCAGGCTCGTCTTAGACTACTGCTTATATGAGAGCTTAATACTGTATGCCACAGAAACAGATTTGCTACAGTGCTAAAATACAATCACAATTTATGCAGGTTTTAGCCCATTTACTAGAAATCATATTTGCATTACATGAACACTAATAGACTGAGATCAGTCTGATCCTTTTTTCAATTAAAATATATGATACAGGTTTAAAATTAGGTCACTATTTCTATATAACCTATTTGGATCTGTGCTCCTAAAAACTGAACATATTAAGATTGACGTCTCAGACTCACATAACAGATCTTGAGAATGCTGTGCATCACCACACAACAACAAGTTCACTTTGACTACAGGACTCTGTACCTTGGTAGGTGTGGTGTATGTGGCAAGGCGGGAATACCAGCGGCTTGCCTTCTCTGCCACGCCCTTCCCAGCAGAGAACACACTGGTCTTGAATACATCAAGTGTTGGTGTGAGCAGAGTGTCCAGAGCGAACGAGGAGGAGGAGGGCGAAGGTGACGCCAGGCTTATCCTGTCTGTCCTCTCACTGTATGGGCTGGGGGTGGTGCTAGAGCTGCGACAGGGCGGTGACGACCATAGACGTTGGCGTGAGATGGGTTGGGAGGGCGAGGGTGGGTGGAAGGTGCGGGAGCGCGTTACTCCAGCAGTCCTGAGGGGGGAGGTGTGGGGCAGGCTGGCTCTGCGGGGGGCAGAGAGTGAGGAGGGGTGGAGGAGGAGGGGGCTGGCAGGGTCCTGCAGGTCCAGACTGGGTGTACGGCTGCTCAGCGGGCTGCCCATGTGGTTCATGTAGAGCTCGATCTCCCTGGCCAGGTGCCTACGGGCGCTCGGCGTGCTGGCCTCGTCCCCCTCTGGGTACTGATCCTCATTTTCCTGCTCGGACTGTGACTCTGCTGCCAGCAGGGATAGAGGGTCGTAGCCCGTCTCAATGCCTGTGCGCTTGACAGCTCCTCTGGATGTCTCGGTGCTCATGCCACTGTAGCTGGCGCTGCGTTCGACAGGTATCTTATGAGATTTGTTGGTTTTGTGAGAGCCGATGCCAGCCTTTGTGGCAGGCTTGTCTAAATCCAGATCCTCCAAATCAAAAATTGCCTCTGTATTACTTCTGTCCTCATCACTGGAGTCCTGTCTCTCCATCTCCTCTTTCTCCTCCCTGTGATCATGACTCCTGGCAGCGCCTGCCTTAGCAGCCGCCCCCTCTAATCCACCCAGAGCCAGTGACCGAGGCCTCTTCTTATTGAAGTTGGCACCAGAGAGAATTTTGACATCTGCGCCCAAATGTTCTGCGATCTTATCTGGGTCGGTTTCACCCTGGCTCATACCCAGGCCGAGGACAGTGGTGCCACTGCTGCTGCTGCCCACCGTGTCGCCGCTCAGCCGGCGGCTCCTCACGCCCTGCCAGTCAAGAGCTGAGCCGCTGCTGGCGCTGCCCACCACCTCCTCCAGGGCACTCTTATGTCTCCTGAGCAAACTGTTGGTCTGGACCTCACCGATCTCATCCAGGGAGAAAGTGAAGAGGAGACCTGCAACGTGGCCTGAGAGAGAGGGTGGGAAAGAACTACTAAATCACTTGCATTTGTATTAGGAAGGTGACATGAGCGAGCAATAGAGTTACAAAGTGGAAGCAGTTATTTGGAGCATCCAGGGTTCCAGAAGTAAAAGTACAGTTCATTTTCTGCATAGACAATGTCAGGTGACTGACTGTTGGAGCACTTCAAGGCTTGGATGGACATGAAACTCTCCTGATTGAATAATTAATACAAATAAGAGCAACTGCATCAGAAAATATCAGGTTCTTTGATAAAAGATCAAAGGTACAAGCCTGTGTACATACGTTAACTATGGCCAAGGAACGTTTTAGTGGGAAACACCCAATAACGGAGCTTAAACTTCTGTTGCATGGGCTGCTTATTACGAGCGGAAGGTAAAGATTACACTAGAGATACGATAATACATTCAGGAGTTAAAATCAAGCAAATTTAAGCAAAGTGTTCTTAATATATTACAGCTCTGATTCTTTCCTCTGGCTTCTTCTCCATGGCAACAGCAGCTGAGGCTCATGGGCATTGAAATAATTAAAACTAAGACTGTGTTTCTATGTTGAGGAACATTGAGGATATCATTAAAATAAAACTTTGAAATGGGAATTTACAGTGGAGAAAAACATTTCAGTTCCCAGCATCTATTGAAAGTTTTCTTTTTTACCTGTGCTGGCGGAGCTCTTGGGTTTACAGGATGAATCGTCGTATGGACAGCTGCTGCGAACAATGCCACGGGATTTGAAGGAGGAATGGACCTCCATGTCCAGCTGAGGGAGGCAGTCTTTACTTCCCTTGGCGCTCTCTGTCTCGGACACTACAAACATAGAAAATTACAATTTATAATCTGTCGTTTTTTACAATGTGTACAGCTTGAAAAATGGCACTGTTCTTAAAAAAAAATCCATTGAAGGACAACACACAACTGAAATGCTTTGATGTTGAGAAACCAAAATAAAGGAATCATCTCTGGAGGAGACAGAAAGATCAAGGCAGAGGAAGGGGAAATCCTGTGAGGCTGCCAAGTTATAATTTTTTAGAAGGTACAGTAGACTCAAATATCAGATCAGACAGATTACTGACAGGAGCTGCAGTCGCTCTCCTTCTTGTCATCTTTGTCAGGGGCCATGTCCTGGGCGCCGGGGTCTCCTCTCCGAACCTCCTCTTTGGACAGTGAGTTATAACCCAAATCTGACTGATCCCCTAGAGAGCGGAGAGAAAGAGACAGATGAAATTCGATGACGAGAGGGACGCAATAGGCAATGAAGTCTCTGATACTGAACCACACGATCACAGAAATATGCAACACAACGCATGGAAAACCGATGCAGAGGAACGATTCAAGTACAAAGACACTTCTCTGAAAACAGTTGCACTCCAACAACACTGTATGGGACGCCTCTCCCTTGGTTTGAGGGCCAAGTCCTTTCACAGTATTTCCTGAACACAACCGAAAAAGCTTTTTGGTGTAAAAAATGTGAATCTATTGCAGCTTTACACTGTGGTAGGAGAGGTAAATGAAACATACATAAGAGGAAAAACTAGCGAGGCGTTTCTTCCCTTTCATCTCCTCAATCCTGGGAGGCACAGCACTGGTGCAGAGAGAGGAGAGAAAAAGCTAAGCTGAACAAAAGAATCCTCCTCAGGGCATGCAGAGATCTACAGTTACTGTAGGGAAACTACCTGCAGTTTCATAGCTGCTAATGCATTTAACTGTTGAGCCTGCCGTCACTCCAGGCTCATTCTTCCATCTGTCTGTAAAACTTCCCTGGGTCTCCAGGCAACCAGCTGTCTGATGTTTTGTTCTCCACTTTCATCTTTCCCATGAACCTCTCTGGCCGTCATCTCTAAATAAAACATGAGGCTGCACAGCTCAGCCGTAATACAGTATGGAGCGACTCGCAACTGATGGCAAGTGACAAAACTCATTCCAGGACTGTAATAATCTGAGCGAACATCGAGGTCCTTTCCTCCTGCTGTGCTGTGAGCTGTGATTCCCTCTCAGTCTTTCTGCACACGAGGGAAGTCTCCTGCCGAGTTGCCATCTCCATGATTAAAATTATTTGCGTAATCAAAAAGAATGTGCCTCTGGGGAATTACTAGCCATAATTGACAATGACAATCACTCTGTGGTGAAGCGAAGAGTGAGAGTAAGAGAGAAACGCAACTGTGATGTGCCGGATAGAGAGATGACACAGTGGAGAAAAGAAAGGGGAGGCGAGATCACAGAGACAGAGAGAAACAGAAAAGACAAGCGTGACGAAGAAAGTCCGAAAATAAAAAAGTTGCAAGATGAGACAGAAAAATGCAACCAGAGAAAGACAGACTGGCAGACTGACAGAGAGGTTTACCTGGGTGGAGGGTGGCTTCTCTGAGCTCAGAGCCCCCCCAGTGTGAGTGGGCCACCAGGGCCCTGGCGCCCACGCCGCCGCGCCCACGGCCGGCTGCATGCAAGGGCAACACAGGCAGGGCCAGAGTGAAGGGCAGGGTTAGGGACAGAGCAGAGCAGAAACCACGGCCGCAAAACCAGGGAGAGACATGGATGAACAACAGGGACGAAAGGAAGGTGGAAAAACAGGCAGCAGAGGTAAGTAGGTGTACGAGGAAGTGGGAAACGAGGAAGAGGCCGGTCGGTGAGCAGGACAAATGAGGAAGGAGGATAAAAAAATGTCATTGAGAGAGAAGAAAAAGATGAAGAACAAGATGGCTGCCTGTGAAAGATTGAGTCAAGCAGCAGCCACGTTGAGTGTACCTGTGCTAGATCTATCATCAGTGGGGTCTACTGTGACGGAGTCAGTGGCGTAGGGGCCCTGCTCGGCCAGGTTAGTGTCGGCAGAGCTATCCAGGCTGCCGTGACTCACAGCGTCCAGGTCGCTGCCATCTGCCCAAAGACAACAAGGCGTTAAAGGAAGCCGGGCGCCATTTCTGCTCCACAAGCGGTCAGCTGTTGTTCTTTCTATTGTTTTGAATTTTTTTTTTGTTGTGTTGAGAAGCGGGCTACAAGAACTGTCCCAATGAATCTGTGCAATACTGTGTTTTTAACATCACAGAGAAATGGTATTTTTATGATGTTGTTTCTGTAATTTGATATAAATCCAGTTGAACCAGCATATACAGTAAGAATGATTGATAACATGAGAGAGGACTGTTTAAAAGCTTAAACATACTTCATGCATAATGTTGAGATGTGAAAAATAAATCATTTTTCACAATGAATATATTCCAGCCACCAGGATCAAACAGTGGTTGTAACGTTTTTATTTATGGGTGCAATTGTTTCCTAGAAAGGAACTGATGTGCAACTGTAAATACTTAGAAACATTTAGATGTAAATTAGTACTAATTATAGGGAAAACAAAGACTGACTCAATTGTTACACATTCAATTAATTAATTCAAATTACCTCCTAGCGTAGCCCAGAGAGTCTTTTAGTCAGTGCACAGGTCAGGTGAACATGCACAAATGTAAAACGTGTCTACAAGAAAGCATATACATAATTTAACATATATGGATGATTTCCAATAATAAACTAATATTTACTTGGGTTTCAAAAGGTCTTTGTTTTTGTCAAGATTTTAGCAGTTCTTTTAAGGAAATCCCTCTTGAAATCAACAAGTGCTTATAAACGCAACACAACCAACTTAATTCAAATAACTATTACAGAGCATTTTCCCCATAATAAATACCAAATTACATAGTTATTTCCAGGAAACTTCCCAAGTTATTAGAAAATAACAGGACACGTAAAAATAAGAGTCAGCCAGTTGTTTTCAGCTCTTGTGTCTCTGTCAAAGCACATTATATATGATGTGTGGGACGGGAGTGGAGCGAGAGTCAAGTATTATAAACATTGACATCAGTAACATTGTAAAAAATGAAGAGAAATCCAGCTGTGTCTTTCAGTGGTGTGTGTGTGTATAGTGAGTGTGTTTCACAGGAACCTTTGTCTCTTTCAAACTGAACTCAAGAGGAGTGTTTAAGAACACAATGCTTACGACTGGTAACGGAGTATCTTAAAAAAGCAGGGATTAGCAAGACGGGGATTAGCATGTGCTGGGTGTGCAGGTGTTCACTGGCATGCAGGGGAGTTAAATCACACATGTAGAGATAGTTGTGTTTTATAGCTTTACCTTCCAACTCTGCTGGTCATTTATTACAACTGACAAAAGTCATTTTAGAAATGGTGGGTAGTTTGATTTTCTTTTCTGAACTTGAGATACATGGATGTGACTATTTAAGATTGTACATGTATTGTTTATAATGTTATTATCCTTCACATTGTTCTGTAAGTCTTTGATCATCATCTATTAACATTATATTGAATGATTAATTATCATTAGCTACCAGCCTAACTGATTTATTTAAATCATGCAAGCAAAGTTTTCCATGTGTAACATTACAAAAAGTTTCTCACCTTCTTGGATAAAGACTCTACTCACTTGTATTACGTTAAGTTATTTTTCATGTAATCGTTTTTGTTTGTTTTCTAGTTTATATTGTTTGTATTGTACTTTTTACTCTACGTTGATTTTAAAGCTTTATTTACTAGTTACTCTGCAGATTCAGATTATTAATGCAAAATATAATCAACTAATAAATTCTAATGCATTATTATAGATTAAACTACCCAGCGGTAAATAAGTAATTATTAACGCATCAATAATTATAATCCAGTAATATATAGTAATAAATGGGTCATTCTGCATGAGTACTTTTAATTTGATAAGTATATTTTGATGCTAATACTTAGTACTTTTACTTAAGTCAAATTTTGAATGCAGGACTTTTAATCGTAACAGAGTATTTTCTACACTGTGGTATTACTACCTTTACTTAAGTAGAAGAGCTGAGTACTTTGTCCACCACTGCTGGTGTGTACACCAGAGAAAGTAAAGTCCCTCACTGGGATTTGTTTATGCCTTCATACACATGTAGATAGGCATCATGAGTATGTACAGTCCCTTTATTATACTATCAACTGATTCTGATCCCAGTCTGTAGCGTTCATAGCTGCTCTGGGTTTGAATGCATTTTTTAGTTTATTTTTTTGTTCAAGCTAAAGCAAGGCGACAAGTTTCTCTTGACACCTTGAAAAATAAACTGTAAAAACCACAACTTTGGAAATTTGTCAAGTTTGCAGGATCATCGCAGGTCTGTGCATCAGATTATGGTTTAGGGTTTAGTGACACAACAACATCATTCCTCTTCTCAGACATGCAGAGTGTTATTGATTACAGTTACCTGACAGAGGGCTCTGGGTGAGGGGAGCGTGTCGCCGCAGCGCCCGTTTGAACTGCGCCACGCCCAGAACGACATTTCTCAGCTTCATCCACAGGAAGTATCCTCCTCTGGTGCTGGAGGGCCACGTGCTCTCCAACACCGCCTGGACACCAGGAGGAGAGAGACAGAAGAGGTGGAGGAGGAAAAATATCAGAAGGAGAGAGGAGACCAAGATAAGATGACTGAAGGAAAAATGGTTCTGCCAAATTACCTTGACTCCAATACTGCAACAAGAAAATGTGATCAGAGACTTTTCAGTTCATTTTTAAATTCAAATTATTAAGAATATGGATGTTTTTTCAAATATCTTCCACCATGAAATGTTCTTATATTCATCTACTAAATAAATCATTGAACATGAAGAGTCTGAATATTGTGAGAATAATGTGTGAATTGCAGCTCAAACTTCATTCATTCAGTTTCAACTTAACATTTTGAAGTGAGTGAACTAAAACTGTTCCAAATAAAATCATCTTGAATACATTTTTTCATCAAAGGCATTAACTGCAGTGGTAATAGATTCACAGTCACACTCAACATCAAAAAAGGAAAAGGAAAGGCACTGCAGCTGTTGGTGGCCACGTCACGTTCTGCAGTCTCTGTCTGCTCCTAAAATACACTTCAGAAGCCCCCCAGAGAAAAACACGATTGGTATGCCACTGAGCAGAAATGGGTTTATTGCGCTGGCTGCCCCTGTGTGAAGACTCTCAGGTTTTGGGCCAGGTGAAATGAGGCTGCCCTCCTGGAGATGTTCTCAGCAATGTTAAGACAACTAAAGCACAGCAATCTGGCCACAGTCCCACTTTGGTGTTTGAGAAAGTACCGTTAGATGTGTCTAAGTGTAAGAGAGCGTGGGGATGGACGTTCCTGGCAACAGGATATGACATACTGCATTTGTTTTTTAGGCCGAAATCAATAACATCTTTAGACTTACAGTTCAAAGGAATAGTTTGACGTTTCGGGAAATACATTTATTTGCTTTCTTACCAAGAGTTAGACTGATACCACTCTCATATCTGTCTATTAAATATGAAACTAAAGCCAGCCGCTGGTTAGCTTAGCTTAGCATAAAGACTGGAAACAGGAAACTGCAAGCCCAGCTCTGTCAAAGGGTAAAAAAAATCCGCCTATGAAGCTCACTAATTAAGTTGTGTTTTGACAGGGAGTTACATGCTGGAACTATTTCTTTACACAGACTAGCTGCCCTTGCTAAGCTAAGCTCATCACCTCCTGGTTCTAGCTTCATATTTAGCATACAGATATGAAAAGACATAAAACGCACTACTTAACATATTGACAACCTCATGGTGACGACAAAACTCCAGGAAGCCAGTGTGCCCAGCCAGGAAATAGTCTGGCACATAACCTCCTTAAAACCACAATGTGACGTTTTTACACATCGGTTTTTGTACGGATTAAACAAACAAGATAAAATGTGTTAATTTGTGTGTTTTAGAGGTGCTGCTAGGTGGAATTTACCCTTTGACAAAGCCAGGCTAGCTGTTTCCCCGTTTCCAGTTTTCATGCTAAGCTAAGCTAAGCTATCTGTCTGTCTGGCTGTAGCTTCATATTTAACAGACAGATATATTTAACGGACAGTTATAAGAGAGGTATCGATCTTCTAGCGGCAAGAAAGCGAATCAGCGCATTTCCCATTGACTATTATAGGAAAAAAAAAAGAACTCCACCCACTGCACCAATTTAAGTGTAAATGAGGAAAAAACTGATGGATAAAGAATTTTTGGTATTTTCCATTTCCAATCACAAACCATTAAAAGGCTGTTATCAACCTGATTTCTTGCTCAGTCAATATACTGGTCTCACCATGAAGCTCACATTAGCCTCCTGTTGTGCAGAATATTTATTTACACAGACAAATGTGCATAAAGGGCCACTGATGATGGAGAATTGTTCGTGTGGTTTGTATCCAAATCATAGTGCTGTTTTTATAGAGTCTAACCCTCTGAGGCCAAAACCAAATGTGGATGAAAAGATAGTTGTTCAAAGTTTCCTGCTGTGATGTGAAAATCCATGACTTCCACTTGACTTAATGATGTTCCTACTTCTTGGTTAGTTATTGATGTTTTTCTACAGGACTGTAGCAAGAAGCAGGTATAAAAAGTGTGAAATACTGTAAATTGTGTGAAATTCCTCGGACTCGGCTCCCCGGACTGGATTATACCTTCTGTTATCCCAGAAATCCTATGCCCGGTGGAAATGTTTTATGTTTTGTTTTGTTTTTTTCAAGATTCTTGAGCTGCATATAATAATCTGATATTTGGTTGCTGTTTTCAGCAGCTTTGTGTTCTCTTGTTATGTTCATAACCTTTTATGACGGTGTAGTCCCTCATTTGTCCAGGAGTGTTCTATCGTAGAAAAGGTTTCAGTCGTAGTCATCTGGACACTGTTTTCAGAATCAAGACGTTTCGGCTCCCATCCGGAAGTCATTCTCAATTGTGAAAAATGGAACGGGAACTCAGAAATTTAAGCTACTCTGTGATTACTTAAGCCCTGCCCTCAGGAAAGAGTCTGTTGATTACCCTGCCTAATTTCACCTGAAACTGACCTAATTGTTTCCATGATGGCCCAATAATCAGTAATCAGGCCTATTGTTTTCTGGCTGCACCTCCCTCATCACTGTTCAGTACCTGATTAGCATATGATTGGCGTGACCAAGGTGCTAGTACACTGTGGTAAACGACACAGTGAGTTCCCGGCCCATTTTTCACAATTGAGAATGACTTCCGGATGGGAGCCGAAACGTCTTGATTCTGAAAACAGCGTCCAGATGACTACGACTGAAACCTTTTCTACGACATAACCTTTTAAGTTTTTTTTCCCAGTCTTCATTACTACTACTACTATCTCTCAAGGGTACAGAAATTATAGACTTCACAGTACTTTTGTGGAAATGAACTTGAACTGAATCATGCCATCACATGGTGCCTCACCTCGAGTGCGGTTCTGCAGGGAACAGGTATATGACACAGAACACTACAGCAAACAGTGATGATTTTGGCATGGAGGTCCCTTTACAGGGGAGCATCAAGGTTATTTCAGCTCCACTTTCTTAAATAAGTTTTATGGTCGATACAATTTCAGGAGGAATTTTCTTTTCAGTTTAGTTTTCTGGAGCTACTGATCTTTCCTAATTTAGCTGTTTCTTCCTTACTTAGTTCAGTTAGGTTTCATTCTAGAAAACTGTGTTAAAGCTAAGCCCAAAAATATTCAGTCCCATTTGTGTGCAACTGAAGGCCAACCGAATTTAATGGGGAATGAATGCCAGAATGAATAGATAAGTGCTTATACACACACAAAAAACCTTTTCCCACCTCCTTCCCATCCTTGGACTTCAAAGACCTAAAGAAGCATGAAAGGGAAAAACACCTGCAACTGTCCGATGCAGCAGCTGCACTGGATACCGTTTGTGTCAGTGGAGGAATCAGCCACCTTGTGCCTCCACGCCTTCTATTTGTAAGATCAAATAAGATCCTCTGAGGCATCAAAACACACCGGAGTAACCTTTACTGCGGCTTTGTCTCCTGACAGCCAGCTCCCACATCAGCCAATTTATTTTTTTGCTACCTGGGATGCCAGATTAGGGACAGGTTGCGATCGAGAACAGAGCCACGATTCATCCTGAACCCTGGGTTTGATCACACACGACACCGTACAACCTTGGGTGGGAAACTGCAAATGTCACCAATGTTTCTTTTTATCTGAAAGCCGAGTGTCTGCAGACAGAGCATTACTGTGATGAAGTGTAATTTATAACTAATTAGAAATACTAATTTAGAATATTCCTGCAGTAACTGCAGTAAGTAATAATATCAAGGTTATCTAACTTTTATTTATTTCTTTAATCACATCTGATGACACCTACAGTGAAATACTTTCTGTTGTACTCAGTGAGTTTATGATATTTTCTCATATAGTAGCCTGTCGCTATAAAATGAGCATAAAGACTGTTTGATTTGTACAGTAGCCAATTCCCCTGACTTTTACTGTATTTTATTGCCTTGACTCAGTCCGTGTCTTCATCCATCACAGCTGATGGAAAAGGGAGTATCCCATCGGACAGTCTTTCCAGAGATTTGTTTCATATTTGGCTGTCATGGGTGTGTTCACAACATTAGTCAAACTTGCAGCAGAATCAGCAGAATATTTTTAACACACCCACATCAGGAACACCAAACCCAGGGCGACAGTATACTGTAGCATTGGGAGTCCCAGTGCTAATATATTAGCGCCTGTGTAAGACACTGCACTGGGTAGGTATTGGTGAGTTGCACCTTTTATCCACCTTTAAATCCAAGGCCACTTTTCTGTAAATATGTAAAGGTGTAAATGTGAGAAGAATGTGTTTAAAGAATATTATATTATTATATAATATACTACCATCAATTTTATTTTGTGTTGTAATTTTATGACACAAATAAAAATCCCACCCTTTACTGGCAGATTTACATCACACCACTTTATGAACCGTACAGAACAATTTTTGGCTTCATTATGATCAACAGAGGCATAAACTGTACCTTGTTATAGTAGCCGTAAGTGATGGCATTAGGGTGGACTCCAGCCTTCTTCATCTCAAAGAGGACCCTGACTGCCAGGACAGGCTGGCCATACTGTCCGCACAGCTGCATCAGCACCCGGTAGCAGACCTGTACAGCATATGTGCATGTGTGATTGTTTAAGCAGAAAGACAACAACCCCTAAACATAGACCTTGGTATGAGACAAAAAGCTGAATTCAAACAATTGGCTGATCTTAATTGAGTGCAAACATTGTTGTAATTGTCAAAAATAGTAAAAACCTAACAATGTGTCTGGGTGAATAAATGTCAAACAGGTATTTTTGGGAATGGCTAATGTACCTCGTCAGGGGGCTGCAATTTCTTTGCCTGCATCTTCCTGAGGACATCGTAGGCGGTGCGAAGTGCCCGTACCTTGGAGTGGCACACCTTCACGTATGCTGGCAGACAGATGAACCACAGGCCGTAGCAGTGACGGAGCAGGCACTTGGACCACAACTGGGGGATGGACGAGTACTTCTTGGCTATCTTCTGGGCTGATTTGATCTCCTGTGGATGAAAAGGAGGGTGAGGGAAAAGAAGTTCTTTAATGCACAAACCGGGCTCATGGATATTTGGGATTTCCAGTTAGAAATACTGTGTGTTTACAAGTTGAATAAAAGTAATCAAAGCAGCCGTCACTCTAAATGTTCAGGCTGAAATCATAAATCCATCTCATCACCCTTGACCCAGTGAATCATATCCATTTTCTTACCACTATTACAAAAGAGATAAAAATTCTATTTCCTTAGCTCTTTGTTTTTTCATATGCATGGGTTGCTTAAGGCAATTCTGTATGTATGCTGAATTGGCAATTGCAAAACTGACTCATCATGTGATCATCTAACCTTGTGCAATTTTGGCTGCAAGTTTGGCAATTTAGAAAACAACCTTGTACTGTTGCTCTCATTTTCGCTAACTCTGGAGAACAGCATCAACTCTCTACCTAAACTGGTAAATCAATAAATTATTGTGTGACAATAGTGAGTTTCTGCTACACTGACCTGCTTTGTACGTCTAAACATGGGGGCAGGGCTGGTGGGACAGCTGTGCCTGGCAGCGAGGCGGGAGGAAGGGGTCCGCAGGCCCTCCACAGGGTCAAACAGGTCAAGACTTAACACTGGGAAACCATCGTACCTGATGAAGAACATACACGCATTAGTGACAACAGGCACACAATTTTTCTCCTAGCACTGAGCGTCTGCAAAGTAAATTTTGGCAATATCTAACATGAAATGATTCCTTCCAAGGTCATAGTGATCATAAATACAGTTTGCTTGTAATTATCTACAAAGAGAGCTGATAATAAATTCTGTTGGTCATTATGTATTATTAGGGGAGCTTAACTTGAGTGGTTCTGAAAAATCTCTTGGCATGAATTATTTAGAGCAAAACATGACTGCAGAATACAAATAGCACATATCCAGCCCCATACAGTCCAGCAGTAGTGTTTAGTCTTTGGTTCCCAGTAAGGGAGCTGGACTCCTGCTGGTCCTCAATCAGCTATTCCAAGAATTAATTCACCAATTTTCAACTCAATGTATTATTCTGATTTTCCAATTTTCTTCCTGCTGTTAGGTGTGAGTTTTGTATTCAGGTAATCTCATGGAAGTTGTCAAATGGGGAGATGGCACTTAAACAGCAGAATAGTACATCTTTCCCATTTACAAATAACATTAAACTTGTTTGTTTAAAAATTCCACATTCTGATTCGAAAGCTTAAGCAGCAGTCTGTTGAGTGATTAAAGTACTGACTTCACATGATTCATGTCACTGGTCAGTCCAATAGGACTATGCGTTTTGTCGTTTCTGGTGTGAAAGCTTGGTTACACTGACTGACTGCAAAATGTAAAAAAAAAAGTGCAAAAATGTTATCAATTTACCAAGAATAAAACAGAAAAGTTAAAAAAATGTATATCTGTTGTCCCATTTGAGTAGAAATGTCAGTTCCATAAATGCAGTTTTTACCTGTAGCATAGTGGATATTCCTCCCCCTCAGGCAGAGGAGGCAGCTCTGGAGGTGTGATAAAGACTGTGTGCTCACTGCGCTGGGATTCATCAATCTCTATCAGCCTGGTCTCCTCCGGCCTGTCACTGTCCACCTGCAGAACAGAACACACAAACATGAACAGATTTGTTTGGTTGTGCCATGACCCTTCATCTATCACAGCTGATGGAAATAGGGAGTATCCCATTAGACAGGTGAGAAATTCAACACATATCTTGACATTATGCCCTGTAATAAATATGTCAGCGTTTGCATGGGAGGGTTTTGGCTTTTCAATTCACCTTTAAAAAACAATTCACCTTTAAAAAACTGAAGCATAATTTAAAAACAGCTTTGTAACTGTCACCCAGATAGCAGGATTTCTACAGAATGAGTGTCTGGGAGAGCTGAGGGAGGATGACAGCAGGTGACCTAGATTTCCCGGGTGAACACGCTTCCCCTTTTCTCGTTTTTAATACTCACTCTACCTCTCTGCAGCTCCTCTCTGTCACCACACACAAAACTTAAACTAGCCTGTGCAATTTCTCCATCTTCCTCCATTTGTCTCCTACAGTTGTGTTTAATGCCGATTGAAATTCTACCAGTTTTATATATTGTTTTATATATTGTTGTTTTCTTTACACAAATTATCTTCCTGAACATTTGTTCTTGGAACTGTGTGAAAGTGCATTGAAAACTACTAGAAACTGGAGTGAAATTCTTTGTATGCGTAATCATACTTGGCCAATAAAGCTGATTCAAATATCAAATCAAATCAATATCAAAATAAGTCTTTTCTCAAGACAAATAGCTAAAACCAACGATTTAGTATTGCATTTCCATGAGGTTGAGGGACTTGTACGAGACAGATTAAAAAAAAGGTCAAAATGACCTGACTTCTAGTTCCAAGTATGGGTCAAGCTCCTAGAAAACTTGGCTCCTGCACTAACTGTGTTTTCATTAGACCTTCCATAGGTGGTAAACACCTGGTTCTTTCAAACTCCACACCCCCATTGTTCTCCAAGCCCAAGACGCAGGGGCGTGTCCAGGGAGTGGCCTGATTGGCCACGCATCATCCTAAACTATGATTGGCTATCTGACTGGTCAGAGGCGGGATCTTAGTTCGAACCAACTGTTTGACGAGTACACCAGACTTTCGTTTATAGGTGCAATTCAGTCTGAAACCTAAGAGGGAGCAATATTACATTTGTATGGTGGTGTGATTGGTAGGTCTATTTATCTTTTAAATGAAAATTTTAAACACAGGAATGTCAGAAACTGTGAGATAATGTAAAGTTAGTAATTAAAGTAGATATGAGTAGTGGGGACTTTAACCTGAATGCACACTAACCCATAAAATTGAGGTCCCCACGGGTAGAGACTGCTTTTTGAGGGTTAAGACTTGGTTTTAGGGTACAGGTTACAATTAGGTTAGCATTATGGCAATGACTGTCCCCCACAGGAATAGTGAAACAAACATGTGTGTGTGTGTGTCTAAAACAAGTAAATGTAAAATCGGTGTCCCTTTAAGGATTAACTGAAATTAGATTCAAAGTCCTGCTGTGGTCTGTGTGTGCATGTTTGCACGTGTGAGAAAATAACATGACATTAGCAGAGATGTCAGAAACTGTGAGAATCTAATCAGCACAGAGAGGATTTATACGGTCAAACGACAATAGGTCACTTGTCTAGTCAGAGTGTGTCGACTTCATAATGATAAATCTGCACCTCGGGGGAGCTGGGTCAGTGTGTGAGCAGCCTGTTTATTCTGCTGCACATATCTGCTATTGTACAGTGAAAATTTAAACCCATAATGGATAATTAATTATCTTCTCATTTATGTATTAACTACTGCCATATATTCTGTGGACTTTAGAAAGTTACTTTTTTTTTAAACTACATTTTTCATTCAACAGTTCAGTAACTCAAATCCAGCTTTGGATGACCAACTGATTTATTAATATACCAGGATCATCAATCAGTTTGATTTACACAATCAAACACTATCAAGATCAGTGACGAGTACACCAGACTTTCGTTTATAGGTGCAATTCAGTCTGAAACCTAAGAGGGAGCAATATTACATTTGTATGGTGGTGTGATTGGTAGGTCTATTTATCTTTTAAATGAAAATTTTAAACACAGGAATGTCAGAAACTGTGAGATAATGTAAAGTTAGTAATTAAAGTAGATATGAGTAGTGGGGACTTTAACCTGAATGCACACTAACCCATAAAATTGAGGTCCCCACGGGTAGAGACTGCTTTTTGAGGGTTAAGACTTGGTTTTAGGGTACAGGTTACAATTAGGTTAGCATTATGGCAATGACTGTCCCCCACAGGAATAGTGAAACAAACATGTGTGTGTGTGTGTCTAAAACAAGTAAATGTAAAATCGGTGTCCCTTTAAGGATTAACTGAAATTAGATTCAAAGTCCTGCTGTGGTCTGTGTGTGCATGTTTGCACGTGTGAGAAAATAACATGACATTAGCAGAGATGTCAGAAACTGTGAGAATCTAATCAGCACAGAGAGGATTTATACGGTCAAACGACAATAGGTCACTTGTCTAGTCAGAGTGTGTCGACTTCATAATGATAAATCTGCACCTCGGGGGAGCTGGGTCAGTGTGTGAGCAGCCTGTTTATTCTGCTGCACATATCTGCTATTGTACAGTGAAAATTTAAACCCATAATGGATAATTAATTATCTTCTCATTTATGTATTAACTACTGCCATATATTCTGTGGACTTTAGAAAGTTACTTTTTTTTTAAACTACATTTTTCATTCAACAGTTCAGTAACTCAAATCCAGCTTTGGATGACCAACTGATTTATTAATATACCAGGATCATCAATCAGTTTGATTTACACAATCAAACACTATCAAGATCAGCCAGTCGTCATACCACATCATCATATCAGCGTGCTTTAAGTTTAATTTGACATTCTACAGTAGTATACAATCTATTGTAAAGGCTCTTGTGTGAGTTAAGTCCCATGCAGTCAGTCCTGTGTGTTTGATACACGGCCTGCAATCAACTTGGCGGGAGCATTAAATTACTGTAAAGCTAGTTCCTACCAGCATGTCTGCAGCCATAACCCCTTATCCAGCAGATAACAGGTTATGGCTGCTCAGTGGTGGGGAAAAGTGCTCAGATTTATTTATTTATTTTTTTTTTTTAAAAAGGTGCCAGAAAGGTGGCAAAATGAAATGCAATGGGTGCAATGGTCGACACCTATCACTTTCACCACTGACATTTGGATTTACTGCACATATTTTGCTACAGCCATGTTTGTGGAGCTGACAGATAAGACTTGCAGTTTTCTGAGTGAATCTTAAAGCAGGAGGTTTGAGCTTTATGGTGGATATAAAAAATTAAGGGTCACAGAGACAAGCATCATAAATTGAGAAGTGCTTAATGACAGGCTTTAGTGCTACAAGCACTGATTTTATTCATGGAGGATGGAAGGGAAGAGAAGCACTTGCTGAAAGTTCATAATTTAGTCTAGTTAGTCTGATAGCAATTAAAGTCAAAGCAGTAAAATGTGGGAGACAGAAGTTCTTTGGTGCAGTCAAAGTCTTTTAGCCTAAGAAAACTTTCATTAATTCTCTTGTGTCTTAACATCAAAGGCTAATATAATGTTCTGTGATGTTTCTCTGAGCACAGATTAAATCACAATACTAAAACTGCATTAGGTCAGATATCTGAAAAGAGATCGGAGTAGAACTACTGCTATTCTGCATTGGAAGGAGCCAGTTGAGGTGATTCAGAGAACTGATCGGGATGCCTCCCCATGGAAATATTTTGGACATGTCCACCTGGGAAGAGACCTGGGGGCAGACCCAGAACTCAACATATCCCACAATGGCCAAGGTAACCTGAACGAAGTGCTAAAGGACATGTGTGAGTAGCAGCATTTAACTACATTATAGCTAATAAAATGTTGGTTTGATGCTGGAAAACCTCTTAAGAACTCTAGAACTATTGGAAAAACAATATCTATAAAGTAATATCTCAGTCAATTTAGGACATTAGGGCAAATTATTGTTTACAGAAAACTGTTGAGTATGTGTAATCTTACCATCTTAGCTACTTTACTGATGATGATTCAGGTATTTACAGTGATGGTTTGTTGATAGTGTGATGTCGCCTACTCACCTGGACTACTGCCTCTTTGCTATCTTTACAAGGACCACAATGAAAATAAGTCTGGGACTTTATTGTGTTATCCTCGTAATTGTCATAATGTCAAATAAACTAAACTATCTAAATAATTCCAATATACTGTAGACATGAGCATTTGGGACCATTTTAAGAACTGAGTCCTGCAACCCCCCTATACTCACAAATATAATGTAATTTATACCTGTGGATACTTGAGCACAGAGTTTTTTGTTTTTTAATGCGAGACAACCTGCACCACCGAGACTGGAAACAGCTGGGATGATAAAGAAGCAATCTGTCTGACAAGCAGGTCTGCTGCCAGTTCAGACATCAGTAAGAAAAACACAGACTAGTGAGACCAGAACGTCTTGTCTACGTCTCTCAAAGAACATTCAGTTCATCTGGATCAGACAGGGAGCTTTCCAAGAGGCTGGGTGCATGAGAGAGAGAGAGAGACACCCAGTGTCTGCTGAATGACTGCAGATGAACTTGTAATGGTAAATACAGAAACAACTATGATTTCATCTATACGTTTCCACACTACTCCCTAATATACTGAGCCAAAACATCTACTGACTGCATTATTGAAGGAATAATAAAAATCCACCTACCAACCCCTCTAAAGCTCCAGAAAGTCACTGTTCCCAGCCAAGGAATAGTCCAGCACATAACCCCTGTAAAACCCGTCATTTAGTAGATTTTGTTACTTTTGCGCAGAGCCAGGCTAGCTGTTTCCCATTGTTTCCAGTCTTTATGCTAAGCTAAGCTAACCGGCTGCTGGCTCCAAAGTGGTATCAATCTTCCCATCTAACATTCAGCAAGAAAGCGAATTTCCCAAAATGTCAAACTACTCCTTTAAACGTACACTCCCTGACTCTAATACAGCACCAAATAGTGGCACCTGAAAATGTAGGTAAGTATTCCTGTAGTGAATATGAGACGGTGTAGTCCCTCATTCGTCCAGGAGTGTTCTATCGTAGCTTAAGAGTAGCTTAAATTTCTGAGTTCTCAGACCATTTTCACAATTGAGAATGACTTCCGGATGGGAGCCGAAATGTCTTGATTCCGAAAACAGTGTCCAGATGACTACGACCGAAACCTTTTCTACGATGTAGTGAATATGTTAAATTACTGATTGACCCTTTAAATTTTGGTCTTGATTTACTTATAAAATCCAACAATTATTTATATTCAATTTTGCCCTTAACCATTGTATTTTACACAGTGGTGTGAAAAAGTGTTTGCCCCCTTCCTGATTTCTTATTGTTTTGCATGTTTGTCACACTTAAATGTTTCAGATCATCAAACAAATTTAAATATTAGTCAAAGATAACACAACTAAACACAAAATGCAGATTTTAAATGAAGGTTGTTATTATTAAGGGAAAACAAAATCCAAACCTACATGGCCCTGTGTGAAATAGTGATTGCCCCCCCTGTTAAAACATAACTTAACTGTGGTTTATCACACCTGAGTTCAATTTCTCTAGCCACACCCAGGCCTGATTACTGCCACACCTTTTCTCAAGAAATCACTTAAACCTGCCTGACATAGTGAAGTAGACCTAAACATCTTCAAAAGCTAGACATCATGCTGAGATCCAAAGAAATTCAGGAACAAATGAGTAAGAAAGTAATTGAGATCTATCAGTCTGAAAAAGGTTATAAAGCCATTTCTAAAGCTTTGGGACTCCAGTGAACCACAGTGAGAACCATTATTCACAAATGGCGAAAACATGGAACAGTGGTGAACCTTCCCAGGAGTGGCCGGCCAAACAAAATTACCCCAAGTGCACCCCTCCTTGAACCGCCACCTTAACGTGGTGGAGGGGTTTGAGTACCCGAATGACCCTGGGAGCTATGTTGCCTGGGGCTGTATGCCCCTGGTAGGGTCACCCATGGCAAACAGGTCCAGGGTGACGGGTCAGACCAAGAGCGGTTCAGAAGACCCTTATGGATTATTTAAAATCAAGGCCAGTTACGTCGCCCGGATTGGCGCTACCGGGCCCCACCCTGGAGCCAGGCCTGGGGTGGGTGCCCGACGGCGAGCGCCTGGTGGCCGGGCCTTTCCCCACGGGCCCGGCCGGGCACAGCCCGAAGGAGCGACGTGGGGCCGTCCTCCCGTGGACCCACCACCCGCAGGAGGATCCGTAGGGGCCGGTGCAGAGAGATCTGGGCGGCAGTCGAAGGCAGGGGCTTCGCCACCAGATCTCCGGACACAGAAACTGGCTCTAGGGACATGGAATGTCACTTCGCTGGGGGGGAAGGAGCCTGAGCTTGTGCGGGAGGTTGAGCGTTACCGGCTAGATATAGTCGGCCTCGCCTCCACGCACAGCCTGGGCTCTGGAACCCGTCTCCTCGAGAGGGGCTGGACGCTCCATTTCTCTGGCGTTGCCGGGCGGGGAGAGGCGGCGGGCTGGTGTGGGCCTGCTCATAGCCCCACAGCTCAGCCGCCACGTGTTGGAGTTTACCCCAGTGAACGAGAGGGTCGCGTCCCTCCGCCTCCGGGTGGGGACAGGTCTCTCACTGTTGTGGCGGCCTCACGGGCCGAACAGCAGTGCAGAGTACCAGGCCTTCTTGGAGTCCCTGGGAGGGGTACTAGACAGTGCACCACCCGGGGACTCCGTTGTTCTACTGGGGACTTCAACGCCCACGTGGGCAACGCGACAGTGACACCTGGAGAGGGGTAATCGGAAGGAACGGCCCCCTGATCTGAACCCGAGCGGTGTTCAGTTGTTGGACTTCTGTGCTAGTTACAGTTTGTCCATAACTAACACCATGTTCAAGCACAAGGGTGTCCATCAGTGCACGTGGCACCAGGACACCCTAGGCCGGAGGTCGATGATCGACTTTGTTATCGTATCATCTGACCTCGGCCGCGTGTCTTGGACACTCGGGTGAAGAGAGGGGCGGAGCTGTCAACCGATCACCACCTGGTGGTGAGTTGGATCCGCTGGCGGGGAGGAAGCCGGACAGACTTGGCAGGCCCAAGCGTATCGTGAGGGTCTGCTGGGAGCGTCTGGCGGAGCCCTCTGTCAGCAGGGTCTACAACTCACACCTCGGGAGAGCTTCTCCCAGATCCCGGGAGGTTGGGGACATTGAGTCCGAGTGGACCATGTTTTCCACCTCCATTGTCGATGCGGCGGCTCGTAGCTGTGGTCGCAAGGTTTCTGGTGCCTGTCGCGCGGCAATCCCGAACACGGTGGTGGACGCCGGAAGTAAGGGATGCTGTCAGGCTGAAGAAGGAGTCCTATCGGGCCTTGTTGGCTCGTGGGACTCCCGAGGCAGCTGACAGGTACCGGCAGGCTAAGCGTGCTGCAGCCCGTGCGGTCACAGAGGCAAAAACTCAGGACTGGGAGAGGTTCGGAGAGGCCATGGAGGAGGACTATCGGTCGGCCTCAAAGAAATTCTGGCAAACCGTCCGACGGCTCAGGAGGGGGAAGCAGTTCTTCACCAACACCTTGTACGGTGCGGGTGGAGAGCTGTTGACCTCAACTGGGGATGTTGTCGGACGGTGGAAGGAATACTTTGAGGATCTCCTCAATCCCGCTGTCACGTCTTCCGAAGAGGAAGCGGAGGCTGGGGACCGGAGGCGGACTCATCCATCACCCTGGCCGAAGTCACTGAGGTTGTTGGCAAGCTCCTTGGTGGCAAGGCTTCGGGGGTGGATGAGATCCGCCCTGAGTATCTTAAGTCTCTGGATGTTGTGGGACTGTCTTGGCTGACACGTCTCTGCAACATCGCGTGGCGGTCTGGGACAGTGCCTCTGGACTGGCAGACCGGGGTGGTGGTCCCCCTCTGTATAAGAAGGGGACCGGAGGGTGTGTTCCAATCACAGAGGGATCACACTTCTCAGCCTCCCGGTAAGGTCTATTCCAGGGTACTGGAGAGGAGAATTCGTCCGATAGTCGAACCTCGGATTCAGGAGGAGCAGAGTGGTTTTCGTCCCGGTCGTGGAACACTGGACCAGCTCTATACTCTCCATCGGGTGCTCGAGGGTTCATGGGAGTTTGCCCAACCAGTCCACATGTGCTTTGTGGATCTGGAGAAGGCATTCGACCGTGTGCCCCGGGCGCTTTGTGGGGAGTGCTCTGGGAGTATGGGGTCCGGGGCCCTTTGCTAAGGGCTGTCCGGTCCCTGTATAACCGGAGCAGGAGCTGTGTTCGCATTGCCGGCAGTAAGTCAGACCTGTTCCCGGTGCATGTTGGACTCCGCCAGGGCTGCCCTTTGTCACCGGTTCTGTTCATAATTTATATGGACAGAATTTCCAGAAGCGCAGTCAGGGGCGGAGGGTGTCCGGTTTGGGAACCACAGGATCTCATCTCTGCTGTTTGCAGATGATGTCGTTCTGATGGCTTCTTCAAACCAGGACCTGCAGCATGCACTGGGACGGTTTGCAGCCGAGTGTGAAGCAGCTGGGATGAGAATCAGCTCTTCCAAATCTGAGGCCATGGTTCTTGACCGGAAAAAGGTGGTTTGCTCTCTTCGCGTGGGTGGGGAGTCCTTGCCCCAAGTGGAGGAGTTTAAGTATCTCGGGGTCTTGTTCACGAGTGAGGGACGGATGGAGCGTGAGATTGACAGGCGGATCGGTGCAGCATCTGCAGTGATGCGGGCGCTGTATCGGACCGTTGTGGTAAAGAAGGAGCTGAGTCGAAAGACAAAGCTCTCGATTTATCGGTCAATCTACGCTCCTGCCCTCACCTATGGTCATGAGCTTTGGGTAGTGACCGAAAGGACAAGATCGCGGATACAAGCGGCCGAAATGGGCTTCCTCCGCCGAGTGGCTGGGCGCTCCCTTAGAGATAGGGTGAGGAGCTCAGTCACATGGGGGGAGCTCGGAGTAGAGCCGCTGCTCCTCCACGTCGAGAGGAGCCAGCTGAGGTGGCTAGGGCATCTGATCCGGATGCCTCCTGGACGCCCCTCGGGAGGTGTTCTGGGCATGTCCCACCGGGAGGCGGCCCCGGGGAAGACCCAGGACACGCTGGAGGGACTATGTCTCTCGGCTGGCCTGGGAACGCCTCGGGATCCCCCCGGAGGAGCTGGAGGAAGTGTCTGGGGCGAAGGAAGTCTGGGAGTCCCTGCTTAGACTGCTGCCCCCGCGACCCGGCCCCGGATAAGCGGAAGAAGATGGATGGATGGATGGATGGATGGATGCACAGCGACGACTTATCCAAGAGGTCACAAAAGACCCCACAACAACATCCAAAGAACTGCAGGCCTCACTTGTCTCAGTTAAGATCAATGTCCATGACTCCACCATAAAAAAGAGACTGGGCAAAAATGGCCTGCATGGCAGACTTCCAAGACGAAAACCACTGATGAGCAAAAAGAACATTAAGGCTCGTCTCATTTTTGCCAGAAAACATCTTGATAATCCCCAAGACTTTTGGGAAAATACTCTGTTGACTGACGAGACAAAAGTTGAACTTTTTCAGAAGGTGTGTGTCCCATTACATCTGGTGTAAAAGTAACACCGCATTTCAGAAAAAGAACATCATACCAAGAGTAAAATATGGTGGTGATAGTGTGATGGTCTGGGGCCGTTTTGCTGCTTCAGGACCTGGAAGACTTGCTGTGTTAAATGGAACCATGAATTCTGCTGTCTACCAAAAACTCCTGAAAGAGAATGTCCGGCCATCTGTTCGTGACCTCAAGCTGAAGTGAAATTGGGTTCTGCAGCAGGACAATGATCCAGAACACACCAGCAAGTCCACATCTGAATGGCTGAAGAAGAACAAAATGAAGACTTTGGAGTGGCCTAGTCAAAGTTCTGACCTGAATCCTATTGAGATGCTGTGGCATGACCTTAAAAAGGCAGTTCATGCTTGAAAACACTTCAATGTGGCTGAATTACAACAATTCTGCAAAGATGAGTGGGCCAAAATTCCTCCACAGCGCTGTAAAAGAGTCATTGCAAGTTATCGCAAATGCTTGATTGCAGTTATTGCTGCTAAGGGTGGCCCAACTAGTTATTAGCTTTAGGGGGCAATCACTTTTTCACACAGGGCCATGTAGGTTTGGATTTTGTTTTCCCTTAATAATAACAACCTTCATTTAAAAACTGCATTTTGTGTTTACTTGTGTTATCTTTGACTAATATTTAAATTTGTTTAATGATCTAAAACATTTACGTGTGACAAACATGCAAAAAAATAAGAAATCAGCGGGCAAACACTTTTTAACACCACTGTGTGTGTATATATGATGTATGAATAGTTTGTCTTTTGTCTTGTTCCCCTGCTGGATTTAATTGCATTGCTGCTGCAATGAACTACTTTCCCTCAGGGATCAATACATTTCAACCTTATCTTTCTGTATGTGACTGCTGTGTGTGTTTGTGTGTATTAGAGTGTGAGATGTGCGTGTGGGCTCTCCAAGAGAGTACATAATGTAATCCAGCCAGTGTAGACAGTTGGAAGATTTAATCACCCATGGAGCTGACACACAGGGAGGACGAGGAGACCCGGGCCCCACTGCAGGCCTGAGCACACAGGGAGGGGAGGCTGTGGATGCTGGCCTCTGGATTCACTTCCACTATGTCTCAATTACAGCCAGAACACACACACATACACAAGTAATCTAGGGATGGCCAAGTCTATTTCAGAGTCTGTTACAAATGTCACCTGCAAAAACCAGTGACCCACAGACGTGACAGGGGAACCGAGTGACTGCGTGGACTTTAAGACTGCAAACACACAAAGTTTAACCTTCAACATACAAACGCAGTCTGATAGAGCAACACTACCCTGTGAGCTCATAGGGTCAAACTACTCAAAATGCTCCCAGTGGAGCACAGAAGATACACTGACAGCCTCTCCAAGGCTCTTCATATTGTCACACTGAAGGATATAAGCCCAGGGGATGTAAAAAAATACCCCACTAACTTCACGCTCCGTTAGTGCTTCAGAAATCACCAAAGTGCTAAAAGCCCTTACTCACTGGAGTCATGAAACATTTAGGGCAGAAATCTTTGCACATGGATTTTCTATTAAAACTGTACTTTCACTATCTCAGGACAAATTGCTGTTGCAGCAAATTTGATGTGGTGAGAGAATATTCCAATATTCATTAAAAATGGAAAGATTCTAGGAAGGTGATAGAGTTTGGACCATAAGGAACTCAAACTATAGTTGCAGGGGTGGAGGATTGTCTAAAGGCATACTACTTGCTTCTAGGAGACAAATATTGTTTCCTGTATTTTCATCTTGTCATTTTGTCAACAAGTCATTTTGTAGGTTGCTGGGACCATGCACCACGCACTAATCCCCCCATCTGAAAACAAAATGCACCTAGAACAGGTGAGACTCGAGACCAAATAATAATAGACTTACCTTGCTTCCTTTGTCTGCACCCCGCTCTGAATTGTAGAGCTGCTCGCAAACAGAGGCAGAAAGGGAAAGAGAAAGAAAAACTCAAGAAATGTGAAGAGGAAAAGAGCAGGTTTGATTGAAAACTACTAATAGTGTTAGAAGAGGAGCACAAAGAGGCCTGGCGAGACACACAATCATTCCAAAAGAAGGAAGACTGAGATGAGTGTAATTAACAGAAATGGCCAAAGAGGAAAAGGAGAAGTTTTATGAAATGCATCAAAACGAATACATAAACATACATACTGTATGTTTTATATGATTAAATACCACACTTACTTTGTCCACACAGTCGTCGAAGAAGGCCAGACTGGCGTCTTTGTCGCTGACAAAGGAGCATTCCTCAATAAAGCGGATAAACATCTGGGTTTTGGTCATCAGCGTGTAGAACTTCTGGTGTGAGCGGTCGCGGCTCTTCAAGAACCCTGAGGACATAAGTGTTAGCTTTTACTAATGATAGTAATCTTACCTTGCTGAGTCTTATTTTCTTGACTAATGTGAGGAATGATTCACAGATAATTTAAGATACAGCAACAGGTTTGTTTACATAGCTCAATTCATTTCATCTACCAAAAAGACGTAAGCGTTCACAAGGGCAATTTACGGACTTAATCCAAAAAGGTGTGTGATGTTGTGGTTAAGGAATCCATTTTGCCTTAGAAGGCTCTTCCATTTGTCTTGGTTTGGATAATGCAAGCCAACACATTGTTATTAGTGTAATGGCCAATTTGGGATGCACAACAACATGGTGAATAGCTTCCTTAATAGATGCTGAAAGCAGCTTAACTGACTAATATGCCACTGCCGTTGTGAGACTGACAGCAGGATGGATGGCCACTGGCTCACAACACAGAGGTGGAAGCCAAACACTTCCTACAGCTGATAAATATTTTAATCCTGCACCATCAATTGATTCTGACCAAAACTGATCTGAGTAGCTACACTATACAGCTTTTTTACAGTAAGTACAGCCTTCCAGTCAGTCTAAAAATGCTTCTGGACACTCCTAGTGTCCTAACTAGCGATTTAATGATTAGTTGATTGATTAGTTACTGATTCCACAATCAAAACTTAATCAAGTACTTTTTTTTTTACTACATTTTCTGGTTAAAGCATTTCAAATACAAAGTCATTATGTAAAAAAAAATAATAACAGAAACCTCCAAACATCAACCCAAAAGGACACAATGCATGTTTGTTTGTTTTTAAAATCAGTGACACTGACTGTAATGAAGCAAGTATAAACAACTGACAAGATCTGAGACATAATTTATGAGTAATATGGTAAAAGATGTAAAAAAAAACAAAAAAACAAAAAAAACAGAATAGAGTGCTGCTGAGTACTGACAAACAAGAATACATTATCACCAGTTGACAAAACCATCTCACCTCAAGGTCTATCTAGTAGCTTTTGATCATACGACATGGTCATCACCAGAGGGAGTTTGCCCAGCTGTCATGGAATGATATGGTTGCAGAACAGCTACTAAATGGACCTTGAAGTGAAAATGTTTTGTCATCTGGTTTTTCCAAGGTCAAGATTGAACTTTGAAACTTGACTTTTAAGTGCTCAATGTGTGTGTGGAAATTTAAACATCTACAGTTCAATGACAAGATTTAACAGACATAATAAGATACTTATATTTTCATTTAGGTCCCAAATTCTTTGTTTTACCCAACAGCTCATAACCCCAGAAAGTGGTGATAGAACACAACAGGTCTTCAGAGAATTAGGCTTTGACCTTAAACAGTAACAAATACACACAAACCCCAAACAATTACTAATTCCACAGTTCGTAAAGCAACAGTCTCTGTAATGGTGTATTTGTTTCTTTATCATCTCATCTTCAGGGTTTGACTTTCTGACAAAAAGGAAATACAGATGCAATATGCATGCAATATTGTTAAAGTCACAGATGTTGGACTGTAAGCACTATAATCATATAATAGAGGAAACTGTGATTTTTAGGGAGCAGCAGGGAAACATAAAAAAATAGTCCATATGGGCACATTAACACATTCTGTTAATTTTTGTTGTTACAGATATTAGGTCCAAAAATATTGAGGGGTTCATACACATGATGCACAAGCTGTAATATCTTTCCTCAAGTCATTATGTAATGTACTGCATCTATTAGTGTTTGCTATATCATATAACTCATACTGGACACGACCTTGGCTACAGCTATCCTCCAGCGGAGCAGCCATGATTTCACCCTAACTCATTCAGCTGTGATGTGAACCAGCTTTCATGGGCTCTGATCCAGAGGCCACACTCAAGCCTCTGGAGCATTTAGCAGCTGCGCTGCTAACTGACTAACCTTCAATCTGCAAACAGCCTTGAACCTCAAACCCCAGCATCTTCTCAAACCCCAGCCTTCCTACCCAAATGTCTGTGTATATTTACTCAAGAGGTGGGGATGGACACTTACGAAAGCTCATGTATTAAACAACGCCATCTGTTTTTGAGGCTGGCCAGCTGTAGAGAGGAAGGTGCTACAGATGACCCAGTATTAGTTTATATATTCATAGACTCATTAACACTAATCATGCACTGTAACTGATTCAAACTGACTTCACAGTCTTAGCTGAAGACTGAATACTTATAAAGAAGTGGAGCAAAGTAACCTTTTTTGATGATAGACATTCTGATCTGACAATATCTGCTTCTGTTTAAAACCGCCTGGTGGTCAAACGTGTTCTCAATCACATAGTACTCAGTCTCATTACTATTGGTTTTCTCCCCTTCGCCACTTCATAATTTAAATCAGTCCCTCATTAGATGTTTTAAATAAATATCAGCCCGGCTCTTGATCCCAAGGATCTTGACTGAGATGCAATCTAAGGAACTGACTGCTCATGAGATGTCGCCCCTAAGTGATTTCCAGATGTTTGTAGAAAAGACAGGAAGCAATGACATTAGTGATTGTTCTCAAAGAGCTCAGGCTGTGTTGGGAACTAATGCCGTCTTGGGCCTGTAGAGCCATTTGAAAAATTGTACTGTATTTGGTACTGGGCTATAACACTAAACTTGACTGACAGACATACACTGAGCCCTTTATTTCACTAATAATCAGAAAAAGAGCTCCATCAGAGTAAAAAATGGGCAGTTTAAAAAATATGCGCAGGCGTAAAAATCAGCAACCAGGTTCTTTCCAAAATAAATGTCTTTCCGTTTGAAATGATTTGGCTTAAACATTTTACAATCCTTGAGAATGAAAGTTTATTCTTGACCTTGGAAATAATAGATCCATTTACTAGCTTTTTTCATTAATTTAACAATCTGTTCATCAAAAGGACACCTGTCAAAACATGCCAAAGCTCCTTCTGATTATATTCTGTTTAAATGACTATAAACAAAAGTTTCTATGAGCTTCTAAATCATGGTGGGTGACCTGCCCGCCCTCTAAAAACTGCAGTAATTATGTGCTTTCTTGTGATTATTCAATAGAAAGCACAGTGAACCAATAATTCTACCAAGCGCTCAATCAGCTCCATCTTTCTTAGAATTAGTGGTGAACTAGCCGGTCTTGTGCATGACAGAACCTTTCTTTCAGATTGCTGGTATTAAGACAGCAAAGCTCAAACCATCTGCGATCAGTAAACACATTTTCGTGGGAATTACCATCCAGATAAATTTCTTTCAGAGAGAAAAAATTGGCTCATGCCACTATAGTCAACAGTGGACTTGTTTTGGTTCGTGTGAGGAGTTTGAGGATGCTGCTGGGAAAAAGGACAGCTGGGTTCATCCATTCACCCTGTTTCCTCTGTGACTCTGACCTGGCTATCAGGCTCTAACACACTGCACATGGATAAACTGTTTCAGTGTTTTGGCTACAAGTGTTCAGGGTGACATTATTCCAGATACCTTGCAAGTCAAAAAGCGAGCTAGCGTCTGTGGCTTTCTCAGAAGGTGCCTGGGTGATAGGTCGTAAGAATGAACGGTAGCCTTTCAAAATGGCTGCCATGAAGCGCAGGAAGGCTTCCTGGATCTCCAGCTCCAGCATGTGGAGGCTCTTCCCGCAGCTCAGCTCTGACGAATCACTCATGCTCAGCTCCAGCAGCCCATCAGGACGGTACTGACCTGAGGACAGAGAAAAAAGCTGTCATTACATACTGTATTAGAACCTCTACATGTCTCATGTCAACATAAACGTTGAATGATCACTTTAAACTGAGGCTGCTGCTGAAAATGTTGCATCATTTGCATTTTGATGAAGTTGTTATGATCAAAGGATATGCATTGAAAGGTCTTACGCCAGTGCACTGCTGTAAGTATTTAAGTAAGTATTCGTTTTGCAAATGAGGATTAGCTTACATAATTAGGAAAGTTGATATCCGAGTTTCTGATGGCCCATGAGGCTTAAATGTCTCAACTAAAACCTCTGGCAGACATATCAATATTCAGCACTTCTGGCAGAAACTGGGTAGATTTTCAACTTCACTGAATAAGAAAATTAATTTACTCAATTTCTACAGCTCAATAAGCAGCAGGTTTCATGGTCTCTAAGTGATTGTGCTCTATGAACAGCAGAGAAAGTTCACAATAATACAATGAGCACCACGGCAGACCAAACGGGTAATTAGGAAATTATGCTATGATGGAATTATTGCTGGCTTTCAATTAGTTGAATGGAAAGCAGAACAGTACAGATTGAATGGAGAACAAATTGTAACGACAATCGAATCCAAAACTAGAGATGTCTGTGAGGAGATTTTATTTTATTTTGATTACACTAAAGGTCAGAAAAGGTAGTAATATAGTCTAAGAAGATGCAATACCCTTCTTGTTCAGACAGCCCTAACACCTTCTATTCAACCGAACACAGAATAAAAAGAACCACTGAATGGAAAAGTGTGCTGAAAGTGTGCTTTGCCACACATGCAGGACTGATCACGAAATTAATACAACAAAATCAAACAACTGACACATTTTTACAGTCATTTGTTCTACCAGTTCATTCATCAGCTCAGTACTCACCGTCAACCAGCTGCTGGTAGAGATTGCTCAGCACATTCATTAGGTTTTTACAGGCTTTCTTTGGCAGGATCTTCCATGTGAGGGCTCGCTTATCTTCATTGCTGGAAAGGCAGAAGCATACACTGAGCTCTGGAGAGGCTCAGAGGCCAAAACCAACATGGACAGCGGTCGGACCAGGGGAGTTCAGACCACCCTAACGCTGTCTGGCTGGTAATGAGGCCAAAAATGATGTGAACCGTTACTGACCTTACCTGACGCACCAGAAAAATGCATTCTCTTCACATTAAAACGAATCTGACACTACAAATATAACCAATTCCACCCAGGCTCCAGGAAAATGGCCTGGTCTCTAAACTTAGAACTCATGACCTGGCAGTTACGTGGTAGGGAAAAAAGATGCAGCAAATGAAACAATGTTGAGCTCTTAGCTGGAAGTGCTGTACAGTACATGTGTGGCTCACGGCCCTGTAGTTCATCCTACATACAATGATGCCATACGCTATTTCCGATATCACGAGAAGGCAACATGTGAAGTCTGCACATTTTAAAGATTTTATCACATCAATAGTTTGCCTAAATAACTCAACAGCAATGGGAAGGTTTTGGGATATTGTGCTCACTGGAAGATGGTGTTTGTGTCCAGGTCCACGCAGCTCACGTCTGGTGGGGGGTCATAAAGATCAAAGTAGCGGGAGTCCACTCCTACAATGAATGGACAGGGGGCGCTCAACACGTCAGCCAACGCCAGGGGGCACAGAGGAATATACGGGCACGGCCAGTGGAACGGGAAAATCATCTGAGGAGGAGGATGAAGATGAGAAGTAAAGTGAGATGAAAAGTAAGATAGGGCTCTCTTGTTAAATGTTACGGGTTCATTAGAATTATTTCAAAGGGGTAAACACTCACACAGTAGAGTTTACTATGAAAAAGAAAAAACACCTCCTAATGACCTAAATGAAAGACATTCTGCTAACAACCTGTATTCCCTCACAATTTATACATTTCACTGACTTCCACTCTCTGTTTCCACAACTGACGGTGACCAACACAGTAACTATCACAACCATATTAGACATTAATAACTATTAGTGCAGCAGTTTACTTAAAATGAAATGGAAACAGAAAGAAAAATACATTAACAAAAGTAAAGAAGAGGACGACAGCAAGAAGAGTGCAAAGTCAACATGGTGAGGGGAGAGATAGGTAACCACTCAGCTAAAGGCTAACGGCAAACTTACAGACACCAGAGCTTCAGTGACGCTGGTCAGTACGGCGGGTCGTAACGAGTGGACCAGGATCTTATGTTCAGTGACAGCAAACACCAGCAAGGTGACGGCGTTTTCTGGTCCGAGGTTCTGGAGCAGCATGGAAAATCGACCACCACTACGAAAAACACAAATGTGCAAAATTCAAGTTCAATAAAAATGTACACTATTGCTACTTCTAGAAAAAAACTACAACAGGGTCTTTCTACCTTTTCTGGTCCGTGAACACATTTTGGGTTCCAAAATACTCTTCAAACCAATAATAGTGTTGTCATGTGAATCTGATATTGGCATTCTCTGTATTCTATTTTCAAGTGATAGAAGGGAGCTCAAATGTTGTCAAACATGTTGTTCTGCACATACATGCACTGCATCCTTGGGCCAATCAGTAACAAAATGCATAATTCCTTTACATTTGAGCACAAAATTAGTGGGGACAGATATCACAAGAAAGACTTGCGTCCAGCTGTTCTTACCTGAGTGGTAAAGGAGAAGACACTGGCTGGCTCAACATCAAGCTGTCATGAGGGGAAAGCTGTAGAAAAGCTGGAAAGTGAGATAAAACCAACCAAGCAAAAAAAAACGCCTGCACTGAATCATTTAAATATTCATCCATAATGGAAGACCTAAACTACTGCAGACACCTTCAGAAAACAACAATATTTTCTGCAAAATGAAAATGACCCTTTTCTAAAATGCACCATATGCAGCAAACATCACAGAGAATGTTTTACTCTTGCGACCTAAACTTACCTGCACCAGGATGCGAGGCCTCTGAGAGGAAGGGAAGGGAACTTTGTGCATGAAATGAGAGATGTGCCTGGGAAGAAGAAGAATTAGGGGATGTGAGGCCAAAAATAACAGCAGTTGGACGCCGAATAATCCGTCAGTGCAACCCTCTCAAGACGGGTGAGAGTTATGAGCAGCAGTAAAACATGAAAAGCATGAATCTTCTGTTACTTATGACCTGGCCAGGGTTATGTCAAGTAAATATCCAACCTAAAACAACTTAACCCTGTTAGAGAGAACAGTATTGGTGATTTATTTTGCATTTCGGGAGCTATTTTGTTATTTGGTGTATTGTTCTTTTTTGGTGGATAACAGCCCAAATTTGCAAGCACCAAGATGTTTCTGGTGTAAGGATGATACATTTTTCAGCTATAACATCAACATTAAACATCAGGCTTTGCTGTCAGTCCCTCAGATGCACTGCACATCACATACTGTATTGATAATATCTCCTTTGATTTAGTAAGGTTGACACCATACAGTAAATTCCTGTACAAGAATGTTGCACGTTTGTCAACGAAAAACTACTACATCTTTCTTTAGCCCCATTCAGACTGGATTTATTTCTCTAGGGGAGGAGGGGTGATTTAAACATAACCTGCACTCGACAGTGATTTTAATCTCGTTCGGAGCGCGTATGTGAACTTAACAGAGCATAAAGTGGTGAAATTAAGAAATAAAAAAAAGAGAACTCACTTCTCGATGGGCAGGGCATGAGGACCGGAGATGGAGTAGCGATAGAGGAATGTGAGAAACTTGCGAAAAGCGTCAAAGAAGGGCCAGTGGGAAAGCAGACAGATACACTTGTTGGTGTAGACTGAGCGTGGGGTGGTGGTGCTGTTAGTGGTGCTGTTGGTGGCTGTCACCGTAGTGTTGGAGGAGGAGGGTTTGTGTGGATCTGGGCTCAGGAGACCCAGCTGGGAGCGCTGCTGATCAGTCAGACACTCTTGCGGGTAGGTCTCATAGAACTGAATGGCAGCACCGTACACCTGAAACAGGGGACAGGTTGGATACACAGCTCACCATCTGCAGATGTATCATGTCTATCGCAACACAGTGTTACTGAGACATCAGTGCAGTATGTACATACAGAAACTGCACAAGCTAGTACTTTCTAAAAAACAGTCTGAAGCCACGCTGTAGCTCATCCTTAAAGAGTTATACATTTATGATGTGACACTGCCACAGTTAGACACTTCTCAATACTGGATTTTCTTTCAAAGGTTAAAGTGGCAAAGCATTTCTGTTCGCCTGCTGTAGAAATGCGCAGGTCAGAGTTCACCGCACTTAAACTCTCCGTGAAGGCACCTCTCAATACATCTATTACATATCTGTGCTCATTAGCCTTGGGGTTGCTACGAACGCAGACGTCTTCAAATTGTTTTTTTTATCTGACCAGAAGTCCAAAACCCAAAGATATTCAATAATGATGCAGTATATGACAAAGAATTGTGACACAGAGAAACTGATGCACGCTTTTTTATCGAGCAGGCCTGACTACTGTAATGCTCTCCTATCTAGTCTACCAAAAAAAACCTTATCAGCTACAGTTGATTCAGAACTCTGCGGCCCGAGTACAGACCAAGACCAGAAGGAGAGAACACATTACACCTGTTTTAAAGTCCTTACATTTGTTGCCCGTTAGTTTCCGTATTGATTTTTTACTTCCCTCAGACAGCCCTGTGAAGAAGTGAGGACAATCCAAAATATCCTCACTTTCCAAAAATGTCCCCACTCTCAGGGTCAAAACTCATATTGGTTCTCATAAAGACAGAGGTAATATAATTTAAACCTCATGTCATTGTTTAACAATAATTTCCAGAAGAAAAAGTCCAACAGATGAACTGGCCAGTTAATAATGACAAGGAGCAGACAGTTTACAAACCTCTATGCCGCTCTCTGAATCATCCCTGCACTCTTAAATAAATGAACACATCAATAAGCATAGAAATAAAGTAAGTATAGAGCACCGCTGTTTAACCTTTATTGAACATCAATACCATGACTGCCAACAGTGCCCAAACAAACAGCGGTTAGTGGAGCCAGCGTCAGCATTAGGCCAAATAAATCCCCTCTGCTTCCTGGAAATATGAGACTTTCCCAATTCACGCATAGATCAAAGCTAACTGGCTTATCTGCTGGCCTGCTGGGCCACCTGTGTGGGTCCCCCGAAAGGGACTGAGGTGGCCCAAGTCTTTGTTTGCTGATGACTGAGGTGAGGACGCATGTGTGCCTGTGTGTGTATGTTGTTGAAACGAGCCTTATTTGTTGAACAGCATTGTATTTCGATGAATATATGAATGACAATCGGACCTGGTTATTTAAAAAGGCATGTGTGTAATACAAACAAAACATTCTTTGAAGGTAAAGACATTTAACCAGTCCCCACTTATTCAAGGGACTCATTCTGGGTTGGTTTGGTTTGGTTTGGGTTTATTCTGTTCAAACAACCTGCACATAACACGTACAAATATTCCCAAAGAAAAACAAAAGGAAAGACACAAATTCAGTCCAACATGCAGAAACAAAAGTATAATATGAAATGAAATAAAACAAACTTCTAACTTCTTTAGTTTAGCATTATGTTTCGAATTTAGGATTGGGATAGTTTAGGATTAGGGTGTGTGGCAAGAGTTCATGTTTGAGTAAAGATGAGCCCTGAATAAGAGTTTAGTTTAGGCCGTGGTAAAAAGTGAGAAGTACATATACTCAAGTACAATTTTGAGGTACTTGTACCTTACTTTAGTATTTCAATTTTCTGCTACTTTTTTTTGCTACTCAACTACATTTCAGAGGAAAATATAGTACTTGACATCTATAGTTACTACTTACTTTACATATTAAGATTTTTCGAACAAAACATCAGTTTCTAAAATAGGATGCAATGTTATACATTATACTATCGATCACTATATAAAGTAGTTCAAATTTGCTTGACCTAATCTGCAACAGTAAAATTATGCTTACATGTGAATGCATCAGTAATAATATAATAATAATCCAATAATATATATATATATATATATATATATATAATAATGTAACATTGACATAGGCCATTCTGTATAGAAACACAGTGTTGTGTGTGTGCGTACACATGGGTCAACAGGCGACTCCTCAGTTAAACATGGAGCCTGCAGACTGGAGTCCTGCTGAGTCTCCCTCTGACCTTGGACAGTAAAACAAAAGTCAGCATACACACTGTCCTCAGCCAATATTCCCCTGCATGTGCTACAGCAGGCCTTCCAAACTCACATGCAAACACACACACCTGTACACACACAAACTTGACTCAGCAGCAGCAGACTGCGGAGGGTTTGGCACCAGCAATTGCTGCTGACCCCTAACTGCCGTTGTTCAGCAGAGCTGCTGCTATCTAAACATCAGTGGGCTTTGGATGTTATTAGTTTTCAATCACGATTGTGTTCCACCACATAATTCACTAATATAACATGAGCCTCAACCCAACTGGACCACTTTCCAAACCCACAGACCAGCACAGCGGGAAGGGACTTGTATTTAGATCTGGAAACCAAGAATGTTTGTGTGTGTGTGTGTGTGTTTGTGTGTGTATGTGGTGTCTTAAGCTGGAATTATGCTTCTCCAGGCTGCACGTAAGCGGGTGTCGTTCGGACGGGTGTCGTTCGGACACAGTCGCGTGCGTGTTTCTTTTACAGTTGTACTAATTGGGGGTAAAATGTACAAGTCCACTAGGAAGCACTGTCACGTTTAGCAAACCACAATGTGAAGAAAACGTAGAAGAAATCAGGAAACAGAAATAAATTTCAGTCCTGTAACAGTGTAAACAAACCAATACATCTGTGAAACAAACAACAAAAATTTGGTTTATAAACTTAAATGGGGGACAATGACAAGATGGGTAACAATATTAAGTTCCTTGAGAAGGTATTTTGTTTCCTATGCTATGCTACAACATCAGTTGTGGCAGTACTATGCTGAAATGTACGCCCAAAAAAACAATAGTGCCAATATTAAACAATGAGAATACAAAAATAATGTACGCAAAAACTCTGAAGGGAAAAGTAGAGAAAACTTCTGACACCCTTCTCTGTGTATGTTCGAAGACATTTACCTGTATCTCCGCAGAAGCATAACTTCAGTTTTACAGGCTGTACAGCCTAAACAAAGGGATCAAGTCCCGGACTGATCTGAGCCGCATCAATCAATCAAACATGGTGGATAATGGGTTATGACTGGACATTTGATGGGTCCTGGAGTTTCTGCAAGTTGCTTCATGCATGCTGATTCACACTGGATTGAGTGTCAAGGGCAGATTGTCAGAGGATGTAATGTTCGTGACATGTGATGTCAGGACTCCAAAATTATCTGCAGAATAATATCTGTTATGTAGGTAAGTGTGTGATCCTGTTAATTGGTCTAGTCTGTTACAACTGACTTTGTGACAAAATAGTCTTTTTGCCTAAACCAATGTATTCAGGATTTTAAGTCTTTAAGTGTTTTCAGACGGTACAGAAGTATTTTTAACTTTTGTTTGATCATGTAGATGATCATTACATCCTTTATATCACATTTTGACACTAGTGTGCATGTCAACTCTTTGATGTTTGTTTATACGTGACTAAATGTGAGTGAGTGAGTGAGTGAGTGAGTGAGTGAGTGAGTGAGTGAGTGAGTGAGTGAGTGAGTGAGTGAGTGAGTGAGTGAGTGAGTGGGTGAGTGGGTGGGTGGGTGGAAGAGTATGCATTGTTGTCTGGTAAAAACCTTACAGATCAATGTCAACTTTTCAAGACCACAAAAGAAATAGCCTTGTCATTGATGTCAATAAATACATGTGTTAATACATGTACTACATTATTCAGTTGGATCTTTGCATTTGATCTAATTTTTTTAAGCCAACGGGCCCATCCTCAAAAAAGAAACACTAGTTTACAAGGTTTTCACCTGACAAAGGCAACATGCATGTCTGACCCACTTTCCCTTCTGGCATGCAGAGCATTGTGGTTTTCTCATGCCCTACTACAGTGCATTAGTCTGTGGTCATGTCAGTTGTACAGATGGAAGTTACAGTCTGTTGATGAGGTCTAACAGTCAATGGCATCCTCTCATATCCGATGCTGCTACTGAGATGTTTGTTAGCTGTCTGGATGAGAGAGAAAGAAAGAAAAAGTAGAATAGAAGTGTGAATCTATCCATTCATCAATTTTACCTTCTCTCCAGAGGCTCCGGTGAGGACAAAGGTGGAAAAAACAGGGAGGGAGTATTTGGTGTTAGCTGGCCAGCATTCGATTGTGGCCCCCATAGGAAGGCAGAAGAGAGGGACAGACTCTGGCAGAGGGAATGACTCATAGTCCTCCTCTGGATATCTGCTGAATAAACCTAACAGGGGGAAAAAACAAAACAAAAAAACTGAGAACTCAATTTAGTGAACTGCTAGGTGCAACCTCCCCCTGTGATTACCAATTAATAGCTAATGTAGATGCAAAACCGCCTTTCCACTAAGCTTAAAAGTTCAATTCATTATAATCTCAACGATAATATACGACTTTATTGGGCCAGTGTTTCACTACAAACTCCTGGCTTTGTAATAAGCAATAAGTGCTTGGTAATCAGGGCTTTGGGTCACTCATTAGTCACTGTTAGTGGGCACAAACAAGAAACAATGAAGTAGTATTAGCGCACTTACTTAATTCTGTGCTACATCTAACTTTGGCTCAAGGACTGTATTCTACAAGCATTACTAACAGACACAAACAGTGGACGAAAACAGTTTCTGTTGTTAAAAACTCAATGCCTACCAAGTGACAAATCTTCAAAACAGTCTCATCAAAAGGTTCATTCCTTAAAAGGTTGGACAGTTGTAAATGCACATTTACATTCTTGGGGACATACTTTTCTTTCGATGCTGTATCATTAAACACTTCACTAAAATGATCTGATACAATTATTCATCATTAAAACACCTGCAAGTGCACAGCTACATTATAGCCCCCTGAGGGAATAAATGAACATGCTGTCTAATGAAGGCTTGGTCAGCAACTCAAACTATGATAGTTTGTACCATTTTAAATTGTGGTATGACCAGGCCTGTAGACATTCATATTGATACCACTCTCAAGTTTGTACGATAAATATGAAGCTACAGACCGCAGCTGGCTTAACTTAGCACAAAGACTGGAAACAACTAGCCTGGCTCTGTTCAAAGGTAACAAAATCAACCTACAAGCACCTCTAAAGCTCACAAATGAACACGTTATATCTTGCCAAGAAGTATTCTGGCATATAAACCCCTGTAAAACCAATTTGTTGTTTTTACATGTTTGATTGTTTTTTCATTTATTTCGGAATGCAGTATACTCACGAAATGCAAACATAGTGTTGAAAATAGCTCTCTTAGAAAAGGGTGCAACTTGCTGCTTTACTTGGCCAACAGACTCTGGAAACATGTTTTTAAAGCTTTGCTCTGACTATTTAGAATTATAAAGCCCAAAACACACTTATTATTTTGTCAAGTAGGTGTTTGTGTCATCCTGATGCAAAAAATATCTGGTTCTTTAGCTGCTAGATGTTCCACTTTCTTCACCAGCTATTTGCTACCTGTCTGCCATTTAGTGTTTGGCAGGTAGCATACAATTTATCAGCTGAAATCAGCTGCCTGGTGCTGCTGGAAATGGAGCAAATAAGAGCACTGCGACTGAACCAGTCTAAATGTGCTGTAAAAGGTTAATAAGCTCCATGGTGATAAGAGTTGGCTATAATTCTCGTGGAATATAATGTGCAAGTGACTCCTTTCACATTACATGTACTGAAGACATTTGATTTTTCAATGATAATATAAAAATATATTGATTAATGCAACTTTGAGAATTAATATAGTATCATTTCAGGAGGTTTCCCCAGTTCTTATTAGTGTCTTATCTTAAAATTCGCCCACTATATTGTACCCACTGGGGAATGTCTTGTATATGCACTGCTCTACAGCTAAATGTGCACATTTACAATATTTCATTACACAATGAAAACTGTGTATCCACCAAGGAAACGAACTTAGTGTGTTCAGTTCTGGCTCAAACTGTCGCATTAGACTATAAATAAAGTCAGATGTTGCAAAACACGTCTGTTACCAAAACTCAAAGCTTGATGCGTGCTGGATTTTTCCTGGCCTGAAATGTTGAAAATAAACTTAATTTCTGTGAGCTGACTCATCCAAAGCATTAGTGAGAAACAGATAGGATCGCTCCATTCGCATTCTGCTGTATATTCAAGACATGTATAACAAAACATCAGCCAGCCAATCTGAGGCTGAGCCAAACACAGCAGCACTGAGCCAACAGTGTTATCAGAAAATGACAATCTTCTGTCAGTGTTTTTGGCACTGAAAAGTCAGATGGATTTAATGTGAAATAAGCATATCATTTCTTATACTCATATTACCATTAAATATATGGCAACCATTTAAACCCTTTAAAGGAGAAGAATATTGCCGTGCGCAGGCTTATCTCATCTCTCCCATTCTGAGGCATCAACGTGCTTCAACAAGCCTGAACTTGCAAGCACAGCTGTAGCAGAATGTCCTCATGCAGCCAGTTTACTCTGCAGGAGACCCTCCTCTCTAGAGGCATTTCTACAACAACACAAAGCTGTTATCACTTCAAATTGAACTTAATTTTTAGTACAATGTGTCCAATTTCTTATTCATACAACAACAAGCAATAAAACTATCCTCATTCTCTGACAATTTTGGTTTTCTCACACAAGAAGCCAGTGATTAGGGGAAGAAGTGAGGAAGAAGCGAAAGCATTTACACACAACATGACTATTTGATATCTTATATCTGGACATTTGGATCTGTGTGCACTGTAGTTATGGGATTAGGGAGGGTTTACCTGCTTTGTAGGCTATTGTGTTGGTTTTGGCCACAGACTTCTTATAACACAGGTAGACAGAGGAGCCCCACTGAAAACAAGATCAAAATGGGAAAAGTTAGCATGTTGTCCCTCATGAATGACACAGGCCACCTATGGGCCAAACAGGAACCAAATGCATAATCCCAAATTCCATCAAATTTGGAGCTGTAGTCTAGTTACTCCTTTTCAAAATTGAAATTATAACCCAATGTGTTGAATCTATACACAACACAGCAATTATGAAATTATAAACAAGTCAGCGCAACGTTTTTAAAGGAACATCCAAGTGGTTTTGCATGATTTAACCCATTAATCCAATGATTAGTTCTGTAATGCTGGGTGTGGTCAGAGGAGCAACAGAATTTTTAACAAGAAGAAGTCAGTGAAACAGAGAGTTTCAGCTCGGTGTTAAGTTACAAATTATAATACTTTACATTACTGCCGATTTCCCCCCTTCCAGAAAACCATTAGAGGCTTGAAACCTGCTGCAGATACAGTATGTAGTTCATCACAGTTAACATTTTATTTTTGTCACAGTAACGTTATTAGTATGTCATGCAGTCACAAGTAGGGCCTGTTTTAAAAACCCTTCTTTTTGTTGCATTCAAGGATGTACCAACACTTGATAAAAACCTTCTAAATGCAAACAGCCAAATTCATTTCACAAAGTGCATGTGTGCTTATTGTTTGACCTGGGCTTTGATCTATAATTGCATATGGTTGAATGCAATGCTTTAGCAGCAGAGTCTGAAATCTTCAAAATGGCCTCTGCTTGCTATTGCATTACTATGTGTCAAAAATGACATATTTCTAAATATTTTGGGGGGTGCTTTTATTAAACAGAGACAGTAGCAAGCTGGCAGGAAATGAGGAGAGAGAGAGAGAGAGAGACGGAGGATGACATGCAACAAAGGTTACGACTACAAGGCCAGTGTCTCAAACTAACATTTTAATGACAAAAAACTGTAAACTCTAAACCCCCAAATTGCTCCTGATTTCCAGGCCAGTGCCTTTCATGGGTGAATGAGAGGTAAATTGCAAAGCCCTTTGTCCGCTAAGGCAGAAAAACACAGTACAGTCTGTTATTATTATTCATGATTTGATCTCAATTAAAATGCCCCCATCAAGCCAGTCGGTGTCAGGCCTGTGCATCTAGTAACTAAACTGTTAGCATGTACAGAGAAGCGATGATATATCTGATAAACACATCTTGTTTGTGACTATTAGTCACTGTGAGGGGAAGATGAAATTTGATGGAAACTAAAATTTGCAATAAATCTTTAAATCCAGGAGCTGGACATGAAGTATGCACCCAGAGCTGTGCTGAAATATTAAAAAATTATCTTCACAGCTCCTTAGTCAGATTGAAAAATGAGTGTAGCTAAATCCCAATTTTATTGTAGGACTTCATGCAACACAAGTCTCTGTAGATTTATATACTAACTCTAAACACTTCCTGGCACACTTACTCTCAGCTTGCAGTGATTTTAAGACACATGTGAAGCCACACACACCAAGACACACACACAGTTTCTCAACGGGGGTAGCCTGTAGCCTGTTCTATGAAATGCCAAATTTAGACCAAGCCGACACAGCAAGGACTTTTACAGTATCATAATGTGTGCGTGCGTGTGTGTGTGTGTGTGTGTGTGTGTGGTGGGGTGGACTGGTGGGAGAGAGAGAGAGAGACAAGCAGCGAGACATAAAGAGAATATGACAGGGCAATGGATAGAAAGAGATATTTTCCTACAGCACAAATACTATGTGAGGAGGAAACCAAACACAGGAGTCGAGGGCATAAAGCTCGAGGGACTATGCTTCCCTCTTTGAAAAGAAACTGAAGACTGGGACAGTATAAACACACACGGCATTAAAAAAAAACTTCCTGAGACAGGGTTTTACACAATTTTCCATAATTGGATGCACTAGCCAGTTCGAGAGACTCACCTAGGGGCTGAAATCTCTTTTAACTACTTATCAAACCACAATTAACTTGAAAAAAAGATTAAACAGGTGAGATGCAGTCTATTTCTCATTTCTCTGCCAACACAACTCCATCATTTCAACTGAAGAAAGTATGGCAGCTAAATCTGTCAGTGTTTGTCAGGCTTACTCATAGTGATTGCAATAAGGCTTAATGTCATCTTGTAGTGCTGACTGTATTTCTGAAGCTCATATCACCAATTTAAGTCTCCTTTAAAACGTGTGGAGAAGGATTTGAGGAAAGAGGCATCAGAGTGGAGTTGAGGATTCAAAACGTCTGACTAAAAAAAATATCTTGACATTTTGAATTTCAGACAAGGCTCTGAGGAGCAATAAATTCTGCTGAAATCTTTGATCAACAGTTATTCTGTAATGAAGAATGACATTTTTGGGGTGTTCACTTACCCTCAACCTGCACCCTCTACCTCAGTTACCTATTTCCTTCATATTCAAGAAGTCCCTTTAACAACTACATCAGAAGGAGCATGAGCAATTAAAGTTTGGTGTATGCAGACACAAATATAGCTTGTTAATGAATAAGGTTAACTTTAATAAATCTATCCTGTTGCTCTGGCTGTAGAAACTGGTCTCTTCTCCTCTTCTGCTACAGAGTTCCCCCCGTATGATTGTTGAATGTTTTTGCAAAATGGCGGCTCTGGAAAGAAGCCCTTGCTTTTTGACTCTGAGGGACTGACACCAAAATTTCATGTTTATTGGTGATATATCAAAACTCCACTGCAGACGCTAGAAATACCTGGGCTTGACCAAGAAACACCTCACCAGCGTTGTAGGGGAGAATTTATCTATAAGACGTTTTCTGCACACCAGTGTCTCTCTCACCATGCTGCTGTTGAGATTCTTCTCCACTTTGCAGAAGGTGTGTGGGGGCGTCTCTCCCTTGCTCGGGATGATGATGCAGATGTCGGTGACGGCCAGGGCGGTGTGCGGCTGGCTCTCAGGCGCCCGGCGGTAGGTTACGTAGATCCGCTGGGAGGAATTGCCGCTGATGTTGGCTGGACGACCGGAGGGTGTGGTCTGGATGAGGTGGCAGCCCTGCTTCAGTCGCTCCTTCATCTCATACAGCACGCTGTGAGGGGAGGCAGAACATGGCAGTCAGCCAGACAAAACTCCACATCGTGTAGTTATTAGTGTGATTACCGTGTAGAATTAATCAACACAGCATGCAGTCATGATCTCATTGAGCCAATTAGGTGGAGCTCCCTGTTTAAGCGTAACATTGGGCATTTATCCCAGTTTTCAGTGGTTGACAATGGAGTTGATTACGCTTAATGTCTGCTTTGCACCTCATAACCACCAAAGCAGAATTGATGCATTCATGAAAAACCATTAAGATCTATGATCTTATAAAATGGCAGCCAGGGTGTACAGATGTCTCCTTACCTTCAAGCTCAGGACAACCTTTAAACTCAATACCTTTGGCCACACTCACGGGAGTCTACACTTATAGTAACAACAACATATGAGATAAAAGCTGAGCGCCATCAAGTTGTGTTGAGTTGTTAGCAAAAGTTTTTGACACACGAGTGAAGACTGAAGGTAAACCTACAAGTAATCTGAAACTGCAGATTCTCCTATTTCACTTACAGTAAGTCATGAGTATGGAAGCATTTTAGTTTCTTTGTAACTCATGATTATGATACCTGCTGGTAAAAGAATGACAGTTTGGCAGCTATGTTGCATGCAAAATGCCATATTCCATGTCAGGTAACAGAAACACGGCAGCTCACGTAAACAGACATCACAAGGAAACGAATGCGGCTAAGTGAAGAGCCCCAGCTGCATTCAAACCCAAACTGAGAGCTTGTGGTAAAGTAATCACTGAGTAAAAGATTACACCTTCTTTTTCTTTTGTATGTGGGCTTTCGTGAAGTTGGGTGGGTGCATACTGTATGATGCTGTATTTGCAGCACAAATGTAATATGTTTATGCCTATCCACTCATTACTTACTGTTCCCTTCTTATCTACAGACCATGCTTTAAACTGGAGCATGCTTTGACCTAAATGTATATTTGGAATTGTTGTGCAAATATATTTTATAGTACAATTCTTTTCAAAATTATAATGGAGATTGTTTTGTTGCAGAGTTGTTTTTATATACAGATTTTTTTTTATTGCCTTTATTTATCCATGATGGTCTCCTAGCCCAAAATAGCAAGTTTTATCATCTATTAAGATTTTTTTTTAATGACAACTGAATTTAATTTAATTGTTGGATCTGACAGTCCTGATACAGTATATGCATGTGCCGTAGGTACAGTCAAAACATATTAACCCAGTACAACATTACAATAAGGCACAAGAGGACACTCACACAAACCACTTAGAGGACAAGTACTCAGAGGTACACAACCTGTAGCAGTAATTTTAAACATCCCTCTTTGTGTTTCCATTATGCACTTATCCTCCATTACCGTTTCAAGTGGAACTCAACGGGCATTTTATGGCACTATCTGAAAGTTGAAAACCGAACAGGATTTAAAGTGGTCAGCTGTGGTGATTCTGTTCTGCTCGCAGCAGGGCCAAACACTGTGTGCACATCTTTCTTTGCGGTTATACCAGACCGTTTTTTGTTGATGCAGCCCCCGCCATCAGACCAGTGCAGTTGATATCCTCTCTTTATTGACAGAGCCACCAGTTCTGTTGAATTTTAAACTGGCCCTTGTGTTTGCTAAATTAGACCTTGAGTACTTCTCCAAACAGCTGGATTTGTGTGAGGAGGTCAGAGTTTTGCACAGTATTTTCTAAAGATTTAACTTTATTGTCATTACACATGTACAAGTACAAGGCAACGAAATGCAGTAGCATTAGCATGCAGGAGCTGGTCTTTATTTTAGGTGAGGTGGTTCACCTCTGCTAGAAAATAACATTAAATGACTTCTGAAATAAAACATTAATCTTCAGGGAAAAGGAGCAGAGGTGCTATTCTTGAATCTCTTTGAATCAATTTCACACAGAAAATGTCATATTTAATGAGTGTGGCTATTGTTTAGGCCGTCAGCTACTAACTAAAGTGATCACAACAGGGGATGTGTCAATGTTTGGGTGGATTATCACCTCTGCTTAACAATTTCCTGGTGGATGCGCTGGAGGTACAAATGCTCCTCATATTCCTTTCTAGTACTCAGTATTGAACAAAGCCAAATTGGTCACAGATAATACTAATTATTACCTCTGCGGTGAAAAGTGCGCATGCGCATACGTGCATGCTGCCTGTTGCCGTAGCTTAAAAGAGTTTCCCCTCAGGGATCAATAAAGTATTTCTGATTTCTGATCTGATTCTGATCAGCCTGAGCTATAATGAAGCAATAAGTCAAAATGGATATAAATGATGGCTACACCTGCACACACACACACACACTTCAGCTTCCCATTAGACCTACCAATGTCTGGGAAGTGCAGCCCCTCTGAGCTATCAGCACACAAAAGCTGCTGATACTGTCTGAGCAAAGCCTCTTTGTCAGTGCCTGATAAGCACTGCACTCTGTAGTGTCAGAGGCCAGTATGAGCCTCCTTAGCATTGTCACCACCTGCCTCTGCCAGCCAGAGAGCCCTGAACAAACAGTATTGAATTCCCCCAGTTCAAAAGATGTTGCTGAGGAGGACACCTGTAAGCGCTTCACACTATTCCACTTTTTGTTGCAGAAATCACAATGGGGAACGGCTGCAAGGCAGGCAGAAAGTGGCTGATGTAGAAAACTGCTGCACAGGAGGAATTTTGAGGCAGAGCAGAACACTTTCAAAAGTTCAGAGCACTTAAGCTTTTCAAAACAGACATGAACCACTTTTTATACAGGAACTGTACTCCTCACTCACAATAGCAAGGAACAGCAGGGCAGAGTTTCATGGCAAGTAGAAAGCTAACAGAAAAACCGGCAACCACAATGTTTGATAATGGCAGCAGCTGATCATTACTAGGAATTAGACAAATAATGGATACAGAAACATGTTGCAATACATTAATAACTTGGCTGTGTGGGTTGGATAGACTGTGCACTTCATTACAGTGATTCATTTCAGTTGTCTAGAAAATTCTGTGAAACTGGACACATAAGTTTAAAGCGAATTTCAGAAATTTCAGCAAAATAAAATGTGGATCAGTGTATGTTTCCATCAACCACTTTTTTGATAATATATGCTACAGTAGATGAAGCAGAAGCAGCAACTGCAACGTCAAGGTGCATTTAAAAATATGTTTCCATCAGCCTTTATCACACCTTGTCTGTTGCAGTATACCACATTGTCTACCTCTAGATTTTGTGGTCACAATGCAATACCACTGCTAACAGTTTTCTGCAGAGCAGCCTGTCCAGAACTTGTTTTACAATGTGACTGCGAAGATGCAGGGACAGAAAAGTATGTGTCTACCTTTACCTGCCTGATATTACACAACTACAACTGATTTTTCTCCATAAAATTCACACTGAAACTCACTTTCTGTAGAATAAATTGGATTCTATGTGAATTGGAAATAAAAGTTTTGTTTTCCCAAAAGTACTGTGACAAATTCTGGTCATTCATCTAATGACGGTTGGTCGGATATCATTTATTCTTTACAATTTGGCTAGATAGCTTTAGGTTGAGTCAATGAGAGATATAACTGAGCAGGACTGCTGGCCAGTGGCATTGCTGAAATGCATTATACTGCAGGAGGACTTTGTATAGACCTTTTAAAATCATTTTGCTATGGTTAAATAACGCAGATGTTTTTACCCATACTACTAGTCAGTTCACCACTTTGGTACAGAATGAAATCTCACAACAATGATTGGATGCATTGCCATGAAATTGTGTACAGACATTCATAATTACAGTCTAGACCTGCTCTATAGGAAAAGTGCAATGAGATCATTTCTGTTAGGATGATGCCTACTGACTTTGGTGAGCACCTAACCTTTACTCTAGCGCCACCACGAGGTTCACATTTGTGGTTTTTAGTGAAATATCTCAACAACTATTGGATTGATTTCCTTGACATCTGGTACACACGTGTATGCCTCCCACAGGATGAATTGTTAGAACTTAGGTGATCCCTTAACTTTTCATTGAGTGTCATCTTCAGGTCAAAATTTTAACCGGTCGTTTATGGTTTTTGGTTTACCAAATACCCGCAAAACTTTTAACTCATTTGTGCTTAATTAGCAAAAGTTAGTGTTAACATGCTAAACTAACATGGTGAACATTTTACCTGCTAACACATGTTAGCATTGCCATTGTGAGCATGCTGACTTCAGCAAGTACCACTGTGCCTAAATACAGCCTCAAACAGCTGCTAGTGTGGCTGTAGACTCTTAGCTTGTTAATACACATAATGTTTTGTGTTGCCTTGTTTGAACACAAACAACATGTCAGAAACAATGATTAAGACTACTTTGGTACTTACCCCAGGTCAGTGAGTGGTGGCTTGTCACGACCCCGCCTGTAGCACAGGAAGATCTGGGGCGCCATGAGGCCGCCATTGTTAAGATCAGCCGAAAGGCCGGTTGGTGTTTCCTCTATGCAAGTGAACCCTGGCGGCACCTCCTCGCCCATCGAGCGAATCACCACCGCCACATCGGTGATGGGCGCCTTAGGCTTGGCTGTCTTGTGGCAGACATCATCAAAGTGGATCTCCTGGTCCAACGGCTTGGACGGATCCGTCAGACCAGCCACCACAAAGTAGTCGGCTACACGAGGGCCTTTGTCCTCCATCATCTCCCATCCCCGCCAACTGCCTGCACGATTACACAGGGAAAGAGGAAGAGAGACATAGAGACAGAGAGGGAGAGAGGGGAGGGGAGGGGAGATTGATTTTCGTTGTGGTAGCAGGTACAGACGGTTCTTGCGTCCTTGCTATGGCAGTAAAATAGAAAATCTGACAGTCATAAATCTTACTGAAGGGAGGCCAGTAGAAGGGCAAATGAAAAGAGAGGGTAAAAATATGAGGCAGAGAGGGGCTTTGATTAGGTACCAGGCAGCCATTTACGGTTTAGGCAGTTAGCTGACGGTCTTTGACCACATTGACTTTAGTTCACATGATCAGCTAAAAGGTTCAGCGTCCTGGCTCAAGGACACTTTGACAAAACATGTGGCTCTGAAGAGGACAGAACATTGTTGGTGTTGAGGATTTTGAACCTTTCTCTAAATCGAAAAACTGAAACAGCACAGTTAAAGCCTGGCTGGCTACACAGACCTGAGTGTGCATTTTAAAAAGGGAGCAGTGAGGTGTTTCTTCACACTTGACATTCTGCCTCAATTACAGGCCACATAAAAACCTGCTGATTAGAAGCCTTGTGATATCATGGAGCCTATTAAGCAGCGTGATAAAAGCCAAACAGTAGTTTTCTTAATCTGTCCTAAGAAGGGCATGTCCTGACTGCACAACATCATCTACACTTTCTGACACAGACTGAAAGGCGTATTGATATGGGTGGGTAAACACATTAGCGCTACAGAAACATCTGAGATGTCACCTTCAACTAGAAAATAATAAAGACAGAAGACTTTTTTAGAGTTACCCTCAATAAAATCTGCACCTAATCAAATGCTGCTATGTTGTTTTTCTGCCAGGACATCATCACAAAACTTCCGTCTTCATTGTGCCGAATGATGATTATATGTTCAAATCCCCCTCTGGAAACAACACTGACACGAGTTACAGCTGCAACAGTTCAAATCTCCAAACAACGGGAGTGCATTTTCTGTTTCAGAAACAGAGGGAGACTCAACAAACACTTTCACCACTTTGTGAGGATAGCCGGTGAATCTTAAAGTCCAGCTCTGCAAATGACCACTGATTGTTTGCTGTGTCATGATCGCAGTACCATTTCAAGAAAACAGAGGAGTCAAGACGACTGAGGTCAGAGTCTGGGACAGAACTACTAAAACGTTTGGGGCCAAAGAAACAACTGAGAACAAAATAAATGGTGGGAGGAGAAACTATGGCATATCTAAAAATAGCAGCTGCTGGAGGCTTTGCCAAAAATGTTGTGTTAAATTTGTGTTGCTCCCTTCGTTTAAAAGGCACTTTTTTGCGTCCTCGATTAGATTTTTCAGGGGATTTGGTTCCATTGTGAGGCAATTTGATTGAAGTGTGAAATGACTAAACACGTTTGAATTACATACACATCGTAACTCTCAATTTGTACCACTAAATCTTATTTCAAGTTACATAAATTAAGATCACCTATGGTGACCCACAAGGATACATATGTACATGTGACAACTCAAAGAAAAATAATATTCTTCTTATCTCTTCTTGACAAAGCAGGTCTACATTTTGCATAAAAGTCTAACAAAATGCTACTAAGTGCTGAAAAACAAAGAAATACTGTAAGCCAGTTTTGTTTTACAGTGGACTTTTTCCTCTTTGGCAGCCTCTGGGTATGGTGGTGTAAAGTCTTAGTCTGTCTCAGTGACCAGATTCATCACTCAACCTCTTGTCACTCGAGCCTCTGGGACACGAGTTTGTCTCTGTGGGTTCAAATGAAACTTTACCCCTGCCAGCACTCTCACTCTTCTTCCAGTCAGTCATGCAAAAACACAACAACACATTGGGTTCATGACAGCTGAAATCAGGAGGTGTAAGAAATGTGTACCTGCACAGCAAGAACACAGATTGAATGTAAGAAATGGGACACAATTCAAACATGTCTTATGGTTTTCATATAAAATAGAATTTTGCGAAGATGGAAAAAAAAGAGCATGTGAAAGCTGTTTTATTCAACATTAAAATTCCCAAGTTGGTGTGCCAGCCAGTGACAATTTCTCACCCAGATAGTCATTTCATTGAGAGCAGATTTTGTAATCCAAGAGTTTCTGCTCACTTTGATTCTGAATAATTCAACTGGACAAGGTCTGTGATTCCAACCATATGCAGTAAGAGGGTGTGGGAGGAGAGGTTTAATTAGCAGGGTGTGTTAGCTAGTCTAAATGCATTGGCTCAGGGGAAAGGTGAAAAAGCTGCCAACTCCATTCTGTGTGATACTATGCTAGCAAGACCTCAGCTGCCACTGCAGATACATAAACCACTGTTAGTACCTCATTTTATCTCCTCACCATCACAGACTAAGTCAAAAGGAGATCAAAGTGACAAAATCTTTCTCGATTCTGACCTCTACCAGTGAATCTCCTCCATCTGCACATTGTGATTTTTGGTCTTTGTCTTTGATCAGCTGTTGAAAACACTTCATGTGAAAGTGTCCTTGTGACACATGTTGTTGCTTCAATATAAAATCATGCAGACTGAAACTCCTGTCCTCCAGGCTGCAGGCAGATGGAACAGAATCACATTTGTTATTGTATTTCTTCATAACAGCTTCAGGTCTTTTTGCGTAATGAGTGGTTCTGTCTATAGTTATGTTTTAGACACAACATTTGGTGGAGAAAAGGGTCTGTTTACATAAATCCAACTAAAGCTGGGTGTTTACTGGTATAATGAAATGATCTTTGCAGGGTCAATGAGCCAAGCTTATATCCAAACAAAGAGCGATTTGTGTTTCTGTCTTTGGTTATCACTTCCAGCTATTGACAGATGGTGAGAAAACACAGGTTCACTGTGTTCTGGCTCTATAAATTCATCTCAGCTCACCACTTCCTCACTGTGAGAAGCTGATGAGAAGACAGTCACAGCAAGCTAATTTTCTGTGCCAAGTGATGTCTGGTCAGTCCTGTTAAGGCAGAAGAAGTGAGGTGGACCTAGGCCTCTGGTCCTTCTATTCCTCATATGGCACCAGGACATTCAGGCCTAATCGCATATCTTAAATCTACCTCGATACTGGCAGCGCTCCTGTGGTTATCAACTAGGGAATAATTGGTTAAACTAAGAGTGACCACAGGAGCTCTAAGGGCTGCACATCTGCACAGCATCCTGAGTCCTGGACCACAGTCTACACTCAACTTCCTGTCCAATACACAGAGCGGACTCATAAGTGTTCCTGGGACAACACATTGGTGTAACACCCAGAGGACAGGAAGTGGGACACGTGCTCACTTCTCTTTTAGAAATGTTTACTTGGGAATTTAACACAATACAAAATACACAAAATACCAAAAATAATCCTCCCTCGTTTTAAAATGAAAACAGGTCAACTGCAGCACTAGTGCAAGTGGAAACTCTGGTTTAAACAGCTATGCTGTACAAACACAGGTTTTTTTAAATAATAACCCTGATTCAAACTTTGGTCAACGTCTTCCCTGCTTTGGGTGACAGAATAGATGAGGCACGAGGAAAACAACAGCATAAGTAAAATAGGAAATGATATATGGGGGAAGCTCATAGTGGTGGGACAAACACACACACATTCTTTTTGCACCTTCACACGTGCTAACAACACACTCATTAAAAGCCTGCAAGTGAGCATGTGTCTGGATAGGCTGACATGCTGACAGACAGCCTGAAGAAGAGATGAGGCGTTGATGAAATTTTATGTGAGTGTGTGTGCAAGCACGAGGTCCTGGGGTCACATTCTTGTATTTCACAGGCACGATGAAGGGCCGAAACAAATGTGGTCAACACGTGTGTTTTTTGTCAAGTGCAGGACAACCATTTAAAACTATAAAGCCCATCTAAGTTCAATTGTAGTCCATATAAAAAACAAAGTACAATATCATATGCAATGTATAATGAAAAGAGGGGTGGAATTACACAGGGTGTCGACCAGTACAGCGACTATCTTGTTTCTTGCAAATGACTGCTGCTTTATTGACCCATAGGGATTTTGCATGAGACTCAACTGACAAAAAAACAGACGTGGATATTGTTTAATGGAACACACAGTAAGAACAGTTAACTCCTCACTTGTTACAAAACTGTAACAAAAAAATATATATATATTGACCTAAATGTATTGCAGTTTCATGGATGCAAAGCAGTGGAAAGCTCTGCAGTCACCTCCCTGTCCCTGACTGACAACAGAGCCACACGATGGGCCAAAGAATGATACTCATCCTTGGCGTGTTGTCAGCCTGCTAAAAATACAATGCAAACCAAAGTAGCAGTACCGTGGCACACATTATATAAGGATTACATATATATACACTGCATATGTGGACCTCTATTGTCTTCAACCTGCTCTCTCTGCCTGCCCTACATTTCAAGAATAGAAGAAATCAACATTGCTGGGTTCACGATGGAGACACAGGTGACAGAATGAAAAATGAATTCTAGATTTCACTTCTTTCACTAAGCCGTCAGTCAAGCCTCTTGTAAAAAGGTGATAGCGAGGATTTATGGGTTACACAACAAAAACTGATCCACTGAGAGGCAATCTTAGCCTATGCTGCATTGACATGATGCTGGAAACCAGAAAACAAAACAATCTTTTAAAATGAATTTCACATTAATATGAAATGTTCAGTCTGCGCAGAAACAGAAAAAGCGATACGTTTTTCTCCCCAGACAGCCTTGAATTTAGGTGCATCAAAGTGCTGAGAAGGCATAACAGTGTGAGACACCCATCTATTGCGTATCTAGTCCTTGAATTTTCATGCACAATTACCACTGGATTCCCTCCCAGGAACTGCATCCAAAAGATGCAGAGCTGTGACTCACACCGTGCCAGATACATAAGAATAAAAATCTGCTTCACAGCTTAAGTGGTCTAATCCAAATATCTTAATTTGCTGGCTGCCCTACTTCTCCCCTGGCAGACTGACCTGGAAGGGAAAGCTTGACTTGGTCTTGAGGTAAACGCCCAGAGAGAAGTCACAGCTGATCCTCCCAGAATAAAAAGCTGTGAACATTTAAGAGAGAATGTGCTCAGGCCACAAGCATCTTTAAAAAGGTCACTGGAGTCCTTCACAGTGATCCTGAAGCACTACAGATAATATTTATGTGTTTCTGAATCATTTATGATGTGGGTTTATTCAGCACAAGTGCCTTAAGACATGATTTTCCCCAAGACTTTGCAGACAATTTGTCTTTGTAAAGCTGAAATCAGCATTTGACTGCAGAGTACCTTAAATGATGTGGTTAACTTCCATTAAAATGCACTTTACGACATGACACAGCTGGATGCACAGATTATCTGCGCTCTGTATGATACTCTACAGTAATCACACAGGGTAGAGAGTGGTGTGGGAGCCAGAGAAACAACAGAAACAGACTTGGTGGAAAAGCACCACATAACCAGAGAAACTTAAAACTCGGCCACATGAAGGGCCTGGTGCCAGAGCCGTAGACAAAGCTTCCCAGCCCAAACTCGTTGACTTATAACCACAGCAGGAGCTCAGGGAGGAGTTCAATAAGATGTCCAGACCCAACAGGCCTTCAGTCGGTTCCACAAGGGTTTTGTTTAAGCCAACGTGACAAGGGAATGATTTCCAGCTGTCTCGAGTTCACGAGAACCGGGGCCAATGAAACTCACCAAAGGGACTCTCATTCGAGTCTCTAATTGCCCAGTCGTTGCTCTCGGCTCCAGCTGTATAGACATCCAGCACAGAGACAGCCACAGCAGGGCAGACACGTGGAGGAGGTGAAAAGGAATGTGCTCAAGAACATAAACACGCCAGTAGGAAGCCTCACTCGCCAAGCATCTGCGTCCAGTTAGCCCAGAGGGGTGGGCATTTGACTCTTGTGCTTTTTAGCAGCATCAGGTCAAGTAACGTTTTGGAGGAAAGATGACCTCTGTGAGAAATACGTTTTTCCATGTAAAACTGTAATCTCAACACCTGACTTGTTATTTAAACTATTCAACCAAATGCTGAGAGAAACTCAACTCGAGTTGTTCCATGTTTCTGCAGCCGAACATCTTTGACACACCTGAGTGAAATGTAATGGAGTTACTGCTGGTCCAAAAACAACGATCAAATTAAAAACACAGACACAAAAGGAAGCTAAATATCCACCGAGGAATGGGCAACAAGCTTTAGACTTTGCCAGCTTTGTGCATGAAAGAAGTTTGCATATTTACTGTTGGTACTGCAGGAAATGTATCTGCTACCAGCTCCTCTGGCAGATAACCACGTTTTTCCTGGTATCACGGTCGATTTATTTACACAGTGACGTATTTTTGTAGGCCAACCCGAAAGTTAGCATCGCCCTGGTTCCATCGACAAAAAGCGAGTTAGAATAGTTTGCATGAACATGAAACATGAACTTTATATTTGCTCTTATATTGAGTGAATGTGTGTGTGTATCCAGCAGACAGTATGCATAGGAGACAGTTAGGATGCATTAACCTTTGTCAACAGACATTTTATTTTTAATTAGGTATGTGACTATTTGTTGCAGTGCTTTTTTCATAGTCTGAAACTAATTTTCCCTCAAGGACTAATAAAGTCAATCTTATCTTACAACCATCATTTAGACTGCGCTCCGTTTTCTAACAAGGCAACAATAAACATGGTGTTCTGCACAAATGATGCATTCCCCCTCTGAGTCAGTCTCAAATATTCACCTGTAACTGTGGCACCCGACCTTGGGCCAATCAGTGCCAAAAAGAAAATGGACAATAGGTGTATAATTGTTTTAGTTTTCAGCAAAACCCAGTCAGCAGTGCAAAAGTGCAATGTGTAAAATGCCACAGCACAGTAACGAGATGCAAACTTACTCTCGTGTTTTGTCCAAATTTAGTCATCTCTCTTTAAGATGCCATATACAAAAGATGGAAGACAGATCCAGAGACACAAATAAATTAGTTGGTACTTTGTAAAATAACCAAATACTTGTACACTGACTCCAGAATGATCATATTTGAGGGCAAATTAAATCCAGACTGCAGCGCACACAGAACTGAGTTTGCTTTCCAGCTTGTATGAATCTTTGCCAAAGGTCACAATACATCCGTGGGTTCACTGAGTTTACTGCGATGGGCCCAGACTATAGGCCAGCATTTATTATGAAGACAAGAAAATATGTTATGCAAATAGGTTTCAGGTAGACTATAGATTTTCTGTACCATAAACCACACCAAACAAAAGTTGGGAAATGCAGTCACAAAGAGTTTAAACAAGGTTGTGAGTGGCTGTCTCATGAGATCTCAGCAGAGATGTGATTTGATCAATTACGACAGATCCAGGGTCAGTTTTCTGTAACACATTATTGACACACAGTAGTTAATGCACATTGGAGTCAGGCTGGCTCCAAATCAGCTCCATAAACTTTCATTAATAATAAGCCAATAACAGTGGAAAAACTGATACTCTGACAAAGGGGTAAATGATCATATAAATGCAATAATTATCATACAGCTGGCAACACTGGTAGAACTGGACATTGTGACTTGCGAGTTTTAAGCAGCAGGCATTAAGATCACTTTGGATAAAGGAGTCATCATTTATGAGGCCCATTTTCTTTCTGCTTGCAGGATGTCAGCAGACTTAGAGTAACCAGTTTACATTTACATTAGAATCATTTCAAGAACCTTTTTGGGACTGATCACAGCAGCTCAAATAAATTCAGGCAAGTATTTGTTCACGTTTTGCAAAAAATAAAAATAAAAATGATGGGAGAACTGATGCTGTGAGATGGTCAGAATTTCAATATAGTACTAATTATCAACAACATCTCAATGTGTGTTGACACTGACTAAATTTACAGCTATATAAAGTCAAGAAAATAACTTTGTATCTATAATAGTAATATATAGTATCTTAAACCACAGAAGCTTTAAATTTTATTATTTCCACTGTAGAGGCTTACAGAAGACGCCTCCTGAATAACCACAGGCCTTCTGAAGTGTCTCAGCTTTGTGAAATGAACAACAAAAAAATACTTTCAAACAAACATCAAGGTTACAGTATGAGAAAATGTGCTGCTTTATTTAATGAAGATAGCAAAGGTTTAGCTGCAGCTATGGCACTTCCAGTATTTGTGCCTCCGGAGTAACTCTCCTTGACTTCATATTAAATTGTCAAAGTTAAGCACTTGTCAAAGCAGGAGGAGGATGCTCTCGGGTCGGGCACTGAGGTTTTATCCATTAACACACATACTGTACATGAGAAACATGACTTATGTAACAGATCATAATGCTGTTAGCTATGTAGAGAGGAGGATCAATGGGTAGAAAATGGAAATAATGTTAGGGTTAGCAATATGTGCCCTGCTGGAACTAACCTACATGAATATACTAATGGTACTGTGAGGTGCTTTACTATAAAAGCATCGGTGAGCATAACAAGTGCCTTGAAAAACTTTGTACAAGGTCTTGACCTAAATATAAAAAGATGTTTTGAAATTCTCTCTCTCTTGGTGTGAGCGGAGAGACTGATGTGTTTGTTATGGATAATTAAGCACAGACCATGATGGATGGTGAAGCAGCAGCATGAGACGCAGCGGTGACAGACTTGCAACTGATCCTATTAACATCACTATCTGATTACATCTAGAAAAAAATAAAAACAAAGCAAAAACAATCCACTACGAATGAGCTGGGGGACAGACTAAAGGGCACTCATCACCTCCAGCATTTGACGTGTTTCTTGTCCATCTCATGGAACAAATGTGCCAAACAACATGACTCAGACAGACAACATGACGCATGTCAATACAACAGCCCGACCAATAACGGATATTTAAGGCCGATACTGATGTCAAATTTTTTTATTTAACATAAATACATGAACATAACCATTCACTTAAATTTGTTTTATAAAGAATGATGTGTACTAAACAGGGCATTTTGTAGCTGAAAAATAAACTTGCTCTGGTGGACAAACTATGCACTGCACTATTTCAAAATTACCTAGAACATATTTTAGCATTCCCTTTTATTATTATTATTTGTGCATTTTATGGCTTTTATTAGATCACGACTGTAGAGAGATGTCGAGAAACGAGGGAGAGAAAGATGCATCCCAATCAGACTCGAACTGGGGACGTTGCAGTTCATTGGTTTGTTGGCTCTCTCATTTAGGCATTTTCTTGTAACTTATCAGCCAACATACACACTGATAGCAATATACCTGCAATATGCTAATAACAGCAAATATATTGTTCTGACCAATTCAGACAATACACAGCTCCCTGGAGTTTTTATGCTCTAAATGTATTTTTTTTTGTCCTGTTGTGCGCTTAGTGAACCATAATCTCCATAGGCAGTGGCACCCATTGAAATCACACAAATCTCCAACTTTATAATACATGTTGTGACCATGTTAACTATATCTATGATGACTGATCAAGGCCTCCAGTTTCACTTTAGGCATATAGAGCTACAGCGGGCAGGCAAAGGAATATAAACTAATCAATTAGTAAAAACAAGGCAGTTTTATAATCAACTTGGATCCTATTTGAAAATGCGTCTGTTGAATTTCTGATATTAGTCAGCAGAGGTTTTGGTCCAGTTGTATTGGTGGTTTGAGGTACAGGAGCATTGCTGTAGACTAACATTACATCTTTTTACTGCACTTGATGTTCCACCTGAAGGCTCCTCTGCAGTCTGATTTTACATGAAGCCATTTGTTGAGCCTCCTGCACACCTGATCTTTCATTTAAGCATGAAAAGTAATTGAAATTATTTTTGCATTTCTAGTTCATATTTCAGTTCACAGATATCAAGGGAAATATTGGGATCACAATTCCCAGGCTACAGCCCTATAACAAGATGTTACCATCCTGGCTCTGTGTACAATATTAGCACAAGGACGTGCTAACGCAGAGCCCTGCAGCAATTAATACCATGTCTCCAGGAAACCTGATCTCACTAACCTGCCTCCCCTCCCAGCCTGATCTTTTAATTCCCTATTTGGCAGAAAACCATTCTTAAGGCTGGTCTTTTGCCTTCAAGGCAGACAAAATGATTTGTACAAAACCCATTTGTTTTCCAGTGTGACCTCTTTTTATTTGCAGCTTGTTAACTTTAGAGTCTGGCAGTTTTGATTTAGTGACGTCTTTAGTCTCTGCTGATAAGCACCCATTTCTGTCTGAATGATGAGAAGAAAGGGAAGACAGTGGGGAACAATCCTTTACCCTTGAGAACCCAGTAGACCACACAACAGCAGCTGCAGCAGAATAATGTGAGAATCAGACAATTACAGCCTTCACCAGTCGAGCCTTGGCTGTGACAAGCCTACATCCAAGAAAGTTTCAGTTAATGTTAGCGACTATAGTTTCAGTCTATTGAACTAAAAGTTTCCTCAATAGTGTAACGGAGCAGAAAATCTGACTGTAATGTAATTTAGCCTAGAAACAATGTGTATACTTCAGTGCATGTGAATGCAGGACCATCCATTGCTCAAAAACTGCTACACATTAAGTTTTATTATGATATTTTAATTGGCTAGCATTAGTTATTGGTTTATAAATACCGGTATATAGAAATTTTTCTCTTAAGTCAGAATTTATTGGACTCGTATTTTAAACGTGGAGAGAAAGAGGAGTCCAATGGGTTGCCCATGTTGCTCCGTCTATGGCGGATGTTTGAGTAACATTTTGGCGAAAAGAACACCTCCAGGTTTCCAAAGCCCCATTCAGGTTTTCTAATTAAGTATTACCAATGATATGTATGTTTGTTTGTTTTTTTTTACTGTAAATTGCTTCACAATGTGTGTAGTTTATCTGCTATTTTAATCAAATTATGCACTTGTCCATACTGCTCTTTCTGACAGTTTTTTTGTTTAAGTACTCAGTACTTTCTTCTGAATGTGAAACAGTGGTACCAGTAGAGCTATACTTGCAACCCTTCAGTCTGAGCACCTGTCCAGCTCTCAAAGGGGTCATTCAATTCTTAAAAACTACTCCACTACCCCTGACTGAACTGAACTTTATTTACCCAATTATTCAGTTTCCCACAGAGAAAAGGCACTAACAACTGAACCGAGTGAAATGTGTTTTTGTGTTTTGTGTTCTGACTTTGCTAGGAGCCCAACAGCCAAATTCATCTCATCTAACACCAGATACCACCCACCAACTGAGGACACATCCTGCCTTTCTCCCTGCAGACAATACTCTGAGCTTACAGCTAATTAGTGTTTGTGGATAGTATTCCCTGGGAACATGTAATCCTGTTCTCAGTTATTCTGCATGCCAATCTATAGCAGCTTTTCTTTTCTAGTACAGTGTCGCCTTTTGCGTACATAGCATAAAAATGGTGACCACGCTGTGCTGTGACCTTCTGGCTGATACAATATCCTGCTTTTTATCAAAGAATTCTTCACATCACTGAAACATCAGCTCTGCTTCCAACAAGTCTTGTTACTCAAATATTAAGTTTGTGGCATAATCAGCAGTGTCTGTAGCAGCAAGCAATCAAAAACTCAAAACCTGGCACCGTATTCTTGATCAAATTCTTAATTTTGAATATTTTTTAATTAATCTGATATTACACACTTTCAAAATTTTGGTAATTTATTCATTATTTAACTGTCAGCTGGGTCCAAATTAGTGGGCTTAAAGATCTCAGTATAAACATTTTTTATTTTTCCAAAGCTTGAAACAAAACCGCCTCGTTGTTTAATTCATTATTGATATCCTTAAAGGAAATATGCAACCTAAAAAGCAGCTGCTGGTGATGTACTGGGCATATTTCGTTATATATTGGCCACATGTTAACGCTGTCACATCGTGTCTACATATCTCCAGCAGCTTCAACAAAGTTTAACAAGAGAAAATGTTTCAGTGTCATGCACAGTGTGCATCCCTCTGCACCAAAGAGCAAGAGCTTCCTTCTAGACCCACCATGTTGCATCAGTCAACAATCATACAGAAAGAGGAAGAAAAAAAAATCATTTTTAACATTCACAGAAGCAGGAAATAGACCAGAATGCAAAAAGCGTGACTGTCACTAATTTTTAGCAGTTACATCTCTTGCTCTGTTGCTCTTCCATGCTGTCACCATCTCCATTACTCCCTCCAACTGTAAGTATAAACCACAGCTAAATACAAGTTGGCACTGAACGGGATTATGGGCAAATGTAAGGAATCGTTAATAACCCTTCTACATGGATGCAAGTGAGACTAAAGTAAAGCAGCAGTATAAAATTGTTCTCCCTTGTCCTTGGAGAAAAATAAGTCGATTCTGTTAGAAAATAATGTAAATTAGGTGATAACATTCATTAGCTTGACTATAGTGTAACCTAATCATAATGAAAATAGGCCGTAAGCTCCTGTAGCCTTCAGCTTCCACATTACTGCTGGAGGGGGTGAAAACTAAAGGAAACACTTCATAGTGTCTTCACATGTCTGCTACAGCTTCATCACAAAACAACTCCAGGAAAGCAATGAACATAGTATTTTACCTATACAACCTGTATCGTAGAAAAGGTTTCAGTCGTAGTCATCTGGACACTGTTTTCAGAATCAAGACGTTTTGGCTCCCATCCGGAAGTCATTCTCAATTGTGAAAAAATGGACCGGGAACTCAGACATTTAAGCTACTCTGTGTTACATAGATACTCAGGTAGACTCCTTCCTGAGGGCAGGGCTTATGTAACACAGAGTAGCTTAAATTTCTGAGTTCCCGTTCCATTTTTTCACAATTGAGAATGACTTCCGGATGGGAGCCGAAACGTCTTGATTCTGAAAACAGTGTCCAGATGACTACGACTGAAACCTTTTCTACGATAGAACACTCCTGGACGAATGAGGGACTACACCGTCTATACAACCTGTAGTTTCACTGGGAGAAACTGGGGGGGCATCCATAGTGTAGTGGCTGTTTTACCAAGGTCACTTAGTCTGCATAAGCATCTTAGTTTTGTTTCGTGTTCCACTAAATTAAATCCAACTTTCTTGAACTTATAAGACAGGGGAAACGTTGAATGAGGGTTTATTTGACGATTCATTTACAACATCACGGGCAGGTGATTCTCATTCAAGACTACATCTCAGCACAGTCCATTACCGACTTGATGTTCTGTTCCTACTTACATGACTAACTACACATTGTTACACGTTCTCACACCGTATGACGTACGTAGACTCCTCTGCATCTTACTAGGACCACATTGTTCCTAACCGTCTTTACCCATGCGCAGTAAAGAACTGCCTTACCGCACCATCACCTGTCGTAAAAAACAAAAATATATGGACCTGTATTCTAGCACTTAAAGACAAAATAATAGCGATATAAACATAACCTTAGTCTAGTCCGCCTATAATACAATATTCAAAGAATACATACACTGTTGTATGAACTAAAGTAATATTAGAGCATATATAACATGTAATAACATAAAAAATGTTTCAAATACAAATATGTGCTTTAGTGGCTCATGTAGTTTCTGGAGAAATACTTGGGAATTAAACAATCAAACTTTCGACAGCAGACTCCAACATCAGACTTCCACTCGCTGCCAAAGAAACAGTCTTGTTACAAACTCCAGTTCAGGCACTTGGCATGTGCTGTTATGCAGAACAAGTTAAGGTGAATGCTACAGTGAAATACATGATTTTTTCCCCAGTTAAAACCCCCACTGCCACAGGAGGCGACATTTTGTTGTCAATTATAGATGGACAGCAGGCATTAACCCTGAGGCTGGTGTCAGGGTGAGAGGAACCAGGGTTACTGAGTCTACTTGAAGTCTTGCTAAGCAGACACCGTCTAGCTGTCTGCCCTTTGATCTTTTACTCACTGTAAATCCTCTTCATGGACCTGCACAAGACTACAGTCGAGCACTCGGTCCATGCCATTTGGCTCTCGTGTGCCAGACCACGGTGCCTTCATCTCACGTGCGACTCTTTTTCCTCTCTGGCATTTCAACAGGGCGCCCTTCTGCCCTCGGGACATGAACAGACACGGATACTAGACAGAACACAAACACCCCGTCCATCATGTGCACAACAACAGAACGTGAAGAAACTAACACTTGAATGAAAAGCAAAACTTTTTTTTTTTTTTAAATACATAAATGCTGAGCAGGCAGAGGATTTATGGGATCACACAGTGTAGGTTACCTTTCTGGTATGTGGAGTTGAGGTTTTCAAATCACAGGCTTTAGAGTATTTCTGTCACATGTATGATTTGACCAGACTTGCCTGTCCTGTGCAACACCACTAAACGATGCAGAGGGGAATTTTGGGGAAGTAAACCTTCAGTGTCAAGCCACGATGTCACCAGAGGCAAATGTACATGGAGTCCAGCTGTAGTGGTCCACACAGCTGGACTCCCGGTATGTTTGCCTCCTTCGCAGCTCTGTTTCCTCACCTTGCACTGGCAGAATTTCTCAGACAGACATATTTGCATGATGATGCACCACAATATCAGTGATCACATTCCCCCAAACTTACACATGAGCAACATTTGCAAGGCTGCATTAGCATTCACTCACCACCCTTTCCCTCTCTGCCTTTTGCCACCAGTTACAGCTTTTTAAAAAAAAACAACAACAACAAAAAAACTATGAAAACCAATGACAGCCTTATAGTCGGGACTGCAAATGCTTCACAAAACAAGACATGAAAAACGCCTAATAGCAAGGCTAAGTGAGAGGCATTTTTCTGAGACAAAAGTACAAAACAAACAACCTAAAATGTTCTGAGGCAAGGGGGGGGGGGTGTACAAGGGTAGTGTTTTATGTTATTTTTAGCTCTAAACGACCGCACGCTAGTGGATAAAACACACATATATCGCTGGATGAACAGAGGGTTAATTTGGTGCGACTAGGGCTTCGTTTGCATCACGTCACACACAGCACAGGTGACTAAAATATTCACCCGTTGGCGTTGATTGCAAACAACCTGTGGCACATACTTAACTACGGGTATGAAACCAGCGAGGAGGGGCGGGGGGAGCACTGGAGGCATTGGGTCAAACGCTACGAGGGGCGGAATTGCCGTTAGCGATAGTTGGTTACGGATAAAACACAAAACAAATGTAAACAAACAGACAACACAAGTTAGGTGACGGAGCTAGCATGGGGGATTTGTAGCACGGAACTAGCAGCTGTTCCGTAAATCCCTCACCAGTCACTATAACGGTTCATCATTTCGTACTTACCCCCGCTTGTGGACGTCAAATTAGTCCTAACACGCAACTTCGGCCGGTGTCGTCTACCGGTGTTGGTTCATCACAGCACTGTCGGTACCGAAAAGGTGAGGTGACCTGCGCGGGTGTTGTTTTTATTTTATGTTTTTTTTTTTTTTCCTCTCAGAGTCTAACCGTTAGGTGTCCAACCGATACGAGGCTTCTTGTGTCTGTCAGTCACTGAGCCGAGCCGGCTGTCCGCTCCGCCGCCATCTTGGTTGTGATGGGAATCCGCCGTCTCCGGCCGCGCGCGCAGTAACGCGCGCGCACACACACACACACACACACACACACACACACACACACACACACACACACACCCTCGGCTCTCTGGGTGGCAGTTCTACATCACAGCCAGCCTCTACCAGCAGGAAGCATCTCACGTAATCTACGCGATGCTGACAATGCTCGCAATTATAGTACCTCCAATATTATCTACCCACTTATACGTCATACTTTTTAAAATTTTATAAAACTCTGATCTTGCTTAATTAAGTAAACCACCGTCATTGCATAATACAGCTTATTATAAACGAACAAGATTAATACACTTTTGACTGCCATGCTGTTTTCTATTTTTAAAAACACAAATACATTTTTCATAATTTGCAATGAATCCAATAATTGAACATGAACTGTCTCCTCGGTTGGTTTGTATGGAGTTCCTCGAGGGCCAAAATCATATGAATTAGCCTATAAACATAAAATATGTAAATGCACCAATGATACCACCAATATGTGTACCAATGCGTATTTATTTTATAAAGGTATTTTGCAGTTTAGCAGTTGCTAATAAACTATGAAATGAATGATTAAAACTCATCTGGAAATGTTGCAGTTCAGGTTAGCACTGACACTATTTATAACTGTCCCACTTCATCATCATACCAGGTGCGCTCCAAAACCAGACCAGCACAGTGCCACAGCCGGTTGGTCGTGGTTTGTGGTCCATTTCAATTCGGCACACAAAACAGCACATGCAGCTTGAACTGACAGCTCGGAGTGACGAGTAAACAAAATAGCATGTGCACCAACAGCATCGCAAAATCATACAGACCAACAAACACATATTTCACAAAGCCTGTAGTGGCCTGAAGCCAAATGGAAAATATGCTGCATTGTCTCTGTGAAAAGATGAAATTAAGGTTTACCACAGCATCTCCACTACCTGCAGGTATTTGATTATCAGCTGACCGGTTCAGGTTATACCTGCTGCGTGTGCGTATAAACGTATGCACTAACCATGTGTGTGCAGAGTGTGCTTGTGCTGTGTTTGTGATAGCTCACATGATCTCAAAAACTCTATTTGCCTCCACCCCTCTTCTTTTCTTCTCGTCTCTGTAGCCAGAGCAACTTTATAAGGTGATAATGTATCAGGGGTTTGTGTTTTTCAGTTTTTCTGCCCACAAGTGACCAAAACTCTGCAGCTTTAACTATAATAATTTTTGCTTCCACTCACATCCTTGCATTAAATTCATATACCATCACATCACATCTAAAATCCCCTTCCTGTTCAGTCCCTTTCAGTCTGAACACACCTTAAGCATGCTGGGCAACTGCTACCAAATTCAGCTAGCTAAGCTGCTGTTCAGGATCACCAGGTAATTAGTTAGGTTTCTTTAAATGTGACCTTTATGTTTAGTAATGTGTCAGCCTGGACTCCTGACATCATAAAGTACTGTAGATGCGATTCTGCTGCTCCAGGATCAGTGCATGGGGGCTGCACTTTGTTTTCATAATGCACATTTTCATAAAGAGTTTATGTGTCAGACTTAGAGTGCAAAGTTTCTGCACCGTAATTATTTTTTCAGATAACTTGTTTAAAAATGTATTAGAAAAATGCATGGGAACTTGATTTGTAAAGATGCATACATACTAGATGTATCAAAACTAGTTATTCCAAGCTAAAATAATAGTAAAAAGGACTCTGCAAAAATAAAAAAGGGTGTTTGACAAGTTGCAACCCTCTCTGAGAAAATTTATTATAAGGAGGCTGAAAAGGGGAAATGTGTGGGAAATATTTTTCTACCTGACACTGCAGGTCATTAATGAATGTCAAAGAGCTCGTTAGTGGAGAGTGAATTGCATTTTCATCTCCTGGAAGCAAAAGTATGGTTTTGGATTGCATCCAAATACTCCCACTCAAAAAAAAAAACGAGCTTTGTGACTTTTGAAGCCGTGCCAAGGTGTGAAACGTATATATGCAGCTCTTCGTGTTGGCTCCAGTGTTTCAGCATGCAGTGAAGAATGAGACCTGTGTTACAATAACTTAACAAGCTGCCTGATCTTGTTCGCATCAGTGGAGTGAGTAAGAGAAAGCAATGGAAAGTGTTTGTGTCCAAGAAATCGGAGACTTGAAATGCTCGATTCACGTGGGTTTCAAGTAAAGGTTTGATCAGTTTTCCAACAATGAGAAAAAATACAAAAATAATCTTTTAATTTGTGAAAGCCAATGTGAAAGTATGAGAAGTTATTTTTCATTAAATAATGACTTTTTAATCATTGAAATTAAACCCAATGATGCACCAAATTCTAAATGATCATATCACATAAAAACAATGATAAAACTTTTTGATGAAATATAAAATAAGACTCATTACTTTTCCTAAGATACTAAACAAATTTTTGCAAAGGATAAAACAAAAAATGCAGTAGAAACAAGATATGAAATCCCATCTCGGGTTGAGAACCCCATGGGGCTTAGTAAAAAGGATAGAAGTAAAAACATTAAAATGATAAATTAGACCAAGCAGGGAGAGAAATTGAACAAAAAAATAAATGCATAAATCACAAGAAAGGCGAGCAATAGAAATTACAATAATCCTGAAGGTGATAATGATAACATCATAGGCAAAGTGAAGAAGTGTGTGTGTGTGTGTGTGGGCTCAGAGGGAAAAAGAGGGTGTTCTTAAAGAAGATGTCTTTCCCCATCAGATTTGAGACTGTACTCAGAGTTCATATGGGAGCATGAAAATAATTATTCTATAAGCTGTTTCTGTTCTTTTTGTATCTCGTTTTTTGGTCCTCACCAACTCTTGAGAAAAATGTCTGTCTCTTTAGCTGCTAAATGCTCCTCTATGTTCACCAGCCAGTCACTAACTGCGTCTGTCTGCTGTTTGGTGCTGAGCAGCTGCAGAAGCATACAGTGGGTTCATCATTGTGTACATGGCCATCTGCAGAGAAGACAGCGTGTAAACAAGGTGACTAGATATTTTGCAGCATTGGGATTTAGCAGAAAGATGTACTCTCACTTTACATGTAGTCATTTGATTCATTGTCAATATAAATGCTAATATTTGGAGCTTTAGAAGTCCAGGCAAAGAAGTTACAATACAGCAAAGGCTTATTTGTACAACCTCTAGAACATTTTGATTTGGGATGATTGACCTAAGCCACTGATATAGTAGTCATAAATAAAAAAGCAATGTGTGAGACTTTGAAGTGCTGAGTGGCCTCTGTCTGCTGTTTGTGGACGTGAATCGAAAGGGAAAAACCCAAGCAATCTCAAAAAGCACCTAAAGTGCCCACATAATTATGTGTTTAAAAGAGAGATGTCCAATAGAGGGCCTACAAAACCTGACTTAAGGAGTGGGAGAAAGCCGGCAGACTGTAACACTGTGCTTCAATACAACTGCTGCTGCAGAGGCAACAGTTTTAACATCAGGGATGTCGAATAGATTATGTAGACGACTCATATTTAACCTGGACCCAAAATTCAAAATGTGCTTCATCCAGGACTGTATGAATTAATGGCGTCACTTCATAAACAGAGAGTACTGAGTAAACTCTGGTCGTTTCTGTGGGCAGTTTGCTCATTCTCCTCGTGTTAGTTTCTTTTCACACTTCAAAGACAGAGTGCAGGTGCACTGGAGACCGAAAAGATGGCGGCGTGTAATGTGTTTGCCATGTGATGAACTGGTCAGAGCATTTCCCAGCCGTGCCCTCGTTGCATGATGGGATTGGCTCTAGCTTCTTGTGCGTGTTCAAATGAATAAGTGTGAATTGAAAACTAATGAATGAATAATGCAGTCTGACACATTCTCCTAGCAGCTTCCAAGTCCTGATCTGTACTGAATTATTTCATTGATTGTAAGTGACACCTCACTTATAGGTTGTTTGCTCATTTTTCAGGATGAATAAATCTAATTTCAGCTTCACTTTGTGTTGAAGGGCAGAATATATGATGAAACTAGTAGAAACAGCTTGGCTGTGAGTAGGTGTGAGGTTTGTTCTGTGTCAGTGGGGGTGGAGAGCTGGCAAAGTATTCCCACACAGTCATGCAGACTAATAAATCCTTTAAATGTACATTTTCCCTTTTGTTCTCTGAAGTTAGATGCACCAAAACTGACAAACAGCTCTTTTTTAAAATGTACATTATATTCCTTGTTTTTCAGAAGTTGTAAATGTAGAAGTAAAGAAGTAAAGCAATTGGCCAAAAAAGTGTATGTGTGAAGTTTAGTTTGAGGCTGTTTTTGGAGGCGAGTTGCCTCCACAACATCTGATGCCTGCTTCTGACTCTCACCAGCTCAACTACATATTTAAAGTTGTTTTGCTTTATTTTGCACAGACAGAACAAACATAGTGATTTCAAAGCAGCAGCTGCATCCTAAAGCTGCATAATGATTATTTTAAAGTTTCCAAACTGGCTTACAAACATGTCTTCCTAATTGAAATGTGTTCAAATTGAAAGTATATAACCATACGGGGTGCAAAAATGTGAATATTTTCTCCATAACATTCAGGACTCCAATATGCCAAGAGCGCAAGGACATTACACATTTTGTGTTTCAGTAAATACTTGTTATTCTAATCTTTATGAATTCATCATCACTCATAACGTGTTGAAAATCTCATAATTTAATGCTTCAAATGTTCTTTACTTTGCAAGATTGGGGACAGGTTCTTTTAATGAGTCTTTAATTAGGATATTTAAGACTTAATCATTTATGTAAGAACAGACTGATGAGTGTAAACAACATGGTCATTTAAGGATTAAATTCAGTTGTTTTATCCCTTAAAGTGTCTTATTCCCTTTTAACCTTAATCCCAATATGAAAAGGGGGCTAACTCTGTCAGCAGGTAAAACATTTGGCATCATTGTTTCTCAGCCAGTTTTAAATGCCTTAGTCATGTCTCAGTGCTGCCATCTACTGTATACTGCGGCCAAACACAGTACTTCAAATCCAGCTTGCTGCATGCAATGGTTTTGTGTGGAATAACATCTGAAATATATTCAGTAATGACTAGTTGATTATAAGGTAGGTGCAGATGCACCAGCAGTCCATTTCGGTAACTTTTGTTGGGGGAATGAGTTCTGTAAAATGGTTTTCCACCTTTGTAAATTTCAGAAAATGTTCCTGCTTCCCATATTGCACTAGTTTTCTGAGCAGATGGCAACTATTGGATCCGCTGAGACATTAAGACAATTTACATTATTGACCAAAAATGAACATTAGGGATAAATACCGACGTACTTTCCATTGCTAAATAAGGCTGAAACGTGCCACCTGGGGACAGTAATCATCATATCTGCTCTCCTATAGCTTTATAACTCCAACCTGCTGATTACAACGGACCTTCAGATAACAGATGGGAGATAACCGCCTGCTGCTACAATAGTTAATGGCTTTAGTGGTGATTAACAGCTTGTGGCTTCTGCTCATAAACACACTGATGACTGCAGTGTGTTTGAATAGGACCACAGGTTTTCATTACACCCAAATTCCAGACAATATGTTAGTATGTTCATAAAGTGATCATTACGAGTCATTTTGCAGGTGTACACTTCTCTGTGTATGATCATTAGGATGTGCTGAATGTTTGCTTTATAAGCTTTGATATTTTGGGCCCACTTTCTAATAAGTGACCATTTATAAAGTGTTTAAGTTGTAACTAATGGCTCTATTCATGGTTAATAAATCGTTTACTACTGCTTTATAGATCATTAATACGCCACTAATAAGAGCAACTTCCAGGTTGCCTGGTTGTGAAAAATACCTTTGGTTTGCGTTTATCCTCCAGCACGATACTTGTTGACTTTTTAGCTTTTTATTTGATGAGGAAAACGTCTGCAATGGATTGTTCAAGCTCTTACCTTCTGGAAAAGAACATTGGACTCGATGTATTATTCTAAAAACTTTTTATTAATCACTTATTACCATTTAGAACTGTAGACCTGATGGTCGTAAGTGGAAAACCCCTGAGTGTTTATTAGGGCATTATAATTGCATTATTACCTAATAAATATCACAACCTGGCAACCCAAACACTGTTCTTATTAAAAGCTTATAGCTGATCTATAAAGCATTAGTAAATCATTTATTCACAATTAACAAAGCCATAAGTTACAACTTATAAACACTTTATAAAGGGTGCCTTCTTAGAAAGTGGTACTTTCAAGACATTTGTAAGTTTTCCCCTTTCCGTTGGGGGACAAGCACTTCAGGTTTGGGAAATGTATTTTCATCTTGGTGTAGTCGCACAGCAAATGGATGGATAACCTTAGATAGTGAAAAATTATCAGATCTATTTGTTTATTAGATTATTGATCCTTGCTGATTAAGACACTGTATGGCAGAGGTAAAAAAAAAAAGAGAAAGGAAAATTAAATATTTGTTCACATCTGGTTTCATCAAAGAATAAACTGCTGCTAAGGTTTGCTACGAGCTAAAATCCCTCTGTCTCCAAGCTCAACAAATTCTATTGCAGCAGACATTAGCTCCAGCAGCGTGATGGTGAAGGTGCCGCTGTGCCAACAGATGCTGAGAGCCCAGAGTCAGTCAAGATTAGAAACAGTGATAATAAATAGTTCCCTAGTCCCCTATTACAAAAAAGACTCTGCTTTGTCGTGTTTTCTCTATACCCAGAATTTAATTATTTATTTCATTAATTGTTTAGATTTAAGAGTCTGACCTAATGTTCATATGATCTTTCAAATTATTCTGATGGCATCATTTTTGTAGAAAAATTAACAATGCTGCCACTGGGAGTTGCCAAAGTCTGAAATTTTCAACATGCAGTTGCATTATGGGTTATAAAATCATGGGGTCGTATCAGTATCACAATCTTGAGGCAAGAGAGAACGTTGTCACTCTGGCTTTAAGAAACTGCTCTAAGCTCCAGGTAAAATGCCCATCCACTTCCACTCCACAAAACTTACAACCTTGATAAGAATGTTGATAAGGAGGAGCATGACGACCAGCATCCAAACAATTTACGTCCAATGCCAACGTTCAGCGCCAATGCAGGAAGTGTGAAATAAGGGTGTGGAGGTCAGGGTGGTGGGTGGGTGCGTGTAGCACGTCTGACTTTCATGCAGGAGTCCAAAGGTCATGGCCTTTTTGTAACCACGATCTCTCCCCAACCTTAACCAAGTATTTTAGTTGCCTAACCCAAACCATAACCCTGGTTTATTTGCCATAACTACAATCTTTGCCTAAAATGTTTGTATGTAATCTGGGGTTGTGTAGAATCGTCCAACATTGATGTTCCTGTCTGGTGAAAGGGTTGGCTTTTCTCAGCCAGGAGAAATCACCAACTGTTCTTACTGCAAGTTCAAACTTCTCAAGCCAACATGTTTAGTAGGTAACATTTTATGAGTTCTTGCCTTTTCCCAAGAATCCCAAATTATTAAAGCTGCTTTCATGTATTTTTGGCCACTAGTGGGCAGAAAAACTCCAAAACAAGCTGACAGACACACAGTGACATATTACCACCTCAGAGAGTTGTCATGGCAAACATATTAGCAAACATGGCCGATTTACTAATCAGACTAAGTCCTATTCGCTCTGCCCTTTAGCTCTGTTTGGTCTTCACCAATTCCTGAGAAAAATATCTGGCTTTACAGCTGCTGAATGTTCCACTTTCTTCTTCAACAGTTGCTAACAACTCTGTCTGTCTGTTGTTTGGGGCTGGGCAGGTAGCGTACAGTCAGTGTATCAGAGCTTGTTTGCTGAAAAGAGCTGCCTGTTGCTGCTGGAAACACAGATACGAACCAAACGACTAAAACAGTGAGCTAAGAGGTTAAAAAGCTCTGTAGAGATGCAGACTTGGTGATCATTCTCTCTGTATTCATCAGTACAACTGACTCTTCTTACATTACACAATTGTTAACAGGAAAAAAAATGATTAAGGGGAGCTTTATGAGTTTAACCAGATTTTTAAACAGAATTTTACTTCATCGAAGAGCTAAATTTAGGCCCACATGGGACAACCGGTCAAACCCCAGTGTTCATCCAGACCATGTTTCATGGCTCTGTATGCTCATGTGTTTGTGTCACCGGGGCCCACGCTTCCTCTGTAAGACAAGCTGCGTGCACAGACACAGAGTTACTGGAATTTCTCCTCTCTGCTATTGATTTTCGGTGGGGTTTGCAAATGTTTACATGACTAGCAAGAGACATACAAGCTTTTTCTAATGATCAGCTTCCCTGCTGTCTCCTCCGTGCATTAGAGGCCAGAAGACAGGCAGGATGCGAGCCGGACGATAAGATGCAGAGAGACAGAAAGGCTGTCGGGGATTCTCTGACGGTCCGTCCGTCACTGTCTAACAACAGGCGAAACTGTTGGAGCTTCTCTTTCATGCTGTTAGACACTGTTTGAGCAGTGGTGAATTTAAAAATGGCGCAACCGAAAATCACTTTGTTTTCTATCATGAGTCGGTATAGTAGGATATGATGTCATGCTTCAACTAAGAGCTCCCAAAAGTACACAATAAAATCCACAGTTAATCAATACTCAGCCTGCGGTTTACATTACAACACAGCAAACCAGCAGCTGCTCTTTTGGTTTGTATCTTCTAACGGTAGTTGGCTAAAGTATATTTATGAGAGACCTGGTCAGATCGCCATAAAGGCCATTGTTATGTACTTCTACTGGTGAAGTGGGCTAAAGTGGTACAAATTTGTTGGTCAGTGTGGTGGCTGCTGACTGTCAGGGAGCCAACACAGACACCACCAGCTCCACCCACCACAGTCATCAGATCACAATCGCCTGATACTGATTACACACACCTACCACCAATCAACCCACTGCACTATAAAGCTTCCCAGACAGACTCACTGTCTGGTCTCAACTCTATCATGAGGTACTGCCCGACTCACTGCTCTACAGAAGAACTCTGTGTATTCTGGCTTCCCCTCAATCTGTGTGTGTCCTCGTCTCCTGGTTCTCCTGCTCCCTGTCGCTATCAGTGAACGGAACGGACTTCTACTACAGATAAGACTCTCATAGACACTTCTAGTCCTTGCATAAGTTGGCTACTACTTTGCTCCGCCTGTGTACATCTACTACTGTGGCAATAAACCTTCATCATATCTGCACTTACCTCCGTGTCCTGTGTTTGTCAGCTGACACTGACACCGATGGCTGTTAGGAAAGAGAGATTGCATCCTCTCTCAGATAACAGGTGTGTTTGTTGGGTCATTTGTCCACAGTACTTATTTGTAGTTCACATTGCTTTGGGGAACTTGTTGTTGATAGGTAACGCAGAGCACCAGATACTGCATGATGTCTCTGTTAAACTGTAAAATAGTGAGTCTCTCTGATGTCCAGCCAATTAGAGAAGAGTGGGTGGAAGAGTGACCCTTTTGAACATGAATACTTGTAAACATTATTTTTCTTTACAGACAACTAAAAGAAATGGTCACGTAAGAATAATATGATTTAAGTATTAAAAAATTGTATTAAAACGTATACCTTCACATTAGCAGAGACTCTCATGGTTTATACTCAGGAAAAATGGATATAGAATTGATAAAATTACAAGGAAAATTGTCAACGCAAAAAAACAAATACAATTATTTGTAGAAAATTGGTACCTTGATCCATCTGCTGTTCTAAAAAGTCAATCCAAGCTTGAAATATCTAAGGAGTACCTGAAGGACTACTTTTATCTTCATAACTGCATAGTGAAACAACACAAATAGTAGAATGGGACAACAACAAAGACAGAGATTGAATCAATAAAGTCTTTAATTTTGAAGTGTGTAATTTTTTTTTTTTGTTGGATGCTTTTGTTAACCTTCTAGCCAATTTAGCTGCAGAATTGAATGCTTACAACCCTGTTGTCCACATCCTGCCTGCTTTTCACCACAAAATGTTTTGTGTTTTTTCAAATTCTGGTCTGAATGTGGTTTAAGGCCTGACACAAACCTTTCATAAGTACATAGATGTTTCAAAGTACACAATGATATTTTCCCTTTGTTACATTCAGCAACTGAAGTGCTTAACATGAGGCAAGCATGAACTGTACTTCTAAATGAGGCAGCAAAGTGTGTTATAGCAGGCATGAGTTTTGCTATAGTTCAGTCTTACAGCTGTCATTGGCAGCCCAGTTTGAGACTTTTGCTGTATCACCCCTTGAAGTTTCAACTGTCTTTCCTCCAGAGGGACATAAGAACAGAGGTTGAGTTGTTATACTCTTGCTGTGTTTGCATGCTAACATATGTTTAAATCAGCCACCAACACCATTCATGCCTCTCAGGGTGATTATAAACGTCAGTAGCAGAGCATAGAAATTCAGCAGGGGGGGGGGAACGACACATCACTACTGATATGCCAATGCACCCTGTACTTTAAATTACATTCACCATTTCTAGCATCCATTTCAGCAGCTTTGAGAGCCAAAAGGGGAAAATTTGTGCTTTTCTTTGCCAGAAATCACAGAATCCCCACCGGCTACATTGTTTCTTAGCTGACTTTAACCTCTGACCTTTCACCCCCCCTGGAGGGGTGACAGGAAAAAGAACTTCCTTTCTAGAATCAATAGTGTCACATTATTAAGCTGTCTGCCAGAATGAAAGGATTTACACTGAAGAAGATGGTAACACACACACACACACACACACACACAGAGACAGACAGACAGACAGACACAGAGACGATAGCAGTGTTTTTACTGAAGGTATTGAGATGACTGTCAGCGATTAAACACCAAAGAAGTCGAACAGATATTAGATTACATCATGACTCACGTAAGCATCATGAAGACGTTCATCAGTTGTCAGATGATCAGATCATGACTCAGCTGAAAAATTTTACTTAAGAAATGTTATATTCAAGTGAGGTATGACTTTTTTCTGTTTCAGAAGCTTCAGTTTTCACATGACTAAGGGTGACTTCATCTCACCCTCTGCTACTCTCATGTGAGTGATCTGAGGTTTTACAGTAAAACTGCATTGATTTTTTTACCATGGTTTGAATTCAGGGTCATCCTGAAACTCATGTAAGTCAAAGGAATAGTTTGACATTTTGGAGAATACACTTATATTCTTTTTTTTAGATTATGTTTATTTTAATTGTTGAGCTTTAGAGGTGCTAGTACTGTATTGTATGGATTTTGTAAGCTTTGGATGGCTAAGCTAATCACCTCCTGGCTCTAGCTCCAGACTTAATGTATGGACATGAGCGTTATCGAGCTTCTCATCTAACTCTCAGCATGAAAGCGAATAAATGTATTTCCCAAAATGTTGAACTTTTCCTTTTTAAGGAACCACCAAGAAAGAGAAATTTGACTACTTCGTTACAATTAAAATTTTCTGCAGAAGAAAAGACAAAACGAATATTAAGAGTGATGGAAAGAGCTTTTGTCCTCTCCAAAATAGCTTTTAAGTATCAGAAGTTTTTTTTTTTTTTAACACATCAATGTTTACAAACACATTAACATAATTTGATCCCACAACCTTTAATGCAATTGAAATCTTTTTGTTTATTTTTCATTCTCTTCATCACATTGTTTGAAGCTTTCCCTTATTCAATATCTCTCTTGTTTCTGTGCAGCATTATATATAACTCATGTAAGTCAAAGGAATATCAAACAAGAAAAGATGTTTTTCAAACCTGCAAGTACAAAAAGGCAAAATCTGTATGTTAAGAGGTCAAGTAAACACTAAAAAACATTTCTCAACCATCAGAAAATCAAATAAAGTGTAAAATAAAGGCGAGGCTGTACTTTTATATGAAGGGAGTGTGATGCTAACGAGGTGTAACTAGATTGCTGCTTTCTTGTGTGCTTGTGATTCAGTGACATGCTGCAGCAATTAGCAGTAATTATGTTATCTGGTTGGAGTCCCATCCTCTCCATCCTCTTAATATTGATTCAGAAGCACTGCTGTGGTGTCCTGTCAGGGCATCTTTACATGATGAGCTGGAGGAGTGTAAAACAGTGTTGACTCACATCCTGCTGTCCTGCCTGAAAAAACAAGTGAAACAGCAGTGAAAAGGGGGAAAAAAGATGCTGCTGCTTCCAGTTTCCAGTTTATCATATCACAGTGACAAACAGCACAACAAGGCCAGTATGAAGTGTAATTACAGCACTCTGATGTGTGCTTCCGTCAGCTGGTGCAGAAACTGTTTCCATGAGGCCGGTCTCGCAGGAAAACTCATGTATGAAAATGTTTTTTCATCAGTTTATTTTCACAGAATTGTGGACCATGTGGTTACAAACGATAAGCCCAATGGTGGAGCGCAAATGAAATTTCATGTGTGTGACTATCCTTAGTTTTGTCTAAAACAGAAATTCTTTGAAGATTTGATACCTAAATTTGTGACTTTGAAGGACATGTAGAAACTGCAATTATTGGCATTGAGAATACTGCACATGAGATGCATCTGTGTGTTAAAGGTTCCTTGTGGTGTTTTTGGCTACAAGTTACATTATGGAGCAATGTTTTGATGAATGGGTCTCCATCTTGTTTGTAGCTCATGGTCTGCCAGGCACACACACAAGCACATACATACATATTGCTGCAGATGGTTTTGCACTGTTCAACTGACTAATACACGTCAATGCGCTTACAAAAGGTGGGGACTGATATAGCTGACGTGAACATGGATGCAAACAATGCAAGAATGCAGATTTTAAAATATTCAAAAAATCTGCTTTGTAAATGTTTTGAGGAAGGAAATGCATTCAGCAGATTTGTTACTGTAGCCTAAGTTACCTCTAAGTTAAGTTTAGTTCATACCTGCTTAATTCCATACTGGGATGAATGTCTTTTCCAATTTCTTTTTATTAAATATAATGTATATTATATTATTTTGAATCCTGCGTTATTTACATCCATGTTTAACAGCAGCCGTCTTCCCTGCCTGTGCTGCTGTGTTTCTTTGCACATTTCCACCTGTTCAGTGGAAAAGTGTAACACTATTGGCAGGAACGTGTATCAGGGATGACACAAACAAAACAGGGATGATGGTCAGAAACTCCACAGGGTACCTTGCATGCCTGCATTGTTTTGTGGTTTTTGCCATTACGTCAAATGAAAATGTTTTCAGATACCTCCTATACACTTATACTCATTTCCACCACATTCAGCCTGACATATACTTTGGGATCTCCACTAGAATTTAAAATGTGGCTTTGAACCATGCTTGTATTCTCAACACAAGTTTGAGTTGACGGACAGAATGCCTCAGCTCGGACAGTCTTTTGTTCAGCTGAAATTGCAAGAAAAAAAAAAAAAAAGACAGTTTCAACAATAACAGCAAGGCACAAAACATAATCAACATTATGGACCACGATCACATTTCCGCTATTTGCCACTGCAGGAAAATGCATACATATACAACGTGTGTGTGTGTGTGTGTCTAGCTTGGGTTTCGCTCTTTCTAATATGACGGAGAAGAGAAGCCTCTCTGGATGCACCTTGCTTGCGGGAAGCAGAGCGGCTGCAGGCATAAATAAATCTCCCCTGAGGAAAGTCGATACAGCAGCTCACATGTCCACAGCAGATACATATCCAAGCCCGTCTGCATCTTAATGGCTACAAAACAATGCAGATGTGATGCACACAAACGTGCCGTCTTGATATGCGGTAGTACTTGAACCCATCACTTAAGTGTAAGTAGCAGTACCACAGTGAAAAGGTACTTTATTCCAACAGTCTTGCAAACAAAATTTTACTTTAAAGTAAAGAAGTAAGCATTTAAAGTAAAAGTACTGACTTTTACTGTTAGTTACATTATCAGTCGTAAATGTACTTTGGAGACTGAAGCTAAATTGGGACTGTTTGCTATAAGCATCACTAACAGCCACATATCTGTGGAATCTGTGCCAACTAACCAGATAATACCGGGGGCTTTGTTTTAGTCCGTTCCTGTACACACACACATTACACATTACCTACCTTTTCCAGGTAGACATTTATTTAAGTTAATGTCATTAAGGTATAAAGTTTAACTCAGAGACTTAAAAGGAGTGGAAAAAATCGCATTGAAAGAAAACAAGATATTGAGAGTAAGGATTACACACCACACATTGTTATTTAAAATAGACCATGACAAACATACTGTGGAGGAACAGGAAATACAATAAACCAATAAAAAGGGCAAGAGAAAATTAGAGCATTAACACACAGGGAGGGAGAAAGGTCCATGTGGCCAGCGTAGTAATAATTTTTGGTATCTATTTGGTTTGATTTCTTTCCATAAAAATATAAATAAATATATATATTTATTTATATTTATATAGATATATATATCTATTAAAATGTTTATGTAAAATAAGTGAATTACACATGCGTACATGAGACCAATTAAATATATTTTTAATCATGATTTTCAGTAACATGGGCCAGTCAGCATGAAGGTACTGAAAAAAACATTGTTGTTGTGTAATTTGAACAGTAATTTGCTGATGGTCCCATGGTTACCTCCCGGAGGAGCAGGAGAGTAGGGAACAACTTAAAACTAACTTCACCGCGGTTTCACAGGAGAGATATTAGAAATAGCTCACAATAGCAAAATGATGTACCAACTGCAGAACAATAGAAATAAAATGTATGAAAGTAGTAATAATTACATAAATGAATTAAGAGTAACCTAACCTAACAAGCTCTGAGCAAACAGGAGGACATTTTTGACATAGCTAGCTCAGGTTGCTGCATGGATAAAGCAAAAGGTGGAATATTTGAGTGAGATGTAATGAGACCCTGTGGTGTCTAAAGCGAGAGGTGCAGCGCTGCTGTTGGTCAGAGGAGACTTCTGATACAGATCAATGGAAACAACTGAGACCAGTGGAGCCAGAGACTCCCTGCTGATTCAATTTACCATCTCTGTAATTCACATAATCATACTGCCTCTCAGCCACACACACACACACACACACACACACACACACACACACACACACACACACACACACACACACACAGGCAATGGTGGGATGTTTCAAGGACGAACACACACACAAAATTGTTAAGCATTTCGCATTTCTATCATTTAGATCACATGACTTAAACAGAAATAAAATACATAATACATACAATAACTCTGACTTATTGCACTTTGACTTTGTGTCCCATTGTGTCCAGTGTAGTGGTTAAGAGAGTCAAATGCAAGTCTGAAGGCCTGAGATCCAATCAGGATCCAAACCACCTGAGATCCTGCAGACAGGTAAGTCTGGAAACAAAGGGGTGTGTCCCATTTCCCTAAAAATCCCTCCTCCTTTCCTTTGACTCCAGTGCCGCCATCTTGTCAGGCAAGAACATCAATATTGAACGATTCTGCAAAATCCCGGATTACGTTCACTGACAATGTTTTTAACATTCTCACTTTCTGTGCATGGCAATGTGTGTAGGAAAACATTGTGGTTATGGCAGATAAATTATGGTTAGTGTATGTCCAGCACTTGATTAAAGTTAGCGAAGGTTAAGGTTAATAAAAAGGTGAATGTTAACTGCAGGTCTGTGAAGGGACACAAACTCCTCTCCCCTGCATGAAAGTCAGACTCGCTACACACTCATCCACCACTCCAACCGCTACACCCTCACTTTCTGCCCTGCAACATACAAGGAACAGTACTTCCTGCATTTGCATTGAATGTTGGCTTTGGACATCAATTGTGAGATGTGGAATCGTCCCATATGGATGTCATTTGTAGAGATACAAACAACACGTCCCCCTCAACATTTAGAACACGTGCATTTGTCCCCCCCAATAAAAACGTAAAAGTAGCAGAGGACTCTTACTTTGACAAACCGCAACAATGCCTCAAAAGCAATGGTTGCAATCTGCCATAAAACAAAGAAGAAGATGCAACTATGCACGGCTGATAACCATGGAGGAGCCAGAAGGGAAAAGGCAGAGGAGGAGGTTCGATAATAGAATTATTTTTCTCAAAAAGTCTAAAAAAACGAGTAAATTGTGAGTTGTGATGGCAGCTGATGAGCTACTAGTATAGTGTATTTGATGTGTATTTTTGCAGCGCATTTCTGTATTTGCAGCTTCTTTTCTAAATGTTGTGCATGTGTTGTCAAATGAATGAAGATATTTTCTGAATTTGCCTGTGTTTTGTCTTTTTGCATGTGTTTTCTTAAGCCGCAGTGCGTTTGCCCTTGTCGGCTACTGTAGCCTTGTCCAAGGAAACACAAACGTATCCTGTCAGGAAACGTTTCTTCCCTTTCTTTTGCCTCCAGTTTGGAAAACCTATGTTGGCCTCGTCTCTGCTAACTCCTCTATAGTCCTGTACAGGGCTGCAAACAGACATGTTCTTCTTCTGTGGTGTCTTTTGACTTACCAGACGTTCATGGTGTATCCCCCATTCCACCCCCCACTGTGCAGCTGACCTGATCAATCAGTAGGAGTCACTAGTACAACAGAATGGCACGATCCCTCAATGGCTTCCCTCTTACAAAAAGAGCCAGTTGTGTTTCTTGAAACGCACATCCTAACCAGTTTAATGCGTATGCCCACATGCTTCACACCCTTTTGACTCACCACCCAGATTGATTGCACCTTTAGTTTCTGCAATTCTTTTATTGTATTAATTATTATCAAATTCAGATACAAATAAAGAAAAAGCTGAGTAGAGCTAAGGGGAACTGTGCAGTCGGGTGACAATTCGCTACAGGTGACACACATAGTCATATTGCACATAGTTATTTAATCCATTGTTAATATGGAAATATTGATTGGGGCAGCTTTAGGTTTGTGATATGGCCATTTCATTCGTAAAAGATGCGGATCTGTGATGGCACGAGCCCAGTCCTGTCCACTGTTTCCTTGTAGGAGACTTTGCAAGACAAACAGAATGCAGTTTGAAAATATATAAACTAACCAAACTTATATGACGTGATTTCACAGAAGATGTAAGTGCGTATGTGCATCCAATGCTGAGTGCAAACAAACTGCCTCTGAAACTGTAACACATGCATTTTGTAGTTTCCCTCCTCCTGGCTGCATAAATGTCAATAAAAAACTGTAATAGCCTTCATATAAAAATACAAGCAGAGTAGAGTCTCCATTCAATCAGAGCAGCATCAATTATTCATAAATGCTCCTGTTGGCTGTGCTGCTCCTGGGATCGATGCCTCTGTAATGTGGACTGATACGAGCCCCCGGTCGAGTCCTGGCTGCAGCAGGTTAATGGGCCGACTGGATTTCACCCACCGCTGGAGGCACTTCCTGTACAAAACTCCGCACCACACCCCACTGGCACTTTCCCAATATGTTGTGTGTGTATGTAGGTGCAGCAGATATCGGCAGGCTTCGTATGTGTTTATACTGTAGACTGCATGTAATTTGAACTTAATATTTGTGAGGTCCACAGTTTTCTCAAGGAAAGCTTGCAAGCTTGGAGCTTAGCTTTGCTGCTCCTCACCATCTGTTTCTGTTACCGGAGCCAGATAATACAAATTTGGACAAGGGCTTTGGGGCTCAAATGACAACCACTATGGTTGGGTGTGATTGGCTGAAGCTACTGTCAATCAAGCAGACATGTCCCAACCTGTACAGACGGCCTTTTCAAAGGGTACATTTTCTTCCTATAATGAAACAATATTTCTCAAATTTACCACAAAGACAAACTTTAGACTAAATGAAATTAGCCAGTCAGACCACAATGTAATGTGCAAAAAAAAAGTATTGACTTTGTATGAGAACGTTCTGTGGAAAGATCATATCAGACGCAAATTATTATTGCAGGCAGTATTTTTATCATCTTTAATGATTTTTACAGATTCTCTTTTTAGTCTTTTCCACAGCCTCTAGACACTAAAAATCACTGGGGTTAAAAATTGTTTGTATCAATATAGCACTGACACAATACACACAATACTGGGTCTCTAATTAAAAATAGAATAGAATATATATATGTATATAATCAATTGCACTTTACCCATGTTTTTTTTAAATTAGAGACTATATTACTTTGCAAACATGGTGATACTGTCAGCTATCTTCCTTTTTGGAAAAACAAATATTTAAATTAAATCAACTCAACTCGACTCAGTGAGTAACTGGTTTGTTGCAGTGTGGATTGATGTAAATAAGGTGTAGCATTAATAATAAAATAAAATTAGACCAGAAAACAAGGTTGTGACTGAAGAAAACACAAAGATTGGTACACATTTTTGCAAACTTTAAACTTCTTTTTCTTTTCTGTTTGTTGTAAAATCGATTTTTTACTTCCTGTTTCATTTGGTAAATTAAGTCTTCCACTTGAAATCATGTCTTTCTTTCTGTGGTTCACCTGACTGTGTGTTTCTGTGTGTGTGTGTGTGTGTGTGTGTGTGTGTGTGTGTGTGTGTGTGTGTGTTTGTCCAATCCATTTTTCTACCAAATCAATTTGTGCTGTCGTTCATGAAGAGGTTGGATGTTTCATGGAGAGTGCGGTAAATGGTGAGTTTCTGAGAATCTGTGAATGACATGATGAAAGTGTTGCCTAGTAACAGTAGTCCTCCTTTGATGTAATCAGATTACAGATTAATTAGTAATTAGCTAATGATGCAGCAGATGGCTTTTGGAAGATCTGACATATCAAAAAAATAGAAACTAAACCCAGAAAATTGAATTTTATCTTTGGTATTTACATTTATTTTTCCTGTTGGTTTTATTAATATTGTTTTTAACGTTTTATCGTATTGTTATCAAACGTTTTACTTATTGTCATTGTTCATTTTTGTTTTTGGCCTAATGTTGTTTTTAATCTTGTTTTGCAAAGCACAAGTTATTATTGTTATCATTATTGTTGTTTATACTTGCATAACATGTTAGCATGCTGGCGGTAGCATTTACCTAGCATTTAGCAGACTTATCTGACCTAACTGTGTTTTCCTGGGGATGTCGGATAATTTCAGCCAAAGTTCAGACAGTTTGGTCTGAGTTTCTTAATTAACTTTTTTTCGTCTGGTTGAATTGATCTGGTTCTCTGCCAGAACATGTGGCGTTATCATCCTGCTGGGCTGTGTGATAATGTGAAGAGCATTAAATATTCAGTTAAGAGGAAGTTGAGTGTCACTGCATTATCTGAGATGTCAGGAATTTATTGATGACTATCCTTTATCTGTTAGAGCTGAAAGGGCACACACAAGCACAGACACTAAACCACTGGGAGTAATATTATTTGTCTGATAGATGTAGTCTATTTGTTTCATGAATTATAGATCTCCCAAAATGTCATCCAGAGCGAGTAGCCTGCCTCGACTCGCACGCCGTGTGTATGACATCACCTTGACAGATGAGTCCTTTCAGCAGCACTTGCTTGAAGTTTTAACTGGGTAACTCAAAGGTTGTTCAATCAATAAGTGAAGCTTTTTAAAATGCTTGGTTGTTTCCTCTACTAGGCTGAATTGTTAATAGGACAGAGTCTGCTATGCTGAAGCGAGTAGTGTCCACACAGGCTGCTAGTAAACCTGAGGAATAATCTGTTTGTACTTTGTCATCCTCCACAGACAGACTTAAACAGATTTAAAGCTCCCCGTGAAATGTGCTTTGATGCTTTAAGAATGGGCCTCTGATGAAATTAAAACAACTCAAGTCAGCATACAGAAATAGAATTACAAGCAGAAATAATTCACTTTGTGAATGAAAAAGCACTCTCCGGCTGCTCTGGATCTTTTCTCTTTTTCTTTTTTTCTTTTTCTGAGATGGAATCCGTCAATGAACGCGTTAAGGAGATGTAAGAGGGAGAAGAGGATGTCTCACTGCCATTAACCTGAAACCACCCTCTCCTTACACCCCACCCACCCCTCTCCTGGCTCGACCCCACTCCACCTCCCCTCGTTCATTCAGATCCGGCCCAGGCGGAGAGGAAACTGCTGCCCCCCTTGGGGATTTGGCATCATAATTATATAGGAAGCAGAGCAGTCTGCCGTCTGTTAGAGCTGGAGAGGCTGCAGGCTGGTCACACATGTCCGCTAATGTGCAGTGAACAACTGGTCAGAACACGGATGTGGAGCTGTCTTTCTGACACAGTTTGGAAGGTAAGATAATCTCTTGCATTAATCTTCAAAGAGTTAATAATAACAGAGAGTTATTAACAGCCTGTGATGTTAAACCTCCTGCTGCTCACAGTCTGTTCAGTTTGTTTAGATTTTGTATTGTCACTGACCACCTCTGGAAACTGCTGCCAAGTACAAATATCACTATAACAGTCTATAACAGACCATAACTGACATGTTTAAACAATAGCGTTGTAAGCTGTTTGACAAAACTTTCCTCTCTCTGAATGAAAAGTCTGTTGGCTTTTTCTGTGGTTTTACGGAAACTGATCCATTTTCGTCTGCAGGCTGTTTCTGAAATCTGCAGTCTTAATTTTAACTCTTGTCGCTGGAGATGATCAGAAAAAATCTGCCTATTAGTCTTGTACCAAATGATTAGATATCAGCCTTGCACACACAGATTATAGAAAGTTCTTGAAGGTTTCTTTGTCGGTCGGGTGTAACTAAAATGAATCAGATAAATTAATTAAAAAAGCCGTAAATGCACATGCACATGCACATGCGCATGCGCAGTATTTTGAAAAGAAGCCAGTAAAGACTCCAGTGTAGCTCTTTTTAAAATATCACTCATTTAAAGAGTTGGAGCACTCTCAAAGGGTTGTTTATGGAACCATTAAGGTCCTAACTAAAATGGTTCTAAAGAGAACCTTTCCAAAATGGATCCCTCTGGCACAAAAAAGGACTTTACAATAATGCAAGCCTTAAATTATATTTTCTGGTACTATAGAGCACTTTGTGGTGATAAAAAAAAAGGTAAAAAGTTGTTCCTTTTATCATTGGGGCTTTAAATTTGTGAGACAGTGGAGCGATGTTGTGTCTGTTTGTCTTACCTCCCTGCCTCCCACAACTCTATTAAAGCAACTTTTTGCTTTTTTTTCTGTTTTTGAATGTGTCACAGAGTGAGAAGAGGAAGCAGCCATGTCAGAGAAAAAGCCACGCGGCTCAGACACACGTCCCAAATGTGGCCTCCGCAGTTGGAGTGCAGACAGTTATGTTTGGCGGGGGAAGAAACGCTCCCGGAGCTCTCGCGACGGGTCGAGTCCCGGAGGGCTGGAGGCAGAGGGGACGGAGGAGCTAGGTGTGCGGTCAACATCCTGTCCGAGGAGGCGCAGAGAGAGAAAGTGTAGCTGCAGCACTCTTGGGGATGCATTGACGTCTGCAGACATTGATGTGGTTTGCCGGAAGGCCTTGTCCCGCCGCTCTCTGCGGCAGAAGTTTCAGGATGCTGTGGGCCAGTGTTTTCCTCTGCGCTCTCACCATCACCACCATCATCATCATCACCACCATCAATCAGGCTCCTCACGGCCCTTCTCAGTGCTCTTCTGGTCCAAACGCAAGATCCACGTTTCAGAGCTCATGCAGGACAAGTGTCCCTTCTCACCCAAATCTGAACTGGCCCGATGTTGGCACCTTATAAAAAATCCCGCCACCCACCCAAGTGCCCTCAAGGACATGGAGGCTCCCCTCAAACCCAATGTCTCATCTTCCTCTACCTCCCCACCACAGACTCCCCTCTCCTGGGAGGACATCTGCTGCTCTCCTGGGCCTGGAGGCACCAGTCTGGAGGACTGGGACCCTTCTTGTCCTCATGGGGGAGCAGAGGGCCGCTGTGGCCATACTGACTACATCCTGGTCCCAGATCTCCTCCAGATCAACAACAGCTCCTGTTACTGGGGTGTGTTGAACCGCTTTGAGGCAGAGGAGCTTCTGGAGGGCAAACCCGAGGGAACGTTTCTGCTCCGAGACTCGGCCCAGGATGAGTTCCTCTTCTCGGTCAGCTTCCGTCGCTACAGCCGCTCCCTGCACGCACGCATTGAGCAGAACGACAAGCGTTTCAGTTTTGATGTGCGCGACCCATGCATGTACCGGGATCCCAGTGTGACAGGACTACTGAGACACTACAGTGACCCAGCCACCTGCCTCTTCTTTGAGCCCCTCCTTTCCCGGCCGCTATCAAGGACCTTCCCTTTCTCCCTTCAGCACCTGTGCAGGGCTCTGATCTGTAACTACACCACCTACCAGGGCATAGACAGCCTGCCGCTGCCCCCTCAGCTCAGGGACTACCTCCGACAGTACCACATTAAGTGTGATGGGGCCTGCGCTGTGTGACAGTCCAAAGCATGAAGGCCATGGAAGGCAAAGACAGCACAAGCAAAGGCAGGTTCTCTTGGCAAAGAGGCAAGAATATTGCCACTGAATTCTAAGTAGCTTTGTAGTTGCAAATCTTTGAGGTCCAAAAGGTGCAGAACTGGAGACTTTTTAAGATGTTTGATGATCTTGATGCATCAAGTGATATAACAACTAAACCTACAAAGGATCATCAGCCTTCTCTACGGGTCTGAATCCAAATACTGTAGGAACACGTGGATGTAAATGTCTCTCATGTCAGCCTTCAGTACTTAGGGATGGTTTGAAGCCTGGATTTAGGTTGTCTTCTTCCGGCCATCTTGGCAGTTACTGGAGCCAGGGTCAAGAAAGCAAGCACTACAGCTGACTGTGATGTGCTGAGACACCTGTAATTAAGCAAACATGCCTTAATATCCTCAATGGAGTAAGGATTCTCAACAGTCACCAAGACATTAAACGTTAACCCACACTTTTTTGGGAATATTGACTCTTGAAGTTGGAGCATTTCCCCCTTGACTTCAATGCAATCAGAGTTGTCTTGTGTTTAGTATTTCTAGTGGCCACTAGAAGAACTGCACCTTTCATAGTGCCTGGCTGAGACCAAACCTCCTTTCATGTACCTTAGTATCATAACAATGTGATGCTTTGCTGTGGCCTTGTCCTGCACACAACCAGTGCTGTCAAAGGTTAGAGGTACAGAGACCGCATCTAGTAATATCATAACATTATTAATTATTCATTAACTTTGCAACTAAACAACATTTTTAGACCTCTTCCCCTGTTAGGGTGAAGGTGTTCCTACATTGCCATGTTGCTTAAAATCCCTAGTTGTACGCTGTTGTAGTCTAACTAATTCACAAATTCAAACCACATCTCTCTCCAAAGACTTTGTGTAATGGTTGAGGTTGTGAAATGTACCTGATGGATTGCTCAACACATTTACCTCCTCATGGGAAAGTTGAGTCAGGCAAACTTTAGACGAGAGGACTGCTTTTTTTTAATCTGCTACACAAAATGGGTTCAAGGACTGTGTTGGCAATCAATATGGGTAAGATACATGACAGAAAAAGAGACATTACTGATAACCTGGCAATGGTTCAAATACCGTAAACGTCACCTATTTATGCCTTTCAACAGCTCTTCTTATCAAACACTCGTGAAGAGGACTTGAACCTTTTCAATGCGACTGCATTCTTCTCTGCAGCCACAAGATGGCGGCACAACTGCGCTGATTAGAGCTTTGGGAAGACTTCACCTGCTTCACCTGTCCGCCTTTACACTGCTCAGCTGCTTCTTTACCGTTAGCTGAAATCTCCTCTGTAAATTGGTATTTTAACATCAGTTGTGCCTCTACAGGTTTCACGAGTATTGTTGAAAAACTGTTGATGACATGATGGAGTGGGGAACAGTACACTATAGGACCAAGCACTATTCTCAAAGTATTTGAACCACTGTGATTCCCCCTCAAGGCATATATTGTATTCACCACATTGACACACAAACCAATAAATGCCATCTACACTGCCTCTGTAGTGTGACAGTTTCTCAGCTTTTTGTTCTCACTGGACCGATTTAACGGTGCAGCTCATGCTTATCCACACCTGTTCATGCTGCAGCTGTGGGCTGTGTCATAGTTAGACAGGCTAATGGTATGGAAAATGCTGCTTTTGAAGTATCCCTCTGAAAATAATTCATCCCGCTCTCTGCAAAGGACACCTCTAAATGCCAGCACTTCAGCAGAAGAGCAAATGGAGAGATAAGGACATGAAAAAGACCTCCCCAATAACTCGGGTGGAATTCTGATTTTTCAATTGATTCATGTGTCATTCAGCCTCTCTCAGAATAGAAAACAGGGCATGAAATCTTCATCATACGGCCATTAGGTTTTTCCTCAGTACTTGTCATACAGATATCAGCATTTTACTTCTACATGTTTGAGTAAATTGGCTGGTCTGTTGTCAGACTGTGTTCTTTTTTCCATTTTGTGCTTTCCTCTTCGTCAAAGTTTTAGAGATGGAATTACAGCTGGTTTGGTTTACAGAGTCATCCCTTGCTCTTAGACCAGTGTAAAGTTAGACAGTTGCACAAATAAATGATAAATAGATTCATTTTAAGCCTTAAAATTTTGCCACCGTACCCTCAGACTCTCACAACTAAGAGCTGTGCTTCCATGGCAACAATCAGTGACATCTGCTGACAACTAAAGGCTCAACAGGCCTTTTCATGGAAGACATTTTCACATGTCAAAAAATACAGTTAATGATGGCTGAATTCCATTTAGCTGCTTCAGTTTCAGGGTCCTGGTATTGTGCATGCTGGCTCACTGTCACTGTCATGGCTTACTGTCAGATCTGTCTTGTTTCTTCCATTATATAAAGGCTATCTGTTGAAGAGGACAGAGGATATCAGCGTCAAGGTGAAGCTCAAAGCGCCACTTTTTTCATCGTAAAAGGAGATTTAATTTCCCCTAAATACAGTACATTAGTACTACTTAAAGGGGAACGCCACTGATTTTACACATGAAGGTCAGTTAACCAGTCATGGAGAGTACTACTCAGCCTGACTCTCAGCTTGGACTTGGAGAGACACAAAGTCTGGGTTACAAACCAGACGCGTGGAGTCCAAAGAAAAGATGCTGTTAGCTACATTATGAGAAATGTAGGATTCAGAACAGTTTGAGCATCACTTACTAACTAAAACTAAACAGGATATTTTAGCCTCTGTTGCTTCGATTTGAACCATTTTTAAAAACTCTGTTTCTTGTGAGTCCCCCAACTTTATCGAAGGACAATACTAAATCACTAGAGGTAATCAAGAACTAGATAACTCTGTGCAACTGATGAACTTAGATCTCTGTCTGATACCCATTTGTCAGATTTAAGCCGAAGACAAAGTCTATCTTTGTGTTCGATCCCTTTGACAGCCAGTGCCTGCATGTCAACGCTCAGTCAATGGACAGTCAGGAGCCACATCTATTGATTTTCTGGAACCACATGCATGAAATATTAATGTTGTCTTGTATGATCCAGTTAGCGAGCATCATTTTTCAGCCGCTCAAAGCCAATATCTGGTGTTACATTAGATTCGTGATAAATTTGATCTCCAAATCTGAGAAATGAAACATTGGCGTTTATGTTTTGAGTTCATCCAGGACTGCTTCGTACAGTCACGCGTAGCCTAAAACACACGTATCAGGCTTCGGGCCTGTTGTACATGTTCACACTCTGATTCTCACTGATTCTTGTGTGCTATTATATTTCACTGATGTAATATTTAGACACCCAGCTGTCAGCCTACAGAGTACTTCCTGTTGCAATAATCAAAATCTCCCCTGAGACGCTGCTCAAACAGGCGAGTGGAGAGTCAGCCAATGGGAGGTTGTCTTTGGCAGCATAAGAAAGAGCCAAGAGATACATACACTGTATATTAATAGCTACTTGAATTAATAAATTATCAAAAGAATTGGCATTAGTGAGTGAGTATTTGTTTCTGGGCCTGGGTTGACCTCTCAACTTCACCTCTGTCCCGTTTAGGTGCTTTTGCAGTGTGAATGAGTGATGTGAAATACAAAATGTGCTGCTGGGTCGGAGGAGATGTGAGGAGCGATAACAAATAGATTCCCCACCCAGTGAAGATTAAAAAAATATATATTAATCAGACTAAATAAAATCTTGATTAGCTGCTTTCAATAGAAATAGATTGTTAAGAATCTAACTTTTAATACAATATATGTTTTTTATTACTTATTATTTATATTTAAAAATAAAGATGATTTAAAACAAATGTATAACACAGTTACTATTTCTGCTTTGTCAGACAGAAACGTGAGATGATCCAGCTTTAGATTAGAGTCACTATAAATATCTATAACTGGGACATTTTGCATGGGAATTCCTGGACTATTGAGTGAGGAGAAATCTTTACTTTGTATGATTAATTTAAGTTTAACTTCTCAAAACAGGTTACAGTGTAATATTCATGATTTCCAGTGCAACTTGTGCATGAGGAAAGATGGTATGTTGATGTTTGGTACAAACCTAATTAAAGAATATATTGTAAGCAGAATATAAACATATACAAACAGGTAAATTCCTCTCTGACTGAGGAAATGCTTTGTTTCTTATGTGAATCAGGTGAGACTGAAGACAAAGCCCAATTTATGTTTTATTGCTCATTATAGTTTGGGAGAGGAGAGTAAGCTCTTAGTCTGCAACATTATGTGTATGTTGTACTGTAAGTAAATATGAAGTTAAGTTCAGTTAAGGGTTTTTGTGTGTGTGACTTAAGTGCATGTCGTCTTGTCACTTGTCACAACACTAACAACTACTACTAGCTTACCACTATTGCCTCTACAACTACTAATAAAAAATAATCATAATCATAGTGATAATTATAATCACAAACAGTGCACTTCATTCTGGTAAAGAGGCAAAATCGTAAGAGGAGGCTTGAAATTTCTGAGATTTTAGTTTACTAGATGTAAAATCACCTTGTTAAGAGATCACTGTAGCTTATTAATATTTAAACAACTAGTTATTTTTAACACTGTGTGTCTTAATTGTCCCAGATTTGTACAGAAACAGCACAGATCCCAGAGGTGGAAAGTAACTAAGTACATTTACTCAGGTAGTGCAATTCTGAGGTACTTGTACTTTTACTCCAGTTCATGCTACTTTCTACTTCCACTCCACTACAATTCAGAGGAAAATACTACATTCAATCGATAACTTAAACTACTCATTACTTTGTAGATTCTGATTAATTATACAAAATATAATCAACAAATAAATTATGACGTATTATTATAGATTAAGACTTTATTGATCCCTGGGGAAAAGCTCACAAGCTACCCAGCAGTGTATATAAAGTAATTAAAATTAGTTCCACCTTTACCAGCTGCAACATTAAAGCGATGTACACATTAATGCATCACTAATTATAATCCTGTAATATAATATGTATGTTTCTGAAATGGGCGATTCTGCATAATGAGTACTTTTACATTTGGTATATTTGGATGCAAATACTTTTGTACTTTTGAGTGCAGGAGTTTTACTTGTGACAGAGTATTTATACCCTGTGGTATTGAACACTTCCCCCACGGTTGACAGATCCATAATCCTGAACGCTGCATGGCTCAAACGTAGGAGGGGTTTCGACAGTTGCGTCATGACGTAGCTGGCGGGAGTTACGACGTTACGTTTCCTTGTTTTCAACGCAGCGCGGGAGATTCAGGAGAAGAGGCTCGAGACTGCGGAGTCACCCGGGGAAGCTGTAAGTTGTCACACTTCTCTCTTCTCAAGTCATAACTAGTTAAATAACATCTCCCTTTAGTCTGAGTTAAACGTGTCATGCCGTGAACACCGTTTATCAATCCGACCGTTGAGTTTGAAATAACGTAACCAGCTAATATACACTGGCTGTATTGTTAGCGTTAGCTCAACTCCTCAGCTAGCTAAGAACCAGTAATGGAGGATGCTGACAGGGCGGAGGATAACTGTGTCAGTACAGACTTGTCAGTACTAGCTTCACGTATTGATTACTGACTCTGTTTTTCTGTTCGTCAGTCTGGTGGTTTGTGAAAATGCCTTGTGAGAGGAAGCCGATGCGCTACGGCCACTCGGAGGGACACACCGAGGTCTGCTTCGACGACTCTGGGAAGTAAGTCAAGTATATAACTTAATGGCTTCATTAACGTAACGTTACCTGCTATTACAAATGTTTCACTGTCTGTGGCTTTCTGTATGTTTTGCTCATTCATAGCAGTCTTTATTTGTTTTACAGCAGTGCTGTACACTGAGTACCTGTAAACAGTCTGTAGTTCATGTGGGCTTTTTTTAAACCCTGAGAGCATTCTTGCGTGGATAGTTGAAATGTGTGTTTATGATCTTGTGTCAAACGTAAGGTTTGCTGAAGTGAGCAAGATTGTCAGTGTAAATGTGTCCCCCCGAAATACACCTGTGGCCCGTTTCAGAGCATCTAACCTTAAAGGTGTTCACTGTCAGTTCACCTGTGATATACAGCAGGTTACTCTCCAGCTAAAAGCTTCGAGTGACAGACCGAAAGCCACAGACACAAAAGAAATGTGATAATTCTGCTGCAGGCAGGTGGTTACTGAGCTGTTAATCTTTTTAGAAACGGTGCTTGGCCCAGTTTTGTACTGAACTGAACAAAATGGTGCAAACAGAACTTAGCACTGAACTGATGACAGTCAGAAACAGTGTCATAACATCACGGCGTAATGGACGGTAATATGAATCTCTTATCTTAGAAAACACTGAACAAACTACATAGTCAGTGACTGGACTGAATGAAATGTTTTCATCAATTTCTTCCTGCCTTCCGCCCAGTCCATGATCCGTCTCATGGCTTGAATAGAAATTAAGTAAATTAACATATGCATATAGAAGACGATAGAGGCTTTATTCATTAATTTATGGGTAGGCTCACTTAGACTACAACAGAAATGTAATGATGCTGCACTGTGCACACCGAGTGAAGGCATAACACTGACTTGTTAGCAGTAACGTTCTTACTTTGCTGCACACTGGATGTGATGGTATTAAGTGATTAAACTGCAAGGGAAGCTGGTTTTATAGGAAATCTGGGTGTCAAAAATACTGTAGCACACTGTTTTGAAATCATCGTGTTGTACACTAGTACATTGATTTAAAAATACTTTCTGATAAGACACAATTTATGATAAAATTCTCCTCAGGTTCATTGTAACCTGCGGAAATGACGGAGACGTTCGCATATGGGAGAGTCTGGATGATGACGATCCAAAGTTCATCACCGTCGGGGAAAAGGCGTACTCTCTCGCACTCAAGGTTGGTCATCTGCCGCGTTCTGGCAGATTTAGGTTGTTTTGGGATCTGCGATACACCGTCACAGCTGTCAGTGGTGGACTGAGATGTGTTCTTTCCTCCGCAGAACGGCAAGCTGGTGACAGCAAGCTCCAACAACACAGTGCAGATCCACACGTTTCCTGACGGCGATCCAGACGGCATCCTGACCCGGTTCACTACCAACGCCACACACGTCACCTTCAACAGCAGCGGCTCGAGAGTCGCTGCTGGATCCAGGTACTCAAGATAGTAGACTGACCTGAAAAACACTAGAAAGTGATTCAAATTATGATCACTTTAAAAAAAAAAAAAAAACATAACTGGAAACGGGGTAAAAGTTAGCCTTGTTCTGTCCAAGGGTGGTGGAATTCGCCTATTAGCAAATTTAAAGCTAATTAACACGTCATATCTCATCTGTTTAATCCATACAAAACCAGAAATTTGTGGTTTTATGTGGAGTTATGTGCTATAACTATTTCCTGTTTGGGCGTGATGAGTCTCCGCTGGTTGCCTGACACCAAGACTCCATGAAGTCACTCGCCCAGCCAAAAAATAGGTACAGCACAAGACTCTGCATAAAACCACCAATTGTCATTTTTACATTTCTGTTTTTGTACTGTGCTGGCAGGCTTTCTTTCTTTCTTTCTTTTTTTACCTTTGAACAGAGCCAGGTTAGCTGTTTCCAATCTTTATGCTTAGCTAAGTTAACCAGCTGCTAACTGTAGCTTCATATTTAGGGTTCAGACATGAGAGTGGTATCGGTTTTCTCATCTAATTTCCAGCAAGAAAATGAATAAGCTTATTTCCCAAAATGTGCAACTATACCTCTTTAAATATTAAAAGAGGTTCTATACTAAACATCTTTACCAACTGAGTCTCTGTTCACCTGATTTACACCTGATTTCTATTTTGAAATCAGATTAATATCTCCCCAATATATCAGAAAAACTGAGAGAAGATTAAACGATTAGAACGTTTGTTAAAGCTGTAGGCTGATATCATCACTGGCAGACTTTGTATGAAATTTGCACAAGCTGCTTCAAAATGTTTAAAGACACAGCTGGCTGGTTTCATCACAGATTTGTCCATAACTGTGAAAAAATGTCCAATCATAAACACTGTTGAGAATTTTTAAGACCCCATGTGGACCATAATCCTGGAAAACATTTTAAAAATATGTTCAGTTATGAGGATGTCCACCTCGCTGGGCAGATTCATCGCTTCATCCTGAGAGATTTTCTCACCAGTGACGTGATCCCAGAGAAGAACCGGAGCTGAAAGACGAGCGAATGTCACTTTGACTTTGTGAAACCATGCACGTTCGCTCCGCTCCGGCTTCTCCTGTGGCGGCTGGTGAAGCTGTTGTGCGTAAAGTGTCTGTTGTGTTCAGTGTCGTGTAAACTATGACTAAACCAGACTATGATCTCATTAGGCTCAGTGTTGTTGTTCCAGTACAGAATGAGCTGCACACTGCAGTGTACCTGAATGATATTTCCTCCTCACAGACAGAGCAGCACTTTGGATTGGTTTATGATTAGTCTTGATTGGAGATAAACGTATGTTTGCAACCAGAATTGATTTGCCCTAAACAGGTTGATCACAGCAATAAAAGCACAGAGCATGGCGCCTTATTGATGCTGCTGTTTTCACACTGGTAATTCCTGTTGAGATATTGATTGTAAAAATTCAGGCATTTGAGGCTGTTAGGGCGGATTTGGCATCTGCATTCTGGCGGATGTTGGAGGAAATCAGGATTATTTTGCTTCTCTTGTTCATTGATTTGACAATTTGCACTTGTGTTGGTTCACAGCTGATGTGCCCTTTCCCTCGATTCTGTCGCTGCTCGCTCGCTGGCAGTCAGTCACGTGTGAACACAGATTGCCTGCACATGCCAGTTTGCACATATTTATCCTCCATTTCTCTGTTTTCCTCAGCGACTTCATGGTTAAGGTGGTGGAGGTGTCGGACAGCAGCCAACAGAAAACACTCCGGGGCCACGAAGCGCCGGTCCTCAGTGTCACCCTTGACCCCAAAGATCACTTCCTGGTTGGTAAACTTTTTTTCTCTGAACACTGAGGTTGTTGGCTGTTTGTGTGCTGATAATTATAAAATGATGAATTTTTGCTCTACTTGAAAGGTGCAGTAGCAAATGCATCATGTTTAAGTGGATTACATTTGATCTAAGCTGACTTGATTAACCCGGATGACAAACTGTTATAACTTAAAAACAACATACGCATAACTTGGTCTGCTTTCTCCGTCAGGCGTCTGCCAGCTGTGACGGCTCCGTCGTGGTGTGGAATATTGAGGAGCAGGTACGTCAGTGTTTCAGCACCTCACACTGAAAGATTTGATAAATACAACCTTTATTTTTTTTTATGTGCACTCCATCTGGTCAGTCTGTCAGATGCTGATCTGCTTTGTGTCCATTCAGACTCAGTTGATCAGTTGGCCTCTGCTGCAGAAGACCAATGACATCAGCAATGCTAAGTCTCTGTGTCGGCTGGCCTGGCAGCCAGGGACGGCGAAGGTCAGTGACACAACTCTTGATAGGCAGTCTGGTGTCTACCATTACATCTCCATCTCTCCAGCACTTCTCCTTCCTCAGTGCAAACCACATCAGTGATTAACCACTGTAAAAAATCAATTATGAGCTAATCAGCGTAAGAGGCAGAACACTAACCCTAAAATAACAAAAAATTATGTGTGCTCTCAGTTTTTAGCGGTTCCTGTAGAGACAAAGGTGCACCTGTACGAGCGAGGGACCTGGGATCATGTGAGCACTCTGGCCGATGATCTGCTGACACAGGTGAGGTCCAGGTGGATATACGCAGTCACGTTCATGGTCACGGCATCTTAGATGAAAGTTGAGAGTCGTGAAAGAAACACGGTGAAATCTTTGGTCATCAATTAACAACACTGTGAGACACGTCCACCGACAGCCTTCTGGTACTTCGGTGACCAAAGACAGGCTGCAGCAGAAATGTAGGACCCAAAGTCCATAATGTGATTGATGCTAAGACCCACGTATACAAACCAGCCGATCAGAATACAACATGAAATGATGGAGAATACACTCACAAGCTATTATAATGCTACTGCTAAAAATCATATTTACCTCAAACTCACTTCATGCAATCGGCATTTCAGTTTCCACAATCTTCTCCTCTTTTGAGTTTTTTTTTGAGGCACAGATGTGCTGCGACCAAAGAGAGTCTATTTATTGTTTAACTGCATTTTCAAAACACAAGAGTGGTGCAGATGGATGACATGAATTGATGACATGGGTCTGCTTTGACATGGTAGAGCTACGATTTACTATTTTATTACACTTATCTCGCGCAGCGTGACATGCATTGAAACTTGCAAGGATTTTGTTAGCTCACATTGTGTAGGCGCCATAAGGACACAATTAGCTCAGACCTTCATCAGGGCGTGACACCAGCTCTTGACACGATTGTCATGGTCAGTTTGTCCGATACAAAACTGATATTTTCATTTCTTGTCACTGCAATACCACCACGTGTCTAGTTTCTACCTGCAGACTCAGAGTTGAGCTGTTGCCTGTGATGCTGGCTGTAGATGTTTTAAAAAGGAACCTGATGAGCACAAATTATTACAACTCAAATATAGAAATCATGTAATGAATGATTTTTTTTTTTGTTTGTTTTGGGACAGAACATTTTAGAAAACGGAACAAACTTCCGTGAAAGCTTCCCTTTAGCAAAGTCCCTGTAAATATCTAAAAGGGGAAATTCTGCTCCCTTCAGTCATCACAAAATGACTTTATTTTTTAACAGAAAGTTTAAATTTAATGTATGTGTTCGAAATTGCTAAGTGCTAGTCATTTTACAACATAAAAAACCTCAAATACATCAAAAAGCACACATAATTTTCATTCAAGCCCAGATACAATGGCATTTTTGAGCAGTTACTGTTTGATACTGATAGGCTGACTTGTATATTGTGCACCTCTGGCTCTGAGCTCCATAAAAGATAATTTGATGTTGTATTAACTCATTAAAAGCGTTTAATTATTTTTACAGCCCCCTGGACTGTTCTTACCTCGTTTTACTGGAAGCGATGAGATGTTGACTGTTACAACATTATGAGCTGACACATCGTTAACCCGCTGAACCGCAACCTATTGTAGCTGCTGAATTAAAAGAATTTAACTCTTTGTGTCGGAACTCATTAGGTGGTGATGCCGGCTCAGTGTGAAGTAACACTTGCCATCTAATTCATTTTGTTCTCGTTACCTCCTGTGTTTCTTCCTGCTCTCTGTCCCCTCGGTTTCCTTTATTTGATGTTCAAACATAAGATACATTCATTTGCTCTGCAGCCTTTCGTCTGCCGAAGCATGAAGCACATTTTCAGACCAAATATCTGATCTCGATACAGTCAGGCACTGAAATTACAACCTCTTCAAAGACTGTAGTTGAAATCATCAGTAGAACTGAAGGTTCAGTCTGTCAGTGCTCTGCTGGAACTTTTATTGTGCTTTCTCTTGGTTTTCTCTGCAGCCCATCAACGTGGTGGCCTGGTCTCCATGTGGGCAGTTCCTGGCAACTGGCAGCGTGGGGGGTTCACTGACCATGTGGGATGTGAACAGCAAGCTGTGTGTGGAAAGGTACGCAACAAGGACGTGTACAGATGTTAAGATCTGTTGTGTGTCGATCAAATTCAAATGTTTATATATTATGCTGTTCGTTGGTATGGGAGGTTCTTAATTAAAGGTTAAAATTTGAACTGAATTGTCATATTTCAGACACATCTTCATCACATCCTTCTGAAACATGAATGAGGCTTGATGACTTTGGCACCGTGTCCTACTGTTTCCAAATATAACAGATTGGCAAATTATGAACTTTTAAAGTTGGGAAATGCTGCATCACTGGTAAAATTGTGTCCTGTTAATAACTGACAAAAAGGCGGTGTGCATCGCTCACTGGGGAGGACACTCGTTGAATAAAGGTAGAACAAGAGTTGCCGTCTTATTCCTCGACTTCTGTAATCTGAAATGTTTGGATGGTACAAACAACATACTGGTGATTCTGATGTTCTTAGAGCCTTAGTGTGAGATGAAAGTTCATGAGATCATTAAAATGAAAATGGCTCATGAATGGTGTTCAGTAAACTTCATGGCAGTCCTCCATTTATGTTTATTCTTATTTCTTGTGCACAAATAGTAATTGTCGGTAACTAACATCTTTAGATTTAATCCTGTGCCCATTGCTGGATTTTTTTTTGAGACAGGTATCTAATGGAAAGTTGGGAGGGGGAACTATAATATATTGGCTCATATATAGATATGAAAATGTTTCAGTTATGCGTTTTATGTTAAGTTTCATCAAACATTTCTGTACTGCAAATTAAGAATAAATTCTAACCTTTTGGCCGATATATGCACTGATACCGATATTAATTTTTATTTAACCAGGAAGTCTCTTGAGATACAACAGAGACCTGGCCAAAATGGCAGCATAGAGTGGTTAACAGAGTCATAAATCAATTTACAATATATCTGTAATAAGCTCATATTAGCCGGTAAAATCAGCCATCCATATCTGTACCAGATGTCATTGGCAATGTGGCTGGTATTTGTTGAAATATCTTGCTCTGGACAAAAGTGATAGACTGACAGACATCAACATACACTAAATGTCTGGTCAGGTTCGTTATCCTGTTTTTTATCAGACAGTTCCTGATTTTTATTAAAATGTTCCCAATTTTAGGCTGTTTGGATTTAGGCAAAGTTCTTGTACATCTGCTTGTGTTTAGACAACATTTAAAAATGTAAGCACTTTGGCAACTTTTGTTAAGTGACAATGGGTTTTGTAGAAAAACATGCTTTTGTTAAGTATCGTTTTGGTATTGGTACTGAAACTCTGTGTATTTATTATGCTAGTGTCGATACAATACCTAACTGTGCTAGAGGGGCAGAAATAAAGGTAACCTGAAGGCTGGTGCAGTCATTATGAGGAACAGTAGACATTCAGGATCACTACAGCTCAAGTTGTCTCGTCTGTGCTGCAGGCAGAAGCACGAGAAGGGCTTCACAGTGTGCGGTTTGGCCTGGCACCCGTCAGGCAGCCAGATTGCCTACACAGACACGGAGGGTTGCCTGGGCCTGCTGGACGGACTCAGCACCTCCATATCCAACACCAACACCACCAAGGTACCGCTCAGATAACACGGGATTTAAAGGCTTCTTCCAACTATAACGTGCCAACGGCGGTATGATGATAGGTTAGAAATCAATAGGAAACATTTTTTCAGCCTCTCTTGTGTCAGACCATGCAGATATCCAGTACTATGGACATTCTCTAAACTTGTACTTATCGCTCTTTTAAATTTCACTACTGTTTTGCCATAAAAATATCAACAGGATGATATAAACACACAACTTTCCACCATTAACATCAAGTAGTCATGTAGATGCAAACAAAAAATAAACATCACTGGACTTTCAGCAGGCACCAGAAAAAAAGCCAGCAAAAGACTACGACGACCTGTTTGATGATGATGATGACAGACTCATGGATGAAGGAGTGAGTGACACCAACTCGCCAGTTAAGAAACCTGTCGCTGGGGACGACGACGATGATGACGATGATTTCCTCATGCCTGCAACCGGGCGGGTGAGGAACAGAGGGGCGATCCTGGATGACGAGAACTCACTAGGTGAGTGAAAAAAAGGGTTCAAAGTGAGTGTTTTTTTACTTCAATTAAAGTTAAAAAACAACAACATGAAGTTTGTTATTAAAGTGTCGGGCCACCACAAACTACCAGGACAGCTTAAGTGCTCCTTGTTATAGATTCCAAGTCTGTGGAATGGCTTAAATGATTAATCAGTTTATCAAAATAAGTTTTCTGTTGAGCGATTGATCGTTTCAGCACTGCTTTTGTTGATGAAGTTAATCTCCTCAGTAGGAAAAATAAGGAAGCACAAGAATCTGGCTGCTGGTTTCCAATACTTCTGTTTGACTTTTCTCAGTAGACAATTAGTTTCTCAGCTCTGTAGGAAACAAACACACACGCACATCTGCTGACCTGTTGAGTGTGTTACGTCAGGTGAATGGCGAATAAGTGGGTTTAACATGTTTGTGTTTCCTATCTACTAAAACCGTCTTTGATTCCATCTTTGTGTCTTCATTCAAACACAGGATCACTGAGGCTCGGCCAGGACCGATTTGGGGATGATGATGACACGGGCAGCGCTGTAGTGCCCGCGGCCGCCCCGCTGGTGCCCCTGCGTCCCGTTTATGAGGGACCCCTGCCAACGCCTCCTCAGAAGGCCTTTCAGCCAGGCTCCACTCCTGCACATCTCACACACCGCTTCATGGTAGGACACATTGATTTTATGGTCATCATTTTATCCTTTTTCTTTTGTTGTGCTAAAACTAAACTTTATTTTGAACTAAAATAGGAAAGACAATGTTCCAGTCAGACATGTAGTAACAGCTAAATTGTGCCTCAGGTGTGGAACTCTGTGGGAATAGTGCGAGGCTACAATGACGAGCAGGACAACGCCATCGACGTGGAGTTTCACGACACGGCCGTGCACCACGCCATGCACCTCACCAACTCGCTGGGTCACACCATGGCTGATCTTTCCCAGGAGGCCGTGCTGCTGGCCTGCCCCAGCACAGACGAGCTCGCCAGGTAAACGTCCTCCTGTCCGGTTTGTGTTTTTTGTTCGTTCTTTCAGTAAATCTTTCAACCTGCTCCTCTTCGTCTCTTCTCAGTAAGCTTCAGTGCCTCCACTTCTCGTCATGGGACACCAATAAGGAGTGGATGGTGGACCTGCCGAAGGGCGAGGACGTGAGGGCGCTGTGTCTGGGTCAGAGCTGGGCGGCGGTCGCCACCAGCACACTGATGCTCAGACTCTTCTCCATCGGCGGAGTCCAGAGGGAGATCTTCAGCCTGCCGGGGCCCGTGGTCTGCATGGTCGGACACGGAGAGCAGCTGCTCATAGTCTACCATCGGGGTTAGACACACACACACACACACACACACACACACACACACACACACACACACACACACCACTGTGATATATGCCCTGTATGACTGTGTTGAGGTGTTTTTGATTAATATGCGTAATCTCTAGCTTTCTTACATCCATCTGCTATGAACAAATAATTGTAATTTGTAAAAATTTGTAGACATACTTCTTTATCTGTATAAAAAGTTATATTCAAATTCAAAATTAAACTTTTCCTATTTGAGAAAAAAAAGCCCCCGAATGCAACTCGGAACTCAGTTATGTCAAACGCAGACTGGACAAAATGCAAATGCTTCCTTTAGAGCTGAAACAATTTTATCTTTATCTTTATCGATTAGTCGATCGGCAGAAAAATATACTGCACAGATTTTGATAATCGGTGGATCAATTGTCATTTTTTGAGTAAAAATGCCAAACATTTCCCGTTTCAGTCTCCTGATTGTGAGAATTTGCTACTTTTCTTTGTAAACTGAATATTTTTACGTTTTGGAGTTTTGTTTGACACTTTGGCGTTCGGACATTGTTCCAGGCCTGTTTGACCATTTTCTGACATTTTATAGACTAAATGATTAATCGATAAATCAAGAAATAATAAATTGATACATTAATCAATAATTGAAATATCTGAAAGTAGCATTTTAAACCTAGTAGAGAATGGGAAGGCATTACTTTTTATTTTTATTTTTATACCATTAAAATATTGTGTTCATTTGACAAATATTCAGTAGGCTATATGGTGTATAGAAATATACAGGAGGAAAATGAGGATTGGATTTATTTTATATATAAATATACAATATTAATTTTGCCCAACAGAGATTTACATGCTCATAGTGTAACTGGGAGTCTTAAACAATTACTGTTGATATAGTTCACAACTTACAAAAAGTAGGAGATTTGTGTGGTTTAACTTGGACCATAAATACATGGTTGCATATTGTCAGAGTTGGCGCGGATCGACACATTTGTAGAAAATAGAAGCTGCTATCTGTTCTGAGAGATGGAAATCTAAAACACTCCAGACCAGATCCTACAAATTCAATATGCTCAACATTACAGCCGAGCATCTATCCAACGCATACTATAGTATTTTATGTATTATTTTCAATGTGGTTTCCAGTCATTTAAGGACTCTATGAAGACTTAAAACATGCCTGAGTTGAGTAATCAATCAGTGAACATCATGTCTGCTTTAGTTTTGTCTATGTTGCATTAGTTTTGTTCCTATAATTTTGTTAATGTCTTTTAAGGCAACTGCAATGTTCACTGTGATGGACAGTTCATCTCAAGACTCAAGAGAAGTTAATTTTCATAGTGCACAGACATGAACTGAGACTAGCAGCTGCCTTGAGGGCTAAAAAACATTTTTGAAAATCTAAAACACTACAGCATGCTTTGGGAAATGACCCAGCAGAGATATTTATATCTCTGCTGGTCATTTCCCAATGCATAATGTCTTTATAAATAAATTATATTAAATGACCTCATCTCCCTATTATATGTAATGTATTTATATAGATACTGCAGACCTTATTGAAGCATCACTCACACTCGGCAGTTTCTATTGTTTTCTTCAAGCTTTGACGAGGCCTTACGCTGTTGCATGTGTTTTATTTTACGTCATCAGCTACAGGTTTTGATGGGGAACAAGCTCTGGGTGTCCAGCTGCTGCAGTTTGGTCGAAGGAAGAGGCAGCTCATCAACGGCGAACCCCTCCCACTGTCTCACAAATCCTACCTGTCCTGGCTCGGATTCACTGCCGAGGGTCAGTCTGTCAGTTTGTCAAGAACAACATATTTTTTAATTCTCCTGGAAACATTTCTCAGACCTTATTTACACATATTAAATATTAAATAAGTAAAAAATCTTAACAGTAGTAGCATCTCCCTCTACTACACCCTCTTTTTTTTTTGGATTTGTAAGATGGCAGTTACGTTGTGGTTTTCCAGGTACCCCGTGCTATGTGGATTCGGACGGGGTGGTCCGGATGCTAAACCGCTCCCTGGGAAACACATGGACACCAGTGTGTAACACCAGAGAGACCTGCAAAAGCAAATCAGATCACTACTGGGTGGTCGGAGTGCACGAGAAGCCTCAGCAGCTCAGGTGAACTTTCTCTCCTCCACTATACTGTTTCTGTCTCCCTGTTGGCTGGGACTTTTACATCTGAAAAGTTGGTTATATGTTGCCTTCTCTTTGAAATATTTGGGTCGTGTTGGAGGCATGAAGGAGAACAAATGTTTAGGGTCTGTTCGACTGAACTAACTCAGTGAAAGACGGCACAGAAACTAAAACGGGAAATAAAGAGAAATTAGAGTTTGTCATCACTAGTGTTTCCTTAAACGGCTTCTTGCTTTTTGCCTGTTTGAAAAATAAAGTTTTTGGTTATAATTAGACTTAGAATATGATACTGATTTAAGTATGTGAATATAAGTGCTTAAGAAATTTCAAGGTTTCAAAGGAGCATGCCGCCAGGTTTTTTATGTTCTAAAGCAGGCCGTGTTTTTAAATACAATTCCCGCTTTCTCGGTAGCCGTTGGTTTTCTTCACACTATAAGAATCAACTTACAGAGAGTTGAAACTTGCTTGAGATAGATAATAGGAGTGAACATTTACTTCATATTCTGTGAGTATGGACTGTTGTGAGAATATTTGCTCGTTCGTGCATTCAAGTGTCGAGAGAAGCTCTGACGTTAGAGATTCGAGATTTGGCTGCTGAAAAGCTTCATGAGGTAAAGTTGCTGTTCGGCACCTGAAGGAAGCGGCCAAGTCAAAACGGTCTCTATTCACAGCTGGATCATCACATGATGGCAGCATAACCTTGATAAACAAAAAATAGCAACTAAATTGTCACTGTGATGGATCACCTAGCTTGAGCAAAGTTCAAGGCTCTGTTGATTTTCATAGCACCTGAAACCTGTTGCTGCCTGAAAGGTTGGGTGTAAATCTAAAAACTTGCAGTGTGCTTTGAAAGACTATCAGCGAGCCAGTATATCTGATCTGTAGTTAGCAGAATATAATTTGCAAAACGACCAGTGTGATGTTTTGATTATCCTGATCCCTGATGTGATTCTGTTGTTGTCATGCTGGTTAATCGTTAAGTTTTAGAGGTTGTTTTCCTCTCCTCAATCCAGTCTGTTCTTGTCCTGTCAGGTGTATTCCATGTAAAGGCTCCAGGTACCCCCACCCTGCCCAGACCTGCTGTGGCCATCCTGCCCTTCAAGCTGCCGCTGTGTCAGACCTCCACAGAGAAAGGACAGATGGAGGTAAACACACCTGAGACAGCTTGTTTTGCTCAAATGAACTAACACAGCAACAGGGTTTCCCTCAGACATTTTAGGGAATAGTGGCAGTGAAAAGGTTGAAGAAAAAAATAACTGATTACTTCATTAAATATGACATTTTCTGTGTGAAATGATGCCTCTGCTCTTTTCCCTGAAGGTTAAAGATTTATTTCATAAGAGCTCAAAGAGTTTGCTTGAATGAGTCCTGTTCAATTTTCCAGTGATGCTCTGCTGTATTTCCTCCTCAGAGCTTTGTAGCCTTTTGTTGAACTAGTCTAAGTAAATAGTTTACTCACAATTCCAGAAAAGCCCAGGTGCCAGTTGCACCAGCTGTTTGTAAGTTCAAATTTAGCCCAGTTCTAACGTAAGTGTTTACTTAGTGGAGTTTTACACATCACTAAATTACAAACTAGTTCTTATGTAGAGATTAGTTGTTGCCAAATATTTACACCCACTAACTGCCAGGTGTAACTGAACCAACGGACAATTTGTTAGCATGCTAATATCTGAGCCGTTAGCGTGAAGAGCAAAAGAGGTAATATGGAGTACGGTCGACATATCTGACCTGAAACTTGATAAATGCTGTTTAATAATGATGTAAATGTGTTTGTTTTTTTTGTTTATTTTAAGATTTTAAATTACATTTCTCAAAAACAAAACGACATACCAAATTACAAAATGTTACCAATAACATTTGACTGAGTAAATAACGTTCGTTAGCTTAGCATCACTCATTATAACATGTATGAATACTACTAACTCTGAAACACACATTTCTCCATGTGTGCAGACGTAAATAAAACAAATACCTACATTTACAGAAGATATATCTTTTGCGTCTCTAAAACTGTAATTTTTGGAAGTTATGCTAGCCTGTGATGCCACAGTGACTTACTGTTTACAGCACTATAGATGTTTCCTAGCAACAGATTTACACATTACTCAAGTCTTTACTAGCTAAGACATTTCGTAAGTTTTAATGGTGCTTTAATAAATCACTAGTCAAGTGTGAAACTAGCTAGTAGTAAAAACGTAGGAAGGACTTTACATTCAAACTTTGTAATGGATTTAGGAATAGCTGGTGCAGCTCAATCCAGATGTGCAACAACATTTTCTGGCTTTCTATTGTTAATATTGAATATTGTCTTTTAGATGCATGAAATAATCCAGTATTCTATCAGACCAGCATGCCTGAGATGGTGAATAAACGGGTAAATACTTCTCTCTAATGTAAATTGGAAGTACACAGTTTCCATTCAGCCAGTCCTCCTCTGTCGTCTTCCAGGAGCAGTTCTGGCGTTCAGTCCTCTTCCACAACCACTACAGCTTCCTGTCGTCCAGCGGCTACGAGATAGACGAGGATGCACAGAGTCAATCCCAGAAGGAGCAGCAGGAGCTGCTCATGAAGATGTTTGCAGTGAGTATGAAAACAATGAGTGATATTATCCACACACATCAGCTTATGATCACTGATTTATAGTGTCTTGTTTTCTGTAGCTGCTCCAGTTGCTTCTGAGGTGTTAAGACTTTCCCGATGAACAAAATTATGCAGAGTCAATGTTTCCTTCCAGTTGTCCTGTAAGCTGGAGAGAGAGTTTCGCTGTGTGGAGCTGGCGGAGCTAATGACTCAGAACGTGGTGACTCTGGCCATTCGATACGCATCCCGATCCAGACGCATGGCGCTCGCCCAGCGGCTCAGTGAGATTGCCCTGGAGAAATCCAACCAGATCCAGGAAGAAGAGCCAGAGGAACAGGAAGAGGAGCCAGAATACTCCAGCATCAGACGGACCTCTGGGTAATGCTGTCCCTTTGACTGTTGTAGTAAATTAGTGTAACCATTCAGGTTTTACAGCCACGTACAACCAGTTTCACCTGTAGTTCCAAGACTGGACTCTGTATCACTGTGACGGTCTCTTACGAGTTTCTGGCAATGGCCGATCAACTCTTTTCTAGATTCACAGTCGGCAGTTCAGCCTTTATTTTATGGGTAAAAAGGTGGATGCCGTTTTTGTCACACCATCCAAAACAAACCTAAGCCATCCTCTCAGGATGGATGACTCGGCGTGGCACACATGTCAACACATCAAATTAAATTTGAAGGTGCTTCGCATAAAGGCCCCTATACACTGTGATTTTTGGACTGTCCGTGATGAAAGTTGACAGTTAAAAACATTGAATGTATTTGTATTTTCCATCCAGGTGTCAGTCACTGACTGGTGCACACACAGATTCGCTAAACTCCAACTCTTTCTTTGTCATTAGCAAAGAGTAGTGTCCAAAACATTCAGGAAGCAGCTTCTCATTTTTAGTCGGCGCTGACGTCACTTTTATTGTTCAAAATGACAAATTTTGCCGGCGATAGGTCATATCAGCTGTCGCTAATTAACGTTAATTCCGTGAGTAACTTGATGACAGAATAAAATGAAACTTTTCTGTTGTCGCGTTTGTGTGCTCTCTGCAAGCCGGTGTCTGTTCTCTGCCAAAGATCTTTTTGTGAGGGAAGAAGCTCCACTCTGTAACACCACAGTTCAACAGCAAGTGTTTCTGTAGTTGCATTCTTCCAGTTAATCTTTAATCCATATCATATCCATAAATCAAGTTTTGAACCAGGACCTTCAGTATCAAGTAGCCTGTGAAAAATAAGGCGTGTTAGATTTAGCTGTTATTTCAATGTGTCAGATACATATTTTAAGTAAATAGAAGTATCAGATCAGACTCGTATCGTCAGATATTCAATATTTAAGGACTCTGATCGGGATCAGGGACAAAAAAAAAACTTGATCAGGACATCGTTAATTGTAGAGCATGTGACACCAGCGCTACGCTGTTGAAGCTGCTGTGTTCCAGTAGAGAGTAAGAGAGTGTGATTCAGGAGTTTATTATTTGGACAGGTATGGCCAGAGCGAAATCACAGGAGGACGTTACAGCAGCAGACATAATCGGGAGGAGGAAGAGGAGCAAGAAGAGCTCAGGGAGGAAGAGGATGGACAGGAGATGGAGACAGAGGAAACCAGCAGACGTCAGTTCCACTTCTTTCTTCAGCTCTTGTTAGCACATGTATGTTCTCAGCATTAACACAAGATGTCAATGATACCAGCTAACGTGTCTGATGTGTGTCTCATACTGAAGGTGTGAATCCGTTTGCTAAAGAGGCAGGTTCACCCGTGAAACCGTCGCTGACACCAAGTGAGTCAACAGTTCCTCAGTCCACAATCCATATATTTAAATGTAATGTTAGCAGTAGATTTGTGATCTATCATATACAGTGATCGTTCCAATATACTGTTAAAATAATTCACGTTGAGACACGAAGTGACGCCATCCTGCACCATCTGTACCTTCAGTACTAACAGTCATTGTAGACTCAGAATCACATGACTGTTTATCTGAAATCCACCATATATTTGATAAGTTTAAATATGAATATAGTGTTAGGGGCATAAGTAAAATATTTTTACTTTGAATAAGCATCTGATGTCTCTTTTTTTTGCAGTTGGTAAAGTAGGACGTGCAAATCCTTTCAAGGTAAGAACTACAAATATTTTGACGAGAGCACTGTTTGATTTCTCTAATTATTTAGAAGTGAACGTGCAAAAAGGGCGTAAAGTGAATACAGGCGGACATGTTTAGCGGAAGAATGGTTACAGTTTGGATGGGATACGTGCAGGTGCTCGGCTCAGGGAAACCCTCGGCTTCGTCTGGTCAGCCTCGAGTGACAAACATCCTGGACAACATGACGTCTAGCAGGAAGTCGGCTCCACTCAGCGGATCTGCAGGGAAACCAAACAAAGGCCCTGTCCTCAAACCGCTGGCCCCCAGGCCCAAGACAAAGGTACCATCCTTCTACTAACTATAAAATACTTACAACATAGCAACAAATGTTAAGTGTTTGCACATTTAATACCTCTTTTTAAATATTTTAAATATCATCTTGAGCTCACCACATTTGTGTAACTTGCCTCTGATGGCATGTAGCTACAAATGATAACAGATATCAGAAATGCATCTGTATTTAAATTGATAAAACCTGTAGATAGCACCATGTATATCGTGCTTCCATGTTGCCAGATTTGAGTATAAAACTGGAGACATTTACTCATCGAGGTTCTCTGCTTATAATTTCCCTCTTTTTCTCTCCAGACTCAGTCCACTCTGCTGCAGATGACTGGCACAAAGGCGGCCAATAAGAAGCCTCAGGAGAACACAGAGCCGACTGCAGATCTGCAGAAACCACCAGACGTCCCGCCTCCAGCCTCACCTGCAGATAACACCGAAAATAAGAGGTAAAAGATGGAATTGTCTAACACTTTGAAATAATTTCATTGGAAGCTACAAGGCAGACTGACTTGGTTGTGTTGTTGACTGTTCAGGCCGAAGACGGGCTTCCAGCTCTGGCTGGAGGAGAACAGGAAGAGCATCATAGCTGACCACCCGGAACTGGAGGAGACCGACGTCATCAAAGAGGCAATGGGACGCTTCAGGACGCTGTCAGCAGAGGAGCGACTGGTATGAAACACTGAGGGGTTCAGACAGGAGGGTGTGGGTGATATTAAGAGATCGCGTGTGTGTGTGATTGCGTCCTGGAAAACTTGTAATGGTGCTGGAGAAATTACACTTTGACCAAAATGATCTGGAATCTACTGAGTAATCTTGGAAACGTTTTGTTAAAATTACAATTGGATTGCTCTAAGATGTTACTGGTATCACAAGCCCTGAAATGTTATTTTATTAAAATTCCAGCTGTGGGTCAGTGAACGAAGGCAATCAAATTTTCAGCGTTCGACTGATAATTGCTTTTAAAGACATGCATGAAGGTGTACATCCAGGTGTTTTTTTTTTAACTGAGAAATCCAGATTTTCTGCATCTGGCTAATAGTGTCAACATTTTACCTATATAATCATTTGTTTGAGTCTTAAATTAAAAAGTAAAATTACATGTATAAAAATGTGGTAAAAACAGGTTTTTCAGACACAAATTCATGTCATGTGATAATATGTTGTAATATCAGTATATCCCTAAAATTTAACCTCAAGCCTTAATTTTCCAGGAAATCTTAAAGTAGTGAAGAAGAGGGGCTTTTGTTCAAAATGTACTGTTGTCATGGATAATGATAATAAATTTATACTTGAAATGACTTTTTAGCCAGCTGACCAAAACCACAAATTTACCAAAAACTATATAAAATGACATATTAGCATACGAAATCACACCGCTTTCATCTTCTCCCTCAGAATGGATATAGGTGTATACAGTGAGCTGTTCATCCTGCCTTGAATCTAGTTTGGCCTGAAGAGAAAATTGACCAGTGAAACCCACCAATTAGAGTCTGTAAGACAGTAGTGATTATCAGCTGCAGATCCATTAACCCCTTCCTCAGTGTGCAACCCGAAGACACTCCACACGCAGATGTTTGGGTCAAACCCTCTTATATCGCTTTCATAATTTACAGTAATATTTTTTTTTTATATATATATATATATATATATTATTTTGCCTCAGTAATCACACATGAATATACCATGAGAAAACAGTACTGTTTCGGTAGCAGATTAAAAATTTTAAACCTGGACAAACAGCCTTCAGATTTATAAAACTTGCTAGTTTTGGTATCTAATTCATTTAAAAATCTGTCAAATTGTTTCGTCAGTATTATTGTCCCTCAGCAGTTAAATACTGCATGAAATATACAAAAATATCTCTCAAAATTTAGTGCTCTTTAAAGCATTAAGACCAAATCCATATACTGTGAATTTCCATTAGTCAGTACGTTTAAATGCGCTTAAGTAACCTGCTTAGTCTTGACGATAACAGTTTATTTAACTAGCATTTATAAGTGGTATATAATCAGTAATAAAGGGTTTATAACAAACTAACACTATAATGTAGTTGTATGCAGATAAAAAGGACATTTTAAGTGTTAATGTATTTGTCAACTATGGCTCCTCATATGAAGCATCTCTTACTGGTGTATAAACAGATAATGAATGCTCGGTAACATAATATAGCATAGTTGTAATCTTATATAATGATATGTCTTTATTAAAAAGCTCATAAGAGGTTTTATAACACTTTAAGGATTTGTTCGTGTGTGTAGTCATATATCATTAGAAATGATTACAGCTATGTTCCACTGTATTATCGAGCATTTATTATCTGTGCATGCGAGTTATAGTTGTTGACAAAGTAATTAACATTAACACTTAATAAATGGTTTATGACACCCTATGGTGATGTTGTAAGCAAATGTGACATTTTTCTAAGCGTTTATATGCTGCTTCAAATGGCTAAATAGGTTGGGTTCAAATAGTGTTACCCAGTCGGCTTTCTGCAGGAACCTGACTTCTTAAACCCAGTTTTCCCAGCTCGATGTCTGCCAGAGAAGCTGATTTCTCAGCCATGTATGTGTGTAACTGGGTTTCTAATGTGATTTGTACATGTTTGCTTGCGCCTGACAGACTTCAGACTGGGGAAATGTCGCTGTGGCAGCAAAACAGCAGGAAGTAACAAGATTACTACAGTGCGTGTAAATGCATTATCCGATTTCCTGTGCAAACTGGTTTATTGCGTACATGTAAATGTTCTGAATGACGACTGACAAAATACCTCATTTCCCATAAAACCTTTGAAAAAAAAAAAAAAAAAAGACTAATGGACTACAAATTTCTTAGTCAACTAACAGCCCAAGATATTCCTGTCGCGCTTTTGAAAATCTCTTTTCTGCCACAAACACTGGGAGTCTACACTTTAAAGTTAAAAAAAAAACAAAAAAATGGGGAAAACAATCACTATAAAAGTTCAGACATTTGTACGATAAACTGTTCATTTTTATTATGCCTGATATTAGGAGGTGCTGCACGTCTACGTCCAGCAGAGTCCTGTAGTGTCACAGGATTTTCACTGAAAAATATCCAGTTTTCACTCAAGTGTCATGATGTCAGCTGTGGTCAGTCGGTGAATAAATGAGGGCGGTTGTGTCAGTAATAACAGACCTCATCCTTTCATCCACCTGAGTGTTAATATATGGCGTCAATCTGTGCGCTTGTATGGTAACTTGGTCCTGACCCTGCATACATCAAGACTCTCAGCAGAAAGCTGGATGACACTCGATAGAAAGAAAAGAGGAAGTGGATGTGAACCGGAGGGGGGAGGGGGACGTCTGTTGCCTGGGAACCCTGTCGAGTGTGTTTTGGCAGCGAGGGCACAAAGCATTGATCTCATGATAATACTGTGTGTGAGAGACAGTGAGCTGGTCACTCTGCAGGCGAATAAGTGTGATGATACAGTTTTCAGATATTTTAAAGGACAATTCCAGCGTGATTTCCATTTCTTTTTAAAAGATTTTTCATCACAGTTTTCGCATCAGAACTCTTTCAAAAGTTGAGATGTTCAAGTCGGTTGGTACAACACTTCTTCCTGTTCAGGTTTCATCGGGTTGTTTCTTATCAAAGGCAGCAAAAACAGTTGCAATCAGACAATATATCTGACATAACTAAAACAAAAATAATTAAGGACATTGTCAGTGGCATTTTCTAAACATGGTTGCCACGCAGCCTGGAAACCTTGAAAACCTCAATCTTTAAATCAGCTTTCCAGTCAGGTAGGTTTTAAATGCTCGACAAAATTACAGGCAGGTTTGGTGTACTTTGTTTCGTTGTCAGTGCAACATCTGGCACCTGTGTTCTGCACAGTGACGCGGTGGAAAATAAAATCTTAAAGCTGTAATCAGACGGCAGCTCTACGTCCATAAAAACACAACCTCCTCGTTCGTTTCAGTGCGTTGGTGCAGCAGAGATGTCGCCCACAGCGGTCCATGTGCAGTGCAACATCATCTGGCAGCGAACTGCGTTATTAAATCAAATACATGTAAGAGTCCATACTAGATAGAACATCTTATGATGTGTACTGTGTAGAACCATATTAATTTTACTGTTCACCTCAAAGGTGGAGGAGAAACATTTGCCTGATGTGTTTAACCGTCCAGAGTTGTAAAATCCTGACTAGGGCTGCTACTAATAATTGTTTTCATCATCAATTAATCTGATGGGGGGGGGGGTTCCCCGCCTTTAAATATTTTATTCTATTATTTTAGTTTGTAAAATATCAGAAAATAATAACAAGAACAAAGAGTTATGTTTATATTCACTGTTTCTCACCAAGACGCAGTGTGTTGACCCTTGAGGTCTAACAACGGTGTTCCTTCATCGTAAGACGTTTTGCAAAGTCAACCTTTTCAACAGTCTTGCAACCGTCTTTCTTCTTCACTGCCTTTGTTGGCGCAATGCTTCACTTCTTTGCATGTTACCGCCACCAGCTGTCGCTCAGTGGAAAAGCGTGAAACCATTGGCAGGATGTGAATTACGTGTACGATAGAAACAAAACAGGCAACCACAAGTAAAAACATCGCTCCGTAGCGCTACTAGTGGTCAAAAACTCCACCTTTTTTAAGGTGACTCCTTCAAATTGCCTGTTTTGTCCGACCAACAGTCCAAAACCCAAAGATATTCAAGCCACAGTTATATAAAACGGAAAAGCAGTAAATCCTCACATTTGAGAAGCTGGAACCAGAGAATGTTTGGAATTTTCTGTCCTAACTTTTCCTGATTTGTCCTAAATTTTCACCTAATCGATTTTAATTGAGTGATCGTTTCATCACTAATCTTGACTGGCGTCTGATCCTTCAAACTGGACTTCCTGAATTTGATTTCCATCTTCTAATCGCTACCTGTAGCAACACGCCCACACCAACACAGCCTCTTGCTAATTATTTTTATTATTCAAATGAAATTCAGTAAGCTCAGGAGGCTTAGACTTGCAGTTTGTAGTGCATTTCAGCTGTGAATAGGTTATTAAAAAAACCTGGAAATGACCCTGCAGTGGTGACCCTGTGTGTGTGTGTGTGTGTGTGTGAGAGAGAGAGAGAGTGGCTCCTAATTACATTATTCTGTCCAAATACAATAAAATGACAATTGAATAGCGAGACGTCACACCTTGTACCGTCTACCAGCTCTGTAATGGTGGTGTTTGTGTGTGTGTGTGTATGTTTGTTTGAATATGCATGGGGTTAATGGCAGCGCTGGAGGTGAAGAGTGTGTGTTTGTGTGTGGGGCCTGTGTTGTTGCCAGTCCACTCACCAGGCCTGATGATTCATCCTGGCTCCATTACGTCCACGAAAGCGCTTCCTTTTGTCTCCGAGAGGAGAAAAAATAAAAAAATAAAAGCACGAGGAGGAAAAGAGGCAGCAGGCCAAAGAGATGCAGCCTGTCAATAGTGATTATACATGACAGGATGCAATTTCAAACTGCACGCCTGAGTGTGTGTGTGTGTGTGTGTGTGTGTGTGTTCATTATCATCATGTAGGTGTTTGGAGCCTGGATAGAAACCGGAGAACAATACAATTTCGTTTTGTCTTGTTCGGTAATTAACATGTGCATTTCATGTCCCTTTTTCGTCGTTCAGTCGTGGACGGAAAGAGCAAAAGGCCAAACTGGAGACGCAGCAGATCTGAAGAAGAGGAAAAGAGCGGAAGGAGGAGGCGCGGAAAATGAAAATGGACAAGCAGAAGCAGATGAAAATAATGCCAAGAAAAAGAAATCTGCGGATCTTTCCTCCAAGCTTTCAGCATTTGCTTTTAACAAAAACTAAACATTTTAATAGTTTTTTGTTGTTTTGGTGCTGATGGTTTTTGTTCAGATTTGTGTGTGAAAACATATTTTGTCTTCCTCATGTGTTGAAGCTGCGTTGATGAATATGTTCTCTTAATCACTTAATCAGAACATTTAAAGCCCTTAAAATGCCTTCAAAGTTGCTGATGGATCAGTGACAGTCATCAATAATGGAGTATCCTTGGTTTTGTTTCCTGTCTTGTTTTTGTTTTTTGGACATTTATAGCATTTCTAAAAACCCTTTACTGTATTTTAACAATTAAATAAATGTAAATGTTTGTTAGTTCACATTTTGGTCTTTGATTTCCTTTTTGTGGCATCGACTTTATTCACATAAAGTGGCGAAAAGGGAGAATTCACAGTTGTGGGCTCTTTTTAAAGGGTAAGGCTGGTGATATTCTTCTTTTTCTTTTAGTCGACAAATCCCATGAAACGACCAAAACCAACAATGTGTGTTAGTCCGGCTCTTAAGACTTTCTGACTTCCTGTCTGCAGCGCTCAGCTCCAAGCCCATTGGTTCCTACTGAAGACGTACTAGACTACGGGTACATATATACACATACAGTATATAGTTTCATTTTTAAAAATGCTGCTCACTGTCGTTTTTAGTAGTTTAACGTTACTCAAACAGGAGGATATACTGCATTTGTTGGGGACTATTTCTAGCAGCGGATGAATCCACATGTGGTGCTGTAGTGAGTGTTTGGGGCAGCAGGACGGTGTGTGTGGGACTGAGTCAGAACTACAGTGTGTGTGTTCATGGTGATGAAGGAACATGTCACCCAGTGCAACAGTGCGGCTCACTGATGTGTTTTTAATAGTTTTTGGACAACAGTGGAGCTCTACGGCTCAGAGGAGGAAGATCCATCAGGCAATACTTGTTAGCGGGATACATTCATTGTTGGTTTTGGTCTCTGAGATTTGTTGACAATAAGAAACATATTGAATGTCACCAGACTTGTCCTTTTTAATATTGTCCACTGTTCTTGTGCTGTAAAAATAATATTTAACCTACAGGGACTCATTCAAGATGTTTACATTTACACACAAAAATAGTCAGATTTGTGTTTTTATGTAGTAATGATGTTCATGTGAAATATGTCTATATGCCTTTCTCCTTCTTACTCCTGTTTACCTGCAACTTTAGTCCTTAAAGTCTTACCTTCGTTAAAAGAAGTGGAAAAAATCTGCCAGTATGGTGAGAATATTTCTATTTTTCTATTTTTTTTTATTTTTTTTTATCTTCCTGCTTGTTTCAAGACACAGAGACTCGCTTCTAGAAATTACTTGTAATAGGAATGATTAATAAGAAAATTACGTTTTTAGGATTTAATTAACTGATGATCAAAAGGATATGAAAGAAACAAAATTATGTTGTTGTTTTTCTGACATTTTTTCACATGTTGCTTTTTTTTTCTTCACAAACACTGAATATTTTCACCTCCTCAGGCCTCTAAAAATCCTTTAAATCAAAACTACTCATGAACCTCATAACTGAGGCTGTAAACAAAAGGAGACGTTCATTTTAAGGACTCACAAGCTAAAAGGGCTAGAAGCTAAAGCCGAAATACCTCCAGTGATGTCAGTGTGGGTAGAAATTTGAGGTAATTGTACTTTACTTGAGTATTTCCATTTTGAGCGTTTCTACATTTCCTTCACTGCACTTCAGAGGTAAATATTGTACTTTTTACTACATTTATCTGATGTTACATCACAGACAAGATTTTACACACTAAAATATGATACGGTCATTTAATATGATGCATTTCTGTAGATTAAACTACTATACAGTAGTTGGAATTTGCTCCAGCAGCTGCAAGACTGACTTCATAAATTACTTTACTTTGTAGACATACATTTTGCTGATAATATTTATTTATATTTACTATAGTTACATAGTACTTTTACATTGAGGCTCTGAATAGTTCCTCCACTACTAGCCATTATTTAATCAGCTATTAGTTACACTTGTGGTTGACTAGTCAGAATATCCGCTCTGAAAAAGGTCTTTAATCAAAAGAGAAAAATAACAGTGGGTTGCAGTTCAGACACCATGATCTGTTTTCACCTTTTCAGGCCTATAATTACACCAGTTAATTCCATTAAGTATTAAAATTGATGCCAGATGAACTTATGAGGAGGAAAAAGTAAGTACGCGTTTCTTTAGCTTTATAATTAGTGCATTTATATTTACTACTTAATAACTCCTGCATCACTGTAAGTGTACATTTATGATGATTCTTCATGTACTTCATCTCAAACCCTCTATAGTATGTTTTATGTGTATGTGTGGCCAAATGTCATGTCACCATAGTATTTCTATAATGCAGTGGTTCCCAACATGAGGTTCGGGGCCCAGAGGGATCCCAAAATAAATCTGAGGAGGGATTAAATTAATTAAAAGGATAAAAAGGGAAATAAATTTTATTCGTTTTTAAGTCTGTCCTTGATTTATTTCTTCTTTTAATCCTTTCTGCTATTGTTTTCTTTTTCTCGCATCTGTCTTTTTATTCATCTTTTGTGAAGCATCCTTTGCATCCTTTTGTATGAAATGTGCTTTATAAATAAAGCATTATTGTTTTTAAAAATCCTTAAAAGGAAAATCAGGAAAGTGGCCTTATTTTAAGGGGTCAAAAGATCCGCTTCTGTGGTGTATTGCAGGTTCTTCATCGTGAATTTTTAAGGAACAGTTCGGCTTTTTGAGAAATGCGGTTATTTGCTCTCTTGCTGAGAATTCGATGAGAGGATTGATACCACGTCTCTGGTCACGGTATATATGAAGCTGGAGCCAGCAGCCAGTTAGCTTAGCTTAGCATAAAGACTGGAAACAGGGGGAAACAGCTAGCCTGGCTCTGACCAAAAGTGAAAAAATCAGCATCTCATAAAGCTCACTGCTTAACACGTCTATTCCGGTTTGTTTAATCCGCACTGTGGGAGAAAAAACCTTCAGCTGGGCCCGATCCAGGTCCTCTCACACACGGTTTAATTCTTCTTCAGTAAAACACTTGAGTCCAATGCGATGTAGATTTTACTGAAATATCAAAACAAAGTACACGTAAAACCGAGTTGGTTTGGGAAGCAAAGGAACAGGCTCAGTTGTGCGTTCACTTATATTTTCAAAACACGCTCCTCCTGGCGGGTTGTTGGGATGCTCCCTATTGGTCCATAATCAGAACACGGAAATCATTGACAGTCTCTGATTGGTTATGAATGATTGTTCCATTAAGCTTTTACCCGCCATTACACAAGGCACGAAAACATGATTACCTCAACTGTCCTTAAATAAATTGCATAAAGATAAGGTTGTTTTTGAGACACTACAGCAGGAGGATCCGGGCACAGAGCTATGACTCCTGGGAAGAGCGTCTTTTTTTTCTGTCTCTTAACTTGACAGAAAGAGTTTATCACAAAACTTCCCAGGCTCTGTTCACCGAAATACAAACTTGGATCATAAATTCAGTGTTTCTTTGATCATGTATGTCCAGCAATTGTAGACATTATAATCTAAAGTATCATCTAAGATATATATAAAGTCTTTGTCACAACACTATATGTATTAATCAGGAAACATGTTACTTGCGACCAAAGAGTGAGCTAATTCGTGCACTAGGAACACAGGGAAGGGGACGTTCACTCACTCCAGAGTGTACACACAGTTAGCAGTGGCCTTGCAGAGAGCTTCTTCATGCAGTGGACACCCTTCCACGGGAATGTAGGTGCAGTACAAGCAGGCCGGTGCTTTCACTTAGCAGCACAACCTGAATGATTATTGAACTCAAGGAAAATATTTTCCCACAGTACAAAAGCTGAAACGTAGCGGGGGTTTATGTGCTGTTATTTCTTGGCTGGGTGCAGTGACATCCTGGAGTCTCTGGTGGTTGCCTTGCAACCTCAGTGTGATGAGGCTAGCTGTCTGAAACAGCCTGTTTCCCCCCTGCTTCAAGTCTTGATGCTAAGCTAAGCTAAGTGGCTGCTTGGCCGTAGCTTCATATGTAACATACGTCTAACTTTTCTCTTTTAAAAAATAGTTTGCTTTTTCTGTCTGCAGCTTGGTAAGTAGTCTGCAAACACAGGTTTCATTAAAAGCAGGACTTGGAGTGAACATGTGATTGTGGCCCCCTGCAGCTCCTCATCTTCAGGGTCCATGTGTGAGTCCAAAGGAGGGGGGTGGCCCCGCCCTCTGGAACCGGCCAGCCAATAGGAGCTCTCCCTGGATTATCCTGCTGTTATAAAGCCTGAGGATGCAGAAGCTGCTGGAGGAGCGCGCACTCAAAAGGAAAAACGCAAGTGAGCAATCAAAGCAAACTGTGTGGAGAAAGGAGAAACTGATCCAACAAGTGCTCAGAAGAGAGGAAACAGAAGGTGAAAGAAGAAAAAGAAGTGATGGATCACTCCAAACAGACACAGTACAGCTCAAACGAGAAGAAAGACACCGGGGACAGCGGCTCCGTGCTGAACGGACACTTTGAAGGGATGGTGAAGCGGCCAGCCGGCGGCACCGGGCGCTCCGCCGCTCCCCAGCCTCCGGGCGCAGAGTCCGGTTCGCACCGGCCGGCCGCCTCGGTGATGGAGAGCTGGAGGGAGGAGCGCACCAGGAGCGTGGAGGACAACGAGATGAGCCTGCCGTCCCTGGCCGCGGCTTACACCACCATCCTGCGGGGGCTCGGGGAGGACCCGCAGCGGCAGGGGCTCCTCAAAACCCCCTGGAGGGCCGCCACCGCCATGCAGTTCTTCACCAAGGGCTACCAGGAGAAAATTATCGGTGAGTTTTTAAATCCACAAAGCCGCTCAGAGGCTGTTGGGATTTGTCCTGCGATCAACAGGTGGCAGGTCTGACAGCGAAGAGTAAACAAAACAAAGAGTTGCTGCACCTTTTATATAAAGATGATATGAAATTTAGACTTTTTACCTGATGATCAGAGGGAAGTGGTGGAATATAACTAAAAGCACTGCATTTAGGCTACTCAGGTGCCGTACTTGAGGTAGGCTTATGCTGGAGTATTTCCCTTTTACATTACTTTAATATTGAACTTTTTACTCAACTACATTCATTTTGCAGCTGTAGTTACTTTGTGCCAGAGGTGGAGGAAGCATTCAGATCCTTTACTTGAGTAAAAGCACTAACACCACACAAAAAATACTCTGTTACAAGTAAAAGTCCTGCATTGAAACTGTTACTTAAGTAAAAGCATGTAAGTATAATCAGGGAAATGTACTCAAAGTATTAAAAGTAAAAGTACTCGGTGCAGTAAAATGTCCCCTGTGACTGTTATACTATTATTTATTATATCAAAAAGCAGGATGTTGCTGCTGTAGCTGGTTGAGGTGGAGCTAATTTTGAACTATTTTGTACACAGGACTGCAATTAATGATTATTAATCTGCTGATAAATTCAGCTGTACTTGTATAAACTGTTGGGTTGTGTAATTTATAACAAAACATCATATTACTATTATAAACTTATTTTAAACAGCCAGGTTTCCCCCCCCAAAAAACTGTAAACAAGCATCTTTTATTTTGAAATATTTACTTTCAAATTAAAATCATGCACGCCAAAACGGGTCAGTATACATTAAACTCAAGAGTGTAAGAATATCAGAGTAAATTTCACCTCTTGAGCCTTTTTTCCCCCTTAAACTTTCACTTAACAGTGACATTTTCTCCGCAGTTCAGCTGTAACATCAGATATTCTGTCTCTGCTTGTTTCAGCTGTAGGATGTTTATAATAAATGAAATATTCAAACCCAAAAATATCCTCTTATGGTCCTTTATGGCTCCACTGTTATGTCAAATGCAAATGTGCCAGTTGTCTTGTGTAGAGCTGAAACGATTAATGCAGAAATGAATCTGCTTCAAGTCATCAAGGCAAAAATGCTACGTTTCCTGTTTCCAGCTTCTCCAGTGTGAGGATTTGACTGAAGACGTCACCTTCAGTTCTGGGAACCTGTGATGGACATTTTTATAAGATTCTCTGACAGTTTATAGGCTAACATTTAGCAATAACAGACTGAAGACATCACTTTATGACGTCATTTTATTTTATAGACTAAATGATTAATCGAAGAAATAATCTCCATATTAATCCATAAAGAAATAATCATTAGTTGCAGCCTTAATCTTGTGCATCATTTTATACACATTTCTCCAAAATTCTGCTAGACATAGTTTATATTTTTGGAAACTTTGGGATCCCGACTGGAATTTAAACAGTTTATAATCGTGTTGACTGTTAATAGATGCAGGTAAACATTTAATCTCGAGCAGCTGCCCCCACAGCTAAATCAGCTCTCTTTTCCTGCATGCCATCACGTGTTTTTTCATTTTGTGAGATGTGATCAGGAAGATCTAACCGGGCTTGTTGCTGTGAAACCCCTACCGAAGGGTGTTGTTGTTAAGGTGAAAGTCACTGAAATTAAAATGAGATTGATGTACCCAGTCACAGCAGACAAAAGCCGCCCTTCAACTCTTCAAAGCTGCAGATCTGTCTGTAAGATTTATGTGCGTCGTTCCTCTGGCTCATGTTTGATCCAGCCAAACCGGCCGGCCTGCTGATCCAGAGCCACTTTCAGAGTGGGTGAGTTGCTGAGTCACGTGCAGGGAGGGGGGGTGAAAAGCACCTGGATGGGGGGGGTTTGATTTGCAGTGTCAGGATCACATGGGCCGGCTTCTCCACTCTACGGCGCATTGGAGTGGCTGGAGTCGGGGATCTGCCCCCTCTTCTCCCTCTCAGCCTCCTCCTGAACTCCATCTGGAGGCAGTTTGGCTGTTGTGGGGGAAGTAGCTGTAATACTAAAGGAAGGAATGCAACAGAGTGAGAGAAAAATGTGAGGGAGGAGGAGGTGATGGTGATTCATGTTTGGTCCTGAGAAGGTTCCTCAGGTACGACCAGACGCCTCCCACCTTCTTCTTACCTGTGAGCAGCAAAGGATGGACGGTGGTGAAGATAATGATGACACACAGTACATGTGTGTTGTTCTTCAGGCGGTGGCGGTGCTCAGTCTGTCTGCTGATTGGCTGTTACAGGAGACTCCCCTTTTGACAAAAACACACACACATGTAGTTTTCAGAGGGCTGGATGTTTCTGGAGAGTTATATCATTTTTAGTGACTGTTTGATCAGTGTGTTCACGTGTGTGCGTGCATGTGTGTGTGGCCTAAAATCCTCTTGTTGTCGAGCACATGACCGACAAAACTCTAATGAGGAAAAGTTATGCAGAGATTAAGCAGGAATTCTGAGTTTGTGATGTTACAGGAGCCCCATTACAGATTAAAATGTTCTTCTGTTTAGTGCACACGTTTTTGCTTTTAATTAAACAACAATTATTTTCATTATCAATAAATCTGTGAATTGTTTTCTCGATTGAGCGTTTGCTCTATGAAATATCAGAAAATAGTCGAAAATGTCCATTACAAATCCCCAGAATGCAAGTTGATGTATAAAAATACCTTTTTTTCTGTCTGACCAACAGTCCAAAAAAAAAAACCCCAGTCACTCTGGTGACTTTTCCTCTAGCGCCATCATCAGGTCAAAATTAAAATTTGTCCAATACCTGCAAAACTAAAGACATTCCCTTCAGTCTCAGCTGTACTTTGTGTAACGTGCTAATTTTCAAATGTTAGCATGCTAACACGCTAAACTAAGATGGTGAACCTGCTAAAAAATCTGCATATTAGCATGTTGACATTAGCATTTAGCATGGCTATAGACTCTTATGGTACGTGTCCACAGGGGCGTTTTTGGATGTGAGGGGTCGCACCGCTTCCCTGCATTGGACTCTTGGGCGTGCCACTAGGCGGTGTCACGCCCAACACTTGTTTTGAACGACTGACAGCTGATCATCAGCTGGCTGTGTGAAACAAACACACACACACACACAAAAAAAAGCCTTTTGTAGCGTCCAACCAAAGGGCAGCTGTGTGTCTGTGTGTATTTAAAGGCAGGGATGTACAGGGGTGACTCATGACTACACGCCCAGGGTTACGACAATGTATAGGAAATGTGTGTGTGTATGAGATGTGGCAGTGACACACACACACATTTGGCTGTCTAAACAATAAATAAATAACCTTGTTTATTTAGTCATTCACTCCAACGTTTCCTGCTTCAGAGCGTGTCAACATGTGGCCTCTTCACTACTGTGTGTGTGTGTGAATGAATACTACACACACACACACACACACACACACACAGGAGGCAACGCTATTGAATGTAGAGCTGATGATGACTAACACTGTCATTACCTGATAGCCGCCTCGTCTTTCTGTCACCCAGGGCATCCGAACCGGCAGTCCACACCAGCTGCCCTTTATTTAGTTAAGGTTGACTTAATGTTATTTTCCTTCAGGTTGTGTGTGTGTGTGTGTGTGTGTGTGTGTGTGTGTGTTTGTGTGTGTGTGAGAGATGCAACTTTCTCTCTAACTGATGGTGTAAGACGCTGCAATGAGGAGGTGGGTGGAGTGTTTGTGCAGTTAAATGTCCTCAAAGTATAAGTCTGGTTTATAACAACAACGTTTTTGGCCATCATTTCAGTAATAATGACATTGTACTCACCAAGTTTAATTGTTGAGATTAGGGCTGCAATTAACAATGGCTATAACAGATATTTTTTATAATAGCAATGTATCCAAAGACAATATGAAAACAATGTGACAATGTGAAAGGGGTCGTAGTGATGAACCTACAGTGAATTATCAGCTGCAGCTCCGCTCGGCTTTACAGAGCTTTATAGTGAGTTTCAGCTCGTTGTTTAAGTATCTGGCCCACCGCTGTCATAGTGTCGTTTCTGGAGCTTTTAGCAGCTAAAGAGCCAGATATGTCCCTCCCGCATAGGCGTGGGACGATATGAACATTTTATGTCACTATAATCCTGGTCAAAATAACTGTGATTCACAATATTATCCCGACAATCCATCAAAACATACTTAAAACTCTTAAAATTGCACTAAAACATACTGGAATCACTTTACCTTACATTTAGTTAAGAAACAAATATTTTTATTGCATCACAGATAGGACACACATCTGTTTAGTGAAAAACAAACGATCAAACAATCTTAAATAAGGTAATCATAAATCATAAGGCCACCCCTGCATAAATAAAGAATAAATACATAATTAATTAAAAAATAGCAACATTGTGTGAGTCTGTTCTTTCTTACATAATAATTCCTGTATTTTTTAAATCAGGCTCTCTTTTTCACTTCTCTGCCATGATGTCAAATGGCAGAGACAACAATTTCATCAATTGCATCAGTATATATAATTTACCCCTGACTTACGAAATACAGGAATTATCCTTGGCATTGGGCTTTTTAAGTCACTCGTGAGGATATTCACAATTATCCTGATAATGGAAATTTACCACGATCAACTTATCTTGAGTGTTTTTTATCCCAATCCGCGATAAAATCGAATTTCGTCCAATCCATACTCACAAGTCCAAAGACAGAGCTAAAAGAAAGTGAATATTGGACTTACATTCATCAGGTGGACACGAACACAACTCCAAATGAATGCTAACGTTGTTCTGTGTCTGCTGGATGTGTAAACAAGCAGCTGTTTGCTAACAAGTTCAACGTATCAACTAAAAAGGTGATGATACGTCAGTGTTGTTTCTGCTGCCCCCAAGTGAACAAAAAAATCAGTTACCAACAGTCAAAAACTCAAAGATATTCAGTTTTCTATCCCATATTGAGAAAAGCAGCAAATCTTCATAACTGAGAAGCTGGAAATAGAGAATGTTTGGCATTTATGCTCGAAAAATGGACGATTAATAATCAGAATCAGAATAGCTGTCGATTAATCAAGTAGTCGTTTCGGCTATAGTTATAGATCTGGCGACATCGTTAAGTCCAGTGGGACAACAAACACGAGCAGTTAGAAGATCAGGTTTTAGACAAATCTCCAGGTCAGTGAAGCGTATTTACTGACTGATTATCAACAACCTGTCTGATTGTCTGACTGTTTGTGTCACAGATTGTTGTAGCGATGTTTCCAGATCACAGCAATTAACTTGGCGACAGCAACGTCATCAGCAGCAAAGTCTCGCTCACCCTTTAACTTTGTTGTTGATTACAAAACTTTCAAAACAGGATTACCACTTTATTGCAGCGTCAGCCTGAAGGCATTCAGAATCAGTTTGTCTTGTTTGTGCGTCAGTAAGGTTTAAAGTGTGTCCAGGAGCTGGACTCTGGAGTCGATCCAACAAACAGTCAAACAAAAATGGTAAAAAAAAAAAACGAGACTTTAAAAACATCTGAATGTGTTGATCTTCTCTCCAAACACAGACTACCTGCTACCCTGTTTACACACACACACACACACACAGTCATACAATAAGACTGAAGCAACAAGTCAGTCTGCTCTCTGTTGTTTCGTTGACCTCATCCCCTCTCCCTCTAACAGATAGCCAGTCAGGAAATTAAAAAGTGCGGCGGTGAGAGCGAGAGGCGCCTGCGTCGTCACAAACAGATAAAGCGGTTTATTGAACTCCCTGCAACTGAAAAATGCAATAAAGCAACAACAGGAAGGAGTGTATGGAAGCAGAGCTATAATTAGACGGCGATGTTTGCCAGAGAGAAACACCAAAGTCGACGATAAAGAGAGCGGCAGCTGAACGGTCGAGGTGAACAGGGCGTCCCTGGTGGTTTCCATCTGTCTGTCCTCGAGGGTACAGAAAGTGATGCAGGACGGTTTTTATCCAGAGCTAAATGCTGGCAACGGACATAAAATAAGGATCTTCTATAGCACATAAATAAATAGTAAATTATCTTAAATAAACTTCCAAAATTCCACACGCCTAACTGGATTAAGAATAGTTAATCATCCAGTTGAACCAGGATCAGGTTTATTGCCAAGTAGGCCTTCACATGCAAGGAACTTGCCTTGGTGTTTTGGTGCATAACGCTCACAATAAACATAATAAGAGAAAAGAAAAAACAACTACTGCAAAAGTCAAGAATCGTAAATATAAAATAGAAATTTACAATAAGAAAATATGTAAAATATATCTGTTTTAAAATGAAAAGAGCTGTACAGTGTTTAAAATGAAGAGGATGGAATGTGTAAAATATTGACCAAGGAACTGGTCAATAAATTCATAAAAAAGCAAAGTCTTAAAGAAATAAGTAGATCAAATGAATCAATATACGGAATGACTGTTAGTATGTAAATCTGTAAATTTAAAAAATATAATGTTTAAAAACATTTTTGAGGTGTTTTTTGGGAGTTACAGCAGATTCCTTCCATCCCTCCTCCGTTTTGTCTCCGCAGACGTGCTAAACGACGCCATCTTCGACGAAGACCACGACGAGATGGTGATCGTCAAAGACATCGACATGTTCTCCATGTGTGAACATCACCTGGTGCCCATCTTCGGCAGGGTGAGAGAAGCACACACACACACACACACACACACACACACACACACACACCAGGGTTCAACAGTTAGCTGATGTCAGGAGAAACCAGAAACACGGCGTTCCAGTTTCAGTCAGGAACGAGGGATTTTCAAGAGAAATGAAAGCAAAATGAGTCCACTTTAGTGGAACATGTGTTGTGTAACGTGGTGCCAGTCAAAGGCCAACAAGGCGAGGTCGTTGTTAAACATCTGTGACACTGTCTGCACGACAGCTCGGAATTTGGTAGTTTGTCATTTAAATTTGTAGATCTCATTGTGGAGGATCTTTAGACAGCACGATGTTCCTGTCTTCTTTAAACCAGGCAACACTTTAAGACAGAAACTCGTTCAGCCTAAGGACAAGTTACCCACACAGAAACAGAGCAATGTTGTCTACTCCATTCAGTGCAGTGAGGAAAACTGCAAAGAACGTTACATAGGCGAAACCAAACAGCCACTTCACAAAAGACTTTATCAGCACAGACGACACGCTAACTCAGGATTACAGAGCGCCGTGCATTTGCATTTAAAAGCTACAAACCGCACATTTGAAGACAGCGAGGTGAAGATTCTTAGTAGAGAGAAGAGTTGGTTTGAACGGGGCGTCAAGGAAGCCATTTTTGTGAAGAAAGAGAACCCCTCTTTGAACAGAAATGGTGGTCTGAGATTTAATCTGCCCAAAGTCTATCAGAGTGTATTATCACCTTGGTCACGCCTATCACATGCTAATCAGGCACTTAACAGTGATGAAGTAGGTGCAGCCAGAAAACAATAGGCCTGATTACTGATTACTGGGCCATCTTGGAAACTATTAGGTCAGTTCCAGGTGAAACTAGCTATTAACAGATACTCAGGCAGATTCCCTCCTGAGGGCAGGGCTTATGGAACTCAGAGTAGCTTAAATTTCCAGTTCCCGTCCAATTTTTTCACAATTGAGAATGACTTCCGGATGGGAGCCGAAACGTCTTGATTCTGAAAACAGTGTCCAGATGACTACGACTGAAACCTTTTCTACGATAGATCTCATTGTCATTGTCATCTCATTTAGATCAAATGTAAAAATACTTACGCACTTCATTTAAAAAGATCACGCTGTTCTGAGGATGCTCATACTGTATCAGTCCGTCCGTCCAGCAGATATCTTTGACGACTATATTAATATTCGTGATCCCCAGAGGATGAATCCTAATAATTTAGGTGACCCCCTGACCTTTCCTCTAGCGCCACCATCACTCAAAAAGTTTGACTTTGACACAATATAATATACAGTAGGTATAAAAAAATCCAAAATCCGGCTACCTGCGCCTCTAAAGCATCACTGATTAACACGTTGTATCTTGTTTGTTTAAATCGTAAAAAAGTTTTACGCGGGGTTATATGCCGAACTACTTCTTGGCTCTGAGCCGTTGCCAGGCAACCAGCCGAGACTCCAGCAAGTTGCCGGTCCCTGCCGAGAAATATTCTGGCTCATAACCTCCCGTAAAACTACAACTTGTCATTTATACACTTCAGTTTTTGTACAGAAGAAACAAACGAGATATAACACGATGAGCTTTAGACGTGCTGACAGGTGGACAGAGCCAGGCTAGCTCTTTATGCTAAGCTAAGCTAACCGGCTGCTGGCTGTAGCTTCATATTTACCACACAGACATGAGAGTGGTATCGATCTTCTCATCTAACTCTCCACCAGAAAGCCAATAAGCTTATTTCCCAAAATGTCAAACTATTCCTTGGAGGACCTGTTGGTTTGGAAGCCACTGCTTTTACATTGACAAAAGTAGTAAATAATTGTCCACGCATGTCCAGATATGCTACATCTCTAGTGTCCACCGTGACAGAAATGTCCATACAGGTTGTCACAGTCCGGGGATGTACAATGAGTATGATTTTAAAAAGTAGTTTAAATAAACTGTACATCAAGCCACACTCAAGAGGGGCACATGAATAAACATACACTACTTAGTGCAGCCGAGCCGCTTAGCCTTAGAGGAAGCTGTGAATATTCACAGTTTAATACGAAAAACATGGTAACAGATGTGTATCTTAAAAACCATTTCTCTCTGACGTTTATCTGGAGGCGGCTGGTCTGAACAACAGAGACATAAGAAACAATCAGATTAGCTGAGATCTGTTTAAGTTTTTTGAGCCTCCTTCCTGCTCCTTTGACATCATCACTCTCCACTAAAGCCTGATTGGCTTCTTCCCTCTTTCGGATTTTTCTTTCTCTGCTTCCGTTATCCCTCCATCTTTGCCTGCAGGTGCATGTTGTTTAAGACAATAGGGGCTGGCAGCTGATCCTTTTCCACCGGTGTAAATGGGCTCTGATGACAGCAGAGAATAACACGAACACTTACCGCACCTCCTGTGTTAGTGTGAGTGTGTGTGTGTGTGTGTGTTGTGGCCATCAGGTGGCTGTTTATGTCCCTAAACCTCCTCCCTCCCCTTGTCATCGTCAGCAGTGTTGCCTCTTATCCAGTCTCTCTCATCTGTCTGTCTGTCTGTTGTGTTTCTCAGTGACTCACCACACAGAGAGAGGCCGCCTCCTCCTCCTCCTCCTCCTCTGCCTCCTCCTCTGTTGTTGTTCAGACGGCGTGCAGGTCGCCGCTGGCTGTTTGACGAACTGTTTCGATGTCTGCCGCACAAGAGCAGCTTATTGCAGGCCGTCGTTCACTTTGCGAGCAGCACAGCCGCTGTCATATCACAACAATTTGAAGAGAAAATACATCGAAAAAAACCATTTGGTCTCCTATGCAGCCTTTAAAGTTCCCATAAAATGGTATCATTACTTCTTCTATGTGATGTACAGTAAAAGGTCATTGAGGAGTCAATCTTAAGTGTAATTTGACAGAATGGGAAGAGAGGCGGGATTGGGACAGTTACTGTGTGGTCACGGTGTCCCTAGTTTGAGTCCATCCTTAGACCTTTATTTCATGTTGTCCCCCATCTCCCTCCCCTAATTTCCTGCCCCATCTGTATATATATGTAGATGGGTGACAAATGAAAGGAAAAACCAACATGAAGTGTCTTAGTATGGAGTCCGGCCACCACGAGCCTCCAGAGCAGCTTCAGTGCTCCTTGCTGTGGAGCTCTATGGGAGGGATGAACACCGTTCCTACACAGGATATTCCCTCATTTATATATACAACCTTTATTTAATCAGGTCAAGGTCTCTTTTGCAAGAGAGACCTGAGTACGGCAGATAGAAAGAAATACAAACATAGCCAGACACAACACAAGGACATACAGCATCAGAGCCAGTCAGAGACGTCACTAAATAGATTTGAAGATGAAAGTTCATATTATATCATTTCGCCTTGTGGAGATGGCGGTGGAGAGCGTCGTCTTACACGTTCAATCTCCCACAGGTGTGAAACTGGGTTGAGATCTGGTGACCGTAAAGGCCGAAGCATTTCATTCACGTCATTTTCATCCTCACCGAACCGTTCAGTGAGCCCTGCTGCACGGAAGCATCTGCATTTGAAGTTTCTCCTTTTTATTCAGGTTTTACCTTTCATTTGTCCCACGTCTGTATATATATATATATATATATAGAAAAGATGGATTAATAAAACAAGTGTGATAACTGTATTGGTTGGACTTCTCTGTTATACCATTTCATGTCTTTAAGATATATTTTCTGACTCACCAGTGGGTCGGTCTTTACAGACATTTGTGAGGTGAAACTTAAACCCACAAAACTTAGTTTGAATTCACAAAAAGAATTTATGAATGGCAAGGGTGAATAAAAAGATGCCCAAACATCTAAAGTATTTTAATATGGCCGTGAAAAACATGGGTTCAAATCATATACATTCAGTTTCCAGTTCAGTAGGTAGCCTGCCCTCGTTGATATAAATGGGGTGGACAAAATACTAGAAACGGCAGTCAGTATAACGCAACGCAGTTCAACAACACCACAAGCTACAGCCGCTAAAAGGATCATAAAGTTGAATCGATGCCTCTCTAATACAGTTTCAACACAAACTGAACATTATAACCTTCATGAAGGATTTATTACAGGACATTTATATTAGACTGCATTAGTTTTAGCTAGCTGTGCCAAATAAACTGGCAACTGAGCATAATGTCGGTGTTTGTTTCCTAATTTAAACAAACTTAAAGCTACATTAATCAATATTTTTGGGCCACAAGAACAGCAGAAGAACTACCGGTTACTGTCTCTCTTCCACGCCCTCGCCCACGAGAAACGGAGCTACGCCATGATAGTAATGAAACGTAAATAACATTAATAATATTATCTTGCCAAATCGGTGGGAAAATATTTTACCTGCTACGTAATGTATAGCTGATGGTAGAGCATAAGTTACTGTTACTGTTGAAGTTACTAGCGATAAAGTTATCGATACGTAGGCTAAGCTACTCCTCGGCTTAGACTTTGGCTTCGACACCTGTTTAAATATTGACAGGCTTATTGCCAAACTTGCTACAGTAGCTATTACAAAAAACATATGTCACCTGTATTTTCATAGCGATAAAAATAGTTTCCCCTTATTGAGGCCAACTTACCCTCGGGCAGCAGACGCTCTGGATTCTGCCATATTGCCCAGTTGTTAAGTGTCGTTGCCTCGGCAGTGCGCGTCCATGAATTTGGGGGGTGGAGGTTCTGGAGGAGCACTGAAGGGAGGGGTGTATTTGTTTGGCTTTCTCCAGAATCGCAGACCCCACCTTCAACATAGCAAACAGACAAGACACAGAGCAACATTAGCATTCATTTGGAGTCATGTTTCTCGCCACTTGATGACTGTACGTGGGTTGCTTTAAAATCGATGATTACTCTTATTCTTTCTTTCTTTTTCTTTTTTTTAACCTCGCCCCATCGTCACTCACAGCATGTGCCAGCAAATGTGAATAATGTGAGCAGATAAGTGAAAAAGCAGCCGTGACAGTCGGCGTGTTTGATGCCGATATGTCAGGCCGCTGCTGCAGAGAGGCAGGAAAAGGGAGGGATTGGAGGAAAAAGCAGAAAAAGAGATCTTTGCACGCTTGTTGCCGCTGCCCTTTCTCTCGTCTTGTCAACAAATTGCGTTTGACATTTGAGTGGAGCACACGAGTGTGTGTGTGTGTGTGTGTGTGCGCGTAAGAGAATTAGAGCCTCCAGTGATTCTCCGGCTGATGACTCCGTCTCTTCCTCCTCTGGTGCTCATCCACCTGCTCTGCTCTCATCTTCGGCTTTTGTTGTCGTCTTTTTGATTTCTGTGATTTGTGTTGAATATCCGGGCTAAAACACTTTAACTCACCAAACTATAACTGGTTGGGTTTAGGGTCAGGTTAAGGTAAGGGGAAACACATATCGACGGGGAAACAGACTTCAACACAGCACCAGCACCAGCACCAGGATGATAATTCACACATCCACAACAGACCACGTATACTGTAGCCGTGTTGTTGAAATATTTACCTGTTTGCCAGTAAAATATCTTTTAGGTTTATCACTACACACAAAAACTGCTTCAAAAAACATTCAAAATAGTTAAAAACAGTGTCTTCATTTTCAAGAGTTAGCCAAGTGCACTTCCACCTGACAGAAAAGAGCATACAGCTCTTTATTATCTATTTTGCTACAGCATGATTAAATGTTGATGATTATTCATTTGTTAAACATAGACTCAACTCGGGAAGGGAACTTATTGTGATATTAAGTGCCGAGAGCGGCCCTGCTAGCATGTTTCTGCTCGTGAACATATCTGTAATTTTGCAGCTTTTAGCTGCACTTTCCTCCCTCTCAGCTCCACCTCCTCTCTTCCTCTCCTTCCTTCTCTTCCTCTTTCTCCTGTGATGTCCATTTTTCCTCCTCGCCATGTGCGCTCCACTCCGCACATTGTGTTGATGCGTATGTGCGTGCAAGCAATCAAGTGTGATGACAGGTAGAGATCATACCATCAGGTTAAAAGCAGGCTGACAGTCTACAGTGTTGTTGTTTTTGCTTTGATTTACACATTTGATTTTGCAGTTTTAAAGGTGGAGTATGCGGATTTGACTCGCTCCCTTTTATTTGCCCAGTTTACAGTTGTCCCATAACATAATGTCCACATTAGGGCACTTAAAATAAAAAAAATCACTTTCACTTAGAAAAACAACAACAAAAAAAACAGAGTAGCCTGTTGTAAAAGTTACCGAGGCCCAGACCTCGCTGGTAGCTACATCTGCTCCGATGATCTACTGCACGACCTGTCTCGCCTCAAGCAGTGTTGCTGATCTGGGATCAGATGAGTTTTACAACATCATCTGCCACAGTGAAAACAGGGTTAACTAGTGTAACATATTTGAGCTTGAATTTTTCACTTTGTGCAGGTTCACATCGGTTACCTCCCCAACAAGAGAGTTCTGGGCCTCAGCAAGCTGGCCAGGTGGGTACATTTACTCGAAATTGTGTGTGTGTGTGTGTGTGATTTCTCTCAGATTAATTGGCCAACTTACAGTAGATGTGTGTGTGTGTGTGTGAGAGCTAATGTGTATTTAAGCTGATTATTAAAACATGTGTGTGTGTGTTTGTGTGTGTACTGGCGTAGAATCTGATCCCACTGACCCCAATACCTTCAGGCTTATCGCACTAACACCCCTTACTAACCAGGTACTGGACATACACACTCGCACTTGTGATGAGAAACAGCTAAACCATTCACATTTTTAAGACAAAAACGAAGCTGTTGGGCTGGTGTAAACTGTAACCTGTTGTAGCTCCTGCTGCACACTAGGTGGCGCTAATTAAAAACCGATAACATTTGGTTTCTGTGCTGATCCAAGAGCAAGAGAAAGAAATACTGCATGCTATAATTTTGTCGTTTTTTTGCTGAGATCTGGGGACAAGTTAGATGGAGCAACAAAAAAAAAATACTATCAGTCAGAATATTAGATATTATTAGATTAGCCAAATTTATTATTTAAAATGATCACCCAAACTGTCTGTTCACAGACTGACGTCTTGGTTCAACTTACGGTATTAACTGTAGTTGCGCGCACACATAGTTTTCCTGCACACTGACGGGTAATTAATTATTAATTTTCAGTACACTCACTTGCAGTTTCACCTCCAATTAAATTGGTTTAGATAATCTGGATAAACTGTTGGCTTGTTTACGACCTGTTTGATCGTCTGACTGCTCGTGTTTCTTGCCCCGTCGAATTAGTAGAGGATTTATTTAGTATTTCATGTTATGAAGAGCATCGTAATCTCTCTGACTTCACCCCGATTTGTAAACAAAAAGTACCTAAAATTACATAAATAATATGATATACAAAATAAAACGCCTACAGCTCCTGAACCTGACTGACTATATACATGAACATGGTCTTTCCAGAACAATAAGCTCTCAAGGTCATTTTTAATGGGCTGGGTAACGTTAACTAACCAAGCACGCAGTTTTCTGGGTGAAACATGTAATAAAAATATTAAAATGTATATAAACTTATATTCATATAATTATAATACAAAGGCCAGGGGTTCAGTTCCCGGTAGTGGCACCTCGGGCTTGGCCATACGGTCCAATTAAGACAACTGGCTTTGTTTAAGTGGGAAGCCAATGAGGGATCACATCATTGTCGTTGACATCCTGCTGGTTGGTTGCGATGCCTGTTGACCGATCGACATCGTCCACGTCACATCAGAAGAGAATGGGACGATTAATATAATGTAATGATTTTTTTGTTGATGACTCAGAATATTTTTTACGTTCAAGACATTTGAGAACAAAATTCACCTGCCACTTCCCCCTCCTGTCACCCCTTCACATCAAAGTCCTCTCCACGTGACTGGACGGAGGACGTTTTTGTTTAAATTTCCATTTGCACTGAAGGCTGCAGTGAGATCGGAGCCGCAGCTTCTTTCCCCTAAAAAACTGTAATATTTGAAGCAGCTCTTGCTATTTTTCTTCAACTGTATGTACAGTACGTCCTGCCACTCCTCGTGCTGCCTGTTTGGTCTTGTGACATTTTCTTGGAGGTGGACGAGGTTGAATTTGTCCAAAATGGTTTTGCTCACAGAGAAGAGCAACAGGTCGAAGGTGAAGATCTGGTTGTTTCTGCAGATCTCTTCATTTTCCTTCTGTTTCCTCAAACCAACAGCTTTAAAATGACTGAATTTTTGTTGTTGTTGTTTAATGTTTATTTTGGTGCCTTAAAATGGGGTTGGGTTCACCTTGTTCGTGAGAAATGTTGATATGAACAACCTCAGTTTATGAAATGTGACACAAGCTGACATTTAAAAAGATGGTAGAGCTCAGAGAAGTTAGTTACCGTCGTCATCAACTTCTTTCTTGTTCCTCAGCATGGTGCTGAAAACACACAATTATTCACCGTCTTTGAAAAGATACGGACTCTTAATGTTCCTTTTTGTTGTCAACGGCTCATCAAATGTATCCTTGCGAGTTTAACCACTTGAAGGGTAGAGTATTATACACTCGAGCTCCCATGCCAAAAACACAGACACAAAAGTGTTTTATTGTGTGGATAACCATGTTTTAATTATCGTCTCAAATGATGGCATTATTCTATATTTCTCTTATTGTCAACAAATACCATAAAAAGAATAATGAAAGAAGTGTCTCTCAATACTTTCAAACTTCCCTACCCTGTCTGTAGCTCTCAGAAAAAAAACAACCCTAAAAATATATAGTTTCATATTTTAAAAAGGCTGCATAAATTCCTAAAACCGCTGCTCACTGTAGTTTTCAGCAAACGCTACTCAAACAGGAGGAAATAGTGCATTTGTTGGGGACTATTTTCAGCGGCGGGTGAATCCACATGTGGTGCTGTAGTGAGTGTTTGGGGCAGCAGGACGGTGTGTGTGGGACTGAGTCAGAATAAACTACAGTGTGTGTGTTCATGGTGATGAAGGAACACAGTGCAACATCTTTGACAATAAGATAAATGCTGAAAATATTGCTAGACTTGTCTTTTCCGTTTTCAGTTAAGTTAGTTGTAAATTTTTCCTCCCATCAGCGTCTTCCCGTTCGGCAGTTTGTCAACTTTTCACTGTCTTTGCACTAAGGATGCATTACTGAGGCGTTTTCTCTCTTTTCTCTCCCCCAGGATTGTTGAAATCTACAGCCGTCGACTACAAGGTATCAAGGAAAAGTCCGCTGTTACACAAACACAGATTCTCGTTTCCTGTTCAGAGTTCAGTGTTTCTGTTTGACTCTGTCAGCCTAAATGTTGTTTGTTCTGTCTAACCTGGCTCATGTTTGTCCATCTGTCTGAATGTCCACAGTTCAGGAGAGGTTGACCAAACAAATTGCTGTGGCGATCACCGAGGCCCTGCAGCCCACCGGGGTCGGCGTGGTCATCGAGGCAACGTACGTATGTCGACTGAAAACACAAAATGGAGTGAAATATGTTTTATTCCCTTCATCTTTGCTTTTCTTTCTCCTCCTTGTCCTGCTTCCTCCTTTTCTGTCCAACACCTCCTTCCCTTCACCTCATTTCCCCTCTCCTCGCCTTCCTTTGGCTCATTTCCTTTACTTTCACTTAATCCATCACTTCATTTCCTTTGATTTACTTCCTCTTTTCTGCTACATCTCCTCCTTTCCTTACTCTCCTTTGTACCTTTCTACTCCCCTCTCCTTTTTTATGCTTTAATTTCTTTTACCTCTGTTCCATTACTTTCATCGCATCACTTCATTTCCTTTAATTTCCTTCCTATTTTCTGTTCTCCTTTCCTTCACCTCGTCATTCTTTCTACTCCCCTCTCCTTTTTATTCTTCTATTTGATTTCTTTTACTTCTCTTACATTACTGTCATTTCCATCACTTCATTTCCTTTCGTGTACTCACTCTTTCCTGTCACATCTCCTCTTTCTTTCTCCTCTTTCTACTCCACTTTTATTCTCTCATTTAATTTCTTTTACCGTCATTCCATCGCTTTCATTTCCTTTACTGTACTTTTTTCTGTCACATCTGCTCCTTTTCTTAACCTCTTTCTTTTTTTATACTTTCATTTAATTTCTGTTACTTTTCCATTACTTTCAATTCTATCACTTCATTTACTTTTATTTACTTCTTCCTTTCTGCTACATCGCCTCGATTTGTTTTACCTCATCTTTCTTTCTTTCTGTTCCCCTCTTAGTTTAAGTTCCATTATTTAGATTTTCAACACTTCATTTCCTTTTATTTACCTTCTCTTTTCTGTTACACCTCCCCCTTTCTTCACCTCCCCGTTCTTTCTTTCTTCTCCCCTCCACTTTGTATCTCTTAGTTTAATTTCTTTTACATTTGTTCTTTTACTTTCACATCTTTTCCTTCACTTCACTTCCTTGCCTTTCGTGTTAATCGCCCTCTCTTCCTCTCCGCAGTCACATGTGCATGGTGATGCGAGGCGTTCAGAAGATGAACAGTAAAACCGTCACCAGCACCATGTTGGGAGTTTTCAGGGAAGATCCAAAAACCCGCGACGAGTTTCTGACGCTGATCAGGAGCTGAGGAGGATGAAGCTCCTCCTCTTCCTCCTCCTGTTGCCTGAGGTTACCTCCACCTGTGTGTGTGTGTGTGTGTCTCTGTGTGTGTGTGTGTGTGTTTCCATCTCACCAAAGGCAGTGACAGAGTGTTTACTGTGCTTTCAGTCCGACTCGTCAGATAAGGTGAGGCGTTACCATGGTGATTTCTGTGTGGGGGCGGAGTTTTGTTCGGGGCCGTGTGCTGACATGCTGTTTACTTTTTAGATGACGGGACAGACTTTACCCCCTTTTGTCCCCGCGTGTTGTGTGTGTTCATTAATCAAATATCAGTCTTTGGCCTCGAGATACAGAAGGAGAGTTTAACGGAAAGAATCCACCCTGAAAAAAATAATCGTTTTATTCTTAAAAAGATTAATTACATTTCCAGATGACATGATGTAATTTCCAGTTTAAAGGCCCTTTACAAAGACTGTGTCACAAATTGGCAGCACAAAAATAAAAAAATGTGCAGGCGAACAGCATAAAATTTTACAGTAATATCTTTGTTTTTGAGCTCAGTGAACAGTCAGAGTTCTTCGGGGCTGGAAAAAAAAAGAGATTCTTATAAATAATTGATTAATTATTTATAAGTCGAGCAAAAATGCCAAACATTTGCAGATTCCGGCTTCTGAAATGTGTTTATCATTTTAAATAAAATATCTTTAGACTGTTGGTCGGACTAAACAAGCAATTTAAAGACGTTACTAAACAACTAATCCATCGATTGAAAAAAGAAGTGAAAGATTATTCGATAATGAAAATAAAATCCCTTTGCTTTAAATCGTGTTCGATCATGTTTTTGTGATGGACGGCACTTTAACGCTCAAAAACCTCAGTTTACAAACTTCCTTTCCTTTTATTCAGGACTTTTTGGTTTGCTGAGAAATCAGTTGATTTGAAACTAGAATTGAAACCATGAAGTTTATATTATCAAAAAAGACATCTTGAAACATTTGGTGCAAAATCACTGGGGGGGAAATATGAGCAGACTGCATCTGAAAATGACACCAGTATTCAATTTTCAGCGTCTTATTATTATTATTATTATTATGGTCCTGTTGAAGGATCTGCCTGTATGTGCCAACTCGCCTCTCCATTAAAACCAAACGACTTCACGGTGACGTGACGAGGCAGCCGGCGGGACGCTGTGCTGCAGACTCACCGCTGCCTGAAAACAAACTGAACATTTTCAGTTTCCATGAGAGGCAAATTAAATGTGTGTGTGTCCTTCACAGTTTTCATCCCAACAGATGAACAGTGTGGAAACAAGTGTGTCTGTGTGTGTGTGTGTGTATGTGTGTGTTGTTTGGTGACTTTGTGTTTACTCATGTAGCATATTTTTGCATTTCAAAGCATGATAATGTCCCCAGACAGATTTTGGAAGGTTTTAACTCGTGTCATGTGGTGACTGAAGTCGTGTGTGTGTGTGTGTGTGTGTGTGTATGTGTGTGTTGGAGGGAAGATGAGCGCTGACAAACGGCTCTGATGTTGTTGTTTTTGTGGCCTTGTTGAGAAGGACGGCCTGTTCTGTGGCCCCCTTCACCTTCATTGTCACTTTATGTATATGTTCATTTCAAATACTTTTTAATCAAAGAAAATAAAACTATGTGACACCGATGACTGTGTTCTTCACTTAACTGACATGTACGTTCACGTCATTGGTCTGCATTCATGCGGTGAAAAACGGGAAAAGCTCCTGTTATTGTGACTCCAAGATGGTTTCCCCACACTGCTAGCCTCACAGTTACACCATATCAATAGCCTAAGTTAGCTATTTTTGCTGTCATACACATTTTACAACTTTGTAGCAGTTAATTAACAAATTAAATCAGATACAAACAAACACAAAGCTCATTTTTAATACATTGAATCTACTGAACTAATGTTAATACACGATTTTATTTAAATGTTAGCAACAGTGGCTTTGCCAGTGGTGGAAAAAGTATTCAGATCTTTAACTTAAGTAAAAGTACTAATACCACACAGTGAAAATACTCTGTTGCAAGTAAAAGTCCTGCATTCAAACTCTTAAGTAAAAGTAAGTTTATATTTTGTATTAGTAATGTTAATCTGCAAAGTAACTAGTAACTAATGTTGTCGAATAAATGTAGTGCAGTAAAAAAGTGCAATATTTGCTTTGAAATTGTAGTGGAGTCGAAGTATAAAGTAGCATAAAATGGAAATGCTCAAGTAAAGTACAAGTACGGCAACAAGTCCAAGTACTTCAGTACAGTACTTGAGTAAATGTACTTAGTTACATTCCACCACTGGGCTTTGTGGCCAGTTTGCCAGTAGTCTGTTGACATTTTAGTAAATAAGTTAAACAACTAGGAGGCTGACGTGAACAATGTTTATCCCGCCTAATTAACATAATATCATATTTACAGTTTGAATGTGAGTGAACACGAGATAAGCTAACGTTTAGCATGTAATGTTCTTTTGTGTCTACAGGAGGAAGCTCCTTGCTTACAATAAAGTTTAATTAAAGCTTCTAATGCACCAACTTTACAAAATGGCACGATGAGCACTGAGCTGGAAACACGCTGCCGTCCCATGTAACGAGGGTCGTCCTCCAGCGGGTGAGGAGCGTCCCGTTGTCTTTATGTTGAACCTCCACAGCTGAATGCAATAAGCTCATTGGCGGGTTAATCTGGCCGTGAGCCCAGAGTGAACAGCAGGTGGAGCTGATCATGATCTGGGTGTCTGATAGAGGAATGACTCAGCTGCTCTACCCTGAGTTTTGTTCATTTCATTCACCATCAACCTCACAGCGGCGAGGGTCTGGTTTGTATATTCAACTCTCCAAACTGAAGAAGCAGCTCAAACTAAAACCTTTCGACAGTGCTTCCCCTGCTTTGACGCCACACTCACCACACAAAAAGTTAGAACTTGTAGCTTTAAAAGGCAAAATTTTTCACTGAAATGAAGAGAAAAACTCAAACCATAGTAATAGTACATAATATAATTCCCAAAGTGATTAACAGTGATTATTTTTTGTTAGATTTTGATCCATTAACAAACAAAAATGGTTCTTTTTCATCATTAAAGTCGCTCCCTGACACTTTGGCGCCCCCCAGTGGTCGTATATAATACATAATAGTGCATGGCCAGCCTCAACGCTTCCTTCCTTATTTTTGTTTATAATTGAAAAAGTGCCTAAAAGTAGATTTCAGGGTAGATTTCAAGTTGAGGGCCGACTGCATCTTGATCATTTTCATGTTTCTGCTCAAACTGTTTTGGGTGAAAAACATGCTGATGTTCAGAAATGAATTCAAAGCCTGTGGTTGTTTTATCACCACCCTTTGTAAACCTGTGAAGAAAACTTAAAATATGTGCACAAATTATGTCATTGGTGAGGTCACACGAATAAGTGTTTTTGTGAACATCTGAGCGGTGTAAAAACTCCCCGCATTTTGTGAAACTGTAAGCACACATTCAAAATTCATACGTGTACCTTTAACGTGTGTGCGCGTGCGTGTAACTTTGATTGATCTTAGACGTTCTTAAATTCTTTCTACAACCACAAATCGTGATCATCATTTCACAAACCCTAAATCTCATTAACTCTTGTTTGAACCCATACAATTGTTGCTCCTCGGCTCCATCAAGTGTACATGTGATACACTTTAACATCCTGCACGGCTTTCGCCGATAAAAAGGGAACTCCAGCGATTTAGTGTCGCACTTCTATAAAGCTGAGACTCACAAGAGACAGAGAAAAGGTCAAAATTGATGCAGAAGAGGCCGAGATATCCTGACTTTGAGTTCCTAGTATTAGTCAAGCTCCAAAAACACTGGATCCTACACTTCCCATCATGCAACTTGATGGCGTCTTTAAGTAAACCCCGTGCCTCCTTAATGGCCACATCTTTCTCCTCCGGACTGTAACGAAGGCCCTCTGTTAAACATCTTAAGTCTCTAAGCTCAAGCAGAGATAACCGTTTAAAAACCACACAACATCGTACAGCTGAGTACTCCCAGAGGTGCAGGAAGTATTCAGATCCTTGAGTAAAAGCACTAACACCACACTGTAAAAATACTCTGTTACAAGTAAAAGTCCTGCTTTGAAAATGTTAAGTTACAGTATGGAAGTATAATCAGGAAAATGTACTTTGTATTAAAAGTTAAAAGTACTCAATGCAATAAAATGTCCCCTGTGACTGTTATACTGTTATATATTATTAGATTATGATTACTGATGCATTAATGTAAAAGCAGGATGTTGCTGCTGTAGCTGGAGCTAATGATTAGTTTCATTCTGGATCAATCTGCTGATCATTTTCTCCATTAATCGATTGTTTGGTTTGTAAAAATTCTAAAAAAAAATAGTGAGAAATGCCGTCACAACGACCCAGAGCCCAAAACTATTGATAGGAAAAGCAGCAAATCCTCACATTTGTGAAGCTGGAACCATAAAATGTTTGGTTTTGCATGAACGACGACTCAATGATTGTCAAAATAACTTTCTCTCATTTCACCTGTTCTTGTATAAACTGTTGGGTAGTTTAATTTATTACAGAACATCATATTTTATAGATTCTTCAAATGTTTTGTATATTTGTAAAGTAACTACTAGCTAAAGCTGTAGTGGAGTAGAAGTATGAAGTGGGATTTCATACAGAAATCAGCGGAGTGCCTCTTTAAGAGTTTGAACTGACTATGTTTTAATATAATTCTGCACTCAGTGTTGGAAGCTATTCAAGGTCGAGTCAGTGACTTGGTTTTAGTGAAAGTCGTTTTTGTTCAAATTCAAGGCCTAAAAATATGTTTTTTTTGTTTTTATTTTTGTTAAAAGGAAGACATGAGACGCTTCCATGATGTGAAACGATGACGTTAAAGTGAAATCCATCTCAAACCTGCAGATCTCCACCGGCTATAAAATAAAAACGCCTTTTGAACCCTGTTTTACTGTCGAGACTGAATCTCTCGCACACACACACACACACACACACACACACGCACGCTGGAGGAGTTACAACTTTTTTTTATGTATAACGGGGGCATGCCAAGTCACAGCATTCTGGTACGTCGCGACAAAATTACAGCAAGACACATTGAAAAACACTTGAATGTATTCACACACTCTCACACACACACACACACACACAATCACCCAGCCATCCACACATTTCTTCTTCTTCTTTTTTGTTGTTGTTGTACAGACCAGAATAATTCATAACTTGATATCAGCATTAAGAAGTTCCTACAGAGCACAGACACAACAGGCCACGTTCACACTGCACGCCTCGCTGTTCCATTCAGATTCAAGTTTGTGTTTGAATGTTCACGTTTAGTTTTTGAGAGACGTGAAGCTGCTTAAATTAGTGACTGCAAAAGGTCTGACGTGTCGGCTGCGAGGCTGATATTCCGCCTGGACACACGCACTGAACTTTGCCTTAACGCTGATTTGTGTCGTTGCCTCAGGTGCTGCTCGGATAAACAGCAAAACAAGTTTACTTGTTGGATTGTGATGACGATTCAGATCCTAAACTCGGGATATCCTCCGATACGGAGTACTGATCTGACGCCACTGCTTCTTTTGTCCCAATTCACAATCTGTACACCTCACTGCATCGTGTACACGAGAATCTAACTGCAATCACCTCTAAACTGTAAGTGGGAACTTAATGACATTATAGCTCATCACTTCAAACGAACAGAAAACAATGGAGCTCCTGCTGTGAAAATGCAGTTTGAGTGACAAATATTGAGAAATAAGGAAACTTTATGCACAAGAGATTGAGATCTATTGTAGCATATCGGTTCAACGCATCTCCAGTTGTCATCATTTTTACTCGACATTGCACTGATCGGACCGCAGATGGCGCTACAACACGTGTATATATACACTCATCTGAATTTGGAGAATTGATGCGTCTCACTGCCGCGGTATTAAAATCACAGCTCAAGTCGAGGACGGTATTTGTGAAATTGTTGTGGTTTGATAATTAATCATAAATCATTGATGGTTACAGCTTCTCAAATGTGAGGATCTCACATTATTATAAGCTGAGTATCTTTGGGTTTGGGACTGTTGGTCAGACACAAAAAAGGAAAAAAAAAAGAGAAGCTATTTGAAAAGACATCACCTGATGGACATTTACTATTTTCTAAACATTTATAGGCCAAATGAAATAAAGAAAATAATCAGCGGATTAATCGATAATGAAGATAATCATTAGCGGCAGCCCTGTATTTGATACTGATCAGCCCAGACAATTATCACTGTGGGGATGACGTGGGTGCTGCAGCCACATTTAAAGAATCTCCCCAAATAAAAACTGAATTAATTAAATATTATTTTTCTCTACGAACATCAAACATGAGTGACTTTTTGGACACAGTGATGAGTTCTGTGGATATGTGACATAAAACCAGCATCAATAATATGGTCACACGGTCATGGGTCAGATATGAACCAGATTTATGATTTGGAAAGTTAGAAAAACGGAATTCAATCAATGAATTTATTGATTAATTCTCCCTGTACTGTACCTACATTACATTATCTACAATCTGAATTAGGACACTTTTAGCTGCAGTGTGAACGAGACCCGACACAGCTGTCACTAGTTTCATCCTGTAACATTACAGTTTCTAAAGTCTTTATAAAACCATTTACATTTGGGGTGAATGTCTCGAGTACAAAAAAGGCACTGCCATTTGTTATCCTAAATGTGACTTTCCCAGCCTCGTGCATGCGGTTTTAAAATATAAATTACACTTTTTTCAATGTTCACCTTTTCTTTTTTCTGCATTTTCTTCAACTTTTTGTCTTTTTTGTGTTTTTTTATTATTAAACATACAATATTCTTTTGTCAAATATATACGTAAGCCTGCAGTCAATACAGGACATCGGCTCTTTGATAAAATAAAACTAAATGAAATAAAGGAGCACAGTCAAGCGGTAACACTTTGTTACAGAATGGATGCTGCTGAATTTACAAAAAAAACCAAAAAAACAAAAAAGACAAGTATTGGCATCCCATAACAACATTAACTGACTAAACTGCAGAATCTATGACAAAAATAAGATACAAAACAGCATACATGTCTCAACTTAAAGTACATTAAATGTTTTTGGAATATCAAGGCGTCATCTAACTGTTAATACTGCAGTGTGCACAGCGTTAGAAGCACTCCTGGACACCCACAGAGCTGATATGCATTTAGAAAAAATAAAAATAAAGCATTTGGTTTGAAGAGATGTGTAATGATGCAGACCTCAGAGCTGTTACCCTCCAATGTCCCGTCACAGGTATGTTCACTTGGACGTCTCTTTGACCCAGAGATGCTGCAGGAAACCAGGGTTGAGTAGAAACTGGAGGCCTGTGGCGTCGTTTTCAACTCTGAATACAAAACATGTAACTCTACTCTGTTAGGTCATCAAGAAAAATCACAAACTCGGGTTATTTAAACGCTGTCAGTCAGTATTTCTATAAAACGTGGCACAGACGAGAACTCGTGTTTTTCTGCAAAACTGAAATAAATCTCCTGAACTTTGTATCAACACCTTTATAACTCAAACATGGCAAAGTGATATGAAAGTAAATAAAAATACTGCAAAAATACCAGTTTCAGTAATCCCTTTGATTACATTACTGACTGAAGTGATGTAAAACATGTTTAAAAAGGATAAGTCTGGTGATATTCTCTACTTTTCTTAATATAAACAAATCTCATGTGCAGAGCCAAACCAACAATGAACTGATCCTAACACGATGGATCTTCCTCCTCTGAGCCGTAGAGCTCCACTGTTGTCCAGAAACTGTTAAAAACACATCAGTGAGCCGCTCTGTTGCACTGGGTGACATGTTCCTTCATCACCATGAACACACACACTGTAGTTTATTCTGACTCAGTCCCACACACACCGTCCTGCTGCCCCAAACACTCACTACAGCACCACATGTGGATTCATCCGCCGCTGAAAATAGTCCCCAACAAATGCACTATTTCCTCCTGTTTGTTTGATAAACTGCAGTGAGCAGCTGTTTTAGGAAATTACTGATTTTTAAAATAAATAAATAAAAGAAACAAAATACTTTGACCTGTTTTTAAAGGTTTACATCTTCAGTAGGAACCAATGTGCTTAGTATTGGGACAGACAGGGAAGGGAAGTAGGAAAGTATTGAGAGACGGACTAAAACATTGTTGGTTTTGCCACTCTGCTCATTTCTCAGATTGTACATCCATGATTCCTTTCCTCGCTTCCTGTCCTCGCGTCTTAGTCCCTCCCACCTGAGATGCAAGCGGAGGACGAGAGAGGAGTGGAGGCAACATGCGTTTAACAAAATGAGACATCCTTGCTTCGGAGCCGTCATTTTAAAGCGACGTCAATTAAATATGAAGCGTGTCACGACTCTTTTATACGTCACGGATGCAAAGGATACACCCGTGCATCCTCGCTCTTAGCTCCTCCAGCAAGCCTCCTCTCTCCTCGAGATGCATTTTACAAAATAGAGAAATGAGAAGCGCCTTTGGTCTTTTCATGGGATTTGTTGACAATAGGGAAAATATAGAATAATGCCAGCCTTATCCTCTAAAGTAACATACCTAGTAACCTACAGTATAAGTCTCTCCCACTCAGGACCATAGAGTTACAAAAGGACTACACCCACAGCACCAAGTTCAGACTCCAGATCAGAATGGAACAGTCTACTTCCTGGCCTGCCAAAGACTACCACAACAACACACCGCTGTTTTGTTTGCTGACAGCTCGTCCAACGTGAATTTTGTAACCAAACGTGAATCGATGTATCTGTGATGGACCGGCTCTCGGCTGCGCTCTGACAGCGAAGCTTCACATGAAAAATCTCATCATGACACTGATAGATACAAACAAGATTATAGTTCAACAACAGCAACAAAAAAATACAAGAAAAAAATAGTCAAAGTCAACAATAACTATGTTAATATTTGAGATGTACGTATGGTCACCAGCCATAACATGTTAATACATATGGTACTTTAAATAATAATACACCTAAATGACTAAAAGTATCACCTCTGCAAAAATTATGAAAAAAAAAAAAGAATAAATAATTGTATCTACTTTAAGTACTGACTCATATGGCAGTGACACTGAAACAGTCTGCTTCTCAGTGAGGAGCATCAGAAAAAACAAAGATGTCAAAAGGTGTAACATCAGTTTCCCCATTCGGGATTAAAATGGATTCATGTCACATTCATGCTTTGGTGGAATCTTCATCTTCGTTCACAAACGTACTGATGACGTCTGATTGGCTCTTATAGGCTAAGTATAAGAGCAGAAAACACACAAACACTTGAAACACTGAGACAAAAATCTGAAGAGTGCGCAGCGATGTCACGGCTGTAAAACTAACAACACACACTCTTTATCTGTGGTGTGTGTGTGTGTGTGTGTGTGTGTGGGCTGTTTGTCTGAGTGTGCACAGATCCAGACTGCAGGTTCTAGCCACCATCACTGGATCTGAAGCCATGTTCAACCAATCAAGATGGCGGTTTGGGGTCCAGACGGGCCCGTCAGAGGCGAAATAAGGCTCCATTACAGAATTTCTGCATGTTTTAGCAGGTCACACACTGAATGCATCACTGCTGGATATTTTTAAAGTGTACTGTAGTGTTTTTAGATTTCTACATTATGTTTTCCCAAACTTGTAGGTAGAGAGTGGTTTCTATTTCGGTGCAGAAGGTGAGTCATGACAGCAAACATCATGCCGGCATGGCATGGTAATTTGTTTGTAGGTGTAGATCTTTTAAAAAGCCTACACTGCACTATCTTCAAAAGTAAACGCAGACACGATGTTTACTGTGATGGATTAACTTTCTCAGAGAGGTGTCAAGACTACGTGAGTTCATATTAATACCATAATAAAATGAATGGGAACTTGGAAAGGTTGGAAAAACATAAAAATATCTAAAAATAGTTGCTAGTAATGTAATGTGTGTTCAAAGGGTAGAAAATGAGCTAAACCATGCACAAACACTGTGTGGATGACTCAGCCCTGACATAAGAAGAGAGCATTTTCAACTCCAACATCAGACAAACAGAAATCATTTAAGGTCGATGAGAGGCGTCAGGAGCCTTTTGTCTCTGCTGAGAGATTCAACATCGCCACCTGAGGTGGTTATTCCGCTTGACTTCCGTCTGTCCGCTGAGACTGTAGCTCGACAGTCGAGAGCGAGTGTCACTCTCATCTCTTCAATCTGCTCCGTGTGATCCGACTCCAAAGCACAAAACTGTTGCTTGAGCCATGAACGTTTGGATTTTAGTGTATCACATTGTCATATCAAGTGCAGGATACAAAGGAAATACTATAGAATTGCAACAAACTAATGAAGAAACTGAACAATAATAATCAATAACCCTCAATGATGACCGTTCGGGGTCAGGACTCTCAGCGCACGTGCTCAGTTGAAAGCGGCACAGAGGGGAGTTTCCTGACCAGCTTATTTCAATTAAAACCTATTCTTATAAAGTCTATATTCCAGATGCAATAAACTGAGGATAAATATTAAGACACAGAATAACCATGAGATTCAGAATAAAACAAAATAAAAATAAATTCCATGTAGGCCTGCACTGACAGAGCAGACAGAAGACCACGTTACACGGGCAATCTTTGAATTCCTGCAGCACTGATATTTCTCCAAATGTTGCTCATAAATGATTTTGCAATAATCTGCAGAGTGCCTGTGTGTCTATGGACTTCAGCGTCTGTCCCGCCATGACTGTGTTTGGCCAGCAGGTGGAGGTAAGCACTAATGAGACAATCTCTGGGAAATCTACCCTTCATGGATTGACAGTGTGTGATTTCTCCAATGTTGAAATCCTCTCTGCAACGCGGTCTGAGTGGAAACCAAATCGACCTCCTGTTTTTTTCTGCCATCTTCTCTACGCCACATTTCACAATCTTCCTTTCCTCCAAGAAAGATATTTAGTTGTAACATGCAGCTTAAGCACATCACCCTGCTTTAGAAAAATAACTAAACCCAGTATCTGAACATGCAGACAGATCCCACTGACGATACAGCCGTATTAATCTCCCATTTACGTGTATAAAAACCTACATTTTCAATGTATTGTGCCAACAAAGGCTCTGAATTCAAAGAGTTCATACAGTACATGCTATGGATAAACAATATGTAACTGACCGGTGCCAAATTCACTTCCTCCTACACTCACTCACATGAACAGACTCAATATGATTAGACATGACATCATCTTCCTCTGTCATCTTCAGCCGATCAAAGGTCCTGCCTCTGATATCTTTCTCCTTTAAACATCCACTTCCCTTTCCAGTATCACTTCAGCGTCATTCTTTCTTCCACCACTTTCTGTGTCTTTCTCCACATCCCCTTCTTCCTCTTATCCCTAGTCACTGCTCTACCTCTTTCTCTCTCGGTAGATGTTCAAGCCAACACGTCTTTGTTGTTGACTGTTAAAATAAAGAATAAGCACGTTGGTTGTAAACTAGCGTGATGGCTACTCGTGGGACGTAAAGCTGGCACACAGCCAAGGCTTTACAGAATATAACACGATTCATACCTGAAATTCATACATGTTTCTGTACCCTTTGAAAGTAGCATCATTATGTAAACAATAAATACATACAATACAAATAAATGATTTTTTGCCACCCAATACTGAGCAAGTGGCCTTCCCGAGCTCTACAAGCGTCCTCGCTGGACACTCAGTCCTCACTGAAAGAAATCCCAAACTTCCTTCTGCGTCCTTCTAGCTCTGCTTGTCTCGTCTTGTTTTTGGGTCTGAGGTACTGTTTTGGATTTGAAAGATGCCACGAGCTGTGGCCGATGTGCGGGGACCAGAGGGTGTCGGAGAGGGAAAGGGCCTCAGTCTCACTGGGCCCTGATCAACAGGCCAGCGTCTCCCTTCTGTTGGGACTGACTGGACTGCAGTACTGATTCTGGCCTCTCCGGGGGGGCCTGTTCACACACTGTCCAGGCCGTGTTCAATGCTTTTCTCTCTCCTCACCCAGACGCAGGTGACTGTGAGCATGCTGGCGGAGCAGGAAGTGTGTTTTTCAGACCCGATGGACGGTGCCAATATGATAGCTTGTGTTAGCCGTTTGATGATCAGCTCTCTTGTGTTTCTTGGATCCCGCCCGATCCTTTGGTTGAGCTCTACAGGGAGAGGGGGCAGGAGGGCTGATGATCTCGAGGTGACTTATCGTGAGAGAGCCTCGTGAACCTGCGCTGCCCTACTGCTCTCACTCAGGTCCTCATTTCATATTGTTGATGTGCGGTCAGCACCGTCTAAAGAGGAACAGCAGAGAGAAGGAAAGGCATTAGTGTTTAATTCAGTGAAAACGTCATCAGCATCCACAGACTGGGTTAGGGCCGGTGTAATCATAGTGTGGATGTAGAATCAAGGGTCCTGATGAAGATAAAACTCTTCAATGCTGGGACAGGTTCCAGCTTTCCTGTGACCCTGAACAAGAATAAGCTGGTACAGAGAAGGATTTCAGATCTCATAGCAGTCAAGCACTAACTTATATGTCCGATTTCCTTGTTCCATGTGAGCCAAATAGTTGCTTCAGATTAATCTGTGCTGGCCTGGTAACTACAGCCAAATTGGCTGTAGAGGCAGTATTTAGCGTTTATGCCCCTCTCTGCCTTTGGAACAGATTCCCTGCTAATCTCCCAAATTTGCTATAAGGTTAAAAAAAAGAAAAGAAACTAATTTCAACCACAGTTTTGATTCATTTTACTTCTTACACTTATTAAATGTTATTCTCCTGTCTACTATTCTTGCGTCCCTTTACGATGCTAGTCGTCGTGTAGTAGTGATCTCACTGAGCCATGAACAGTTTGTAAAGAAGGCCTGAAGCTTTTCTGGCTTGCTGAACAGTGAGGGGCCAAGGCCCACACTGTCATGGTGAGAAAACAACACATCTGTCAAAACACTGATAGAGAAAAACAACAGTCTGACAGCTGTTGCCTCTGGTGTGGCTGAAGAGGAAAATGTTATCAAGCTTCACACTGGTGGACATCTTTATTCAACAAAAATAAAGCCTCCATCATGATAGGAAACGCCTGAAAGGGCATGTTATTGTCATTGTGAGCTGAATAGTGCAGCACCGTACAGAATTTACTGTATAACACAAGAGTCAAGGGTAAACAGACCAACTAAAGCTGTTAGTAAATGTTCAAGTAAATGTTTAGAGTAGCTGAACGTGTTTAATATTGTTGCTGAACTTGATCTGATGAGTTTTTTATTTCACACCCGCATTCATTCTCCCAAAAGAGTCTCCAGGCAGAGAAAAAGATCTGCCTGTTCTTTTTTGTGCAGTTTGGTATCCTGGCACCTTCGCGATTAATTCACACTTAGCCTCAACCGGAATTTCAAGCTAATACACTTACTTGTGTAACTCAAAATAAACTCTTTGTTTTGATTTTTTATATTGTTGTAGTTAGTTGTAGGAATGTACCAATAATAGTCCAACACGTCAATTCAGAATATCTGCCAATAGATTAGATTAGATTAGATTCAACTTTATTGTCATTACAGATGTACAAGTACAAGACAACGAAACGCAGTTTAGGTCTAACCAGAAGTGCAATAAGCAAGTGCAGGATATAAAGCATGTGCAGGATAGAGCAATACCAAGAACTGATCAGATATCAGTGCTCTCTTTTTCACAAATTTGAAATCTGTATACCAAACTGTGTGGGACTCACTGGAATACATTTTATGTAAGGTAACTTGAGACGAGGGACTGGTTGGACTGGAGACAGTGTTTAATAATGACATTGATGAAGCAACTGTATTCAATGTGGATCAGTCACATCGTGGCCAATACCCGATCCACTTAAGGTCAACACTGGCACAGATACCGATCCAGTGGATGGGATTGGTGCATCCCCTGTTGGTTTGTAAGTTGTTGTATTTTGTTTATCTTCACAGTCCAATTATAAGTGAGCCAGGGCTTGAAAATTAAAGTCACAGACTCACAAGCAGTTTGCTTCTTGAGTTTTCATCTCAGCAGGGTTGAGATTTGTGCAGCAAATCCGGTTCTAGTCCTTATCACGATGGACTGTGCACTCTTACATTTCTCAGTGTAATTTACAATCTCTGGAGTTTAGGAATATACATTATGACAAAATATAGCAGCTGAATCTCTCTCTCTAAACCTAACATGGCAAGGACGGATGGCCGCCCACCGTTGAGTCGAGTGGTTCTGTCCGAGGTTTCTGCCTCTTAAAGGAAGTTTTTTCTTGCCACTGTCGCCATGTGCTTGCTCATGGTGGGATTTGTTGGGTCTCTGTAATTAATATTATAAAGAGTACGATCTAGACCTGCTCTATAGGAAAAGTGCAATGAGTTAAGTTCTGTTATGAATTGGCACTATATAAATAAAATTTAATTGAACTGAATATGAACATCAGTCCAGAGTTCTGAGTTAATTTTTGTTACACTAGACTTTCCAAAAACCAACTGCAGACTTAAATGTCAACATCCTTTTCCTTAAACCCATGAAACACTGTGTTCTAAATCATTTCCTGTAGCTGGTTCGGATTCAGTTACCAAGTCATGTTTCTGAAGCTCACCACAGACAGCTGGATGTTTGGGTGCAAGAGACTAGAAGAAGGCGAAACTCTGATTAAGGAGTTTCTTCAGTTAAACGTACTCCTTCGTTTTGCTCTCCACCTCACACACAACCTACTCCTAACACACACACACACACACACACACACAAAGCAGCACTTGTCCACCGTTCTGTGCCGAGGACTGAGGCCCACTGTCTTCACCTCAGTCGAGTTTTGGGATGGGGGGAGTTGGCACTGACTTTAACCCAAAAAAAAAGGTGACTAAAATTCACTGTACATGGGAATATTCTGCTTAGGTCACCAACTGACTGACTTGACTCAGGCCACACAGTATAATGCTGATACACATAAAAGTGTTTTTTTTATGTGTTCAAAATGTTCTATTCACATTAGCATTTTCAAGTCATTTTCATTAAGTTTGCCTTCCATAATAAATGCCAAAACCACATAAAAACGCTTATATTTCCACTAGTGAAGTGATGCGAACATTCAAAAACGTGTTCCCATGTCCTCCTCTACAGTTAAACGTGAACTGTTCCAACAGTTTTTTTTTTAACTCAGTTTATAATTGTTATTTTTTAAATATGACGTAATCCTCTAAATAAAGTTGTATAGCAGGTCTAATGATGTATATTTGTGAGTGAGAGTTTTTTTTTGTTGCTAAAACCAACTTTTCTCCTCTGGCTCTTCCCATTTTATCTTCCTCTTGAGCTGAACTCGCCTCGGCTGTTGCCAGAATCGCTGTCAGATTTCAAACTTGCAGAGTTTTGGACCTGCTTGGCATACAAGATCTCCAGACTTTAAGCTGTTCACACAAAATCAGCCTTACGATCAGTGTTAAGCTAGTAAAGTGACCTTGCCTGAACATGACTGACTAACTGACTGACTGATATGAGTTTTGGCTTTGCTTTTGGCTTTAAACATAACACAGAAGTTCTGGTCGAGTCAGATCCAACTGCTGGCCTTTACAGAAGCTTTCATGACTGAAGCTGATGGAGTGGAAGCAAGAGCAAGAGTGTCCTGCTTACATGTTTATGTACGGGCGTGTCAATGTTATACCGCTGTTAGAGAAACCACTCTAACAGAAACAAAACACTATACAGGTTTCTATTGGCTGTCTGCTACCTGTGCAGTGCTGTCAACAACGACTCGAGTGATATAGTGCTAAAACCTCATGACCTAAACATTGTGATACAACAATAAAATTAATAAGAAGAGTGGTTCCTGAAGTGGATGCCACGGCCCCCTGGGGCGCCACAAGATTTATTTAAATTTACCAGATTTTTTTTTATGTTTCACCACGTCAAAAAACAAGGCAACATTTACATTAACTGCATTTTTATATTGTGTTTTTGAACATATCAAAATTTAGGAATATACATCAAACTCACTATATTAAAAACGCTGTTAAATATGCAGTTATGCTGCAGCAGACTGGTGATGACAGCTCACGGTTGTCATAGCAACGCAGAGCGCTTTAAGGCGCACACGAGATTTCAGTGCACAACAGTCATAGATACCAACTGTTACTGTAAACAGAGCTCAAAGAAAAGCTGAGACACATCAGGTCTCCACACCATCTGAGACGACCGAAAGAACTAAAATCAGATCGTATTCTGAAAGCTACAAATGGCGTACGGCTTCCTGGAGACGTAAAAAACTGTGAAATGCACAGAGGTAAATGAAAAACAGAATCAATGCATTGATGTCATGTGCCTGTTTTTTTTGTCCTTAAAAACCTAAAATGTAAGAAATGTCACATGATTTTACTTTGGACAGAACAAAATAATTTTATTCAGTTTAGTTTGTTTCTGATTTCTTTTACTGAGTGATTGAGAATAGGCCTATTATTTCACTTCATATTAATGTTCGTTCACATATGTCACATATTCTACATCAAGCTGGATGGGGGGAGAAATCACAAAAAATGTGTCAATACGCTTTTGTTTATCATTCTTGTCTTCCATTCCTGGCGACAAAATGAAGCAATCAAATACACAAAAAGGTCAAAAATCAAGCCACGGTAGCCAGCAACCAAATTGGATTAATTCTCAACAGCTGAAATAATTCAGTTGGTACAAAAAGGACAGAGACTGCTCTCTGCAGTGGTGGTCTTGGACTTACTGTATGACATCACTGCCACACAGTCACCAGAAACCTGAACTATGTGATAAGCATGTATGGAGGGATGTGAATAACCACATTACTCTCTGATCCACCTAAACATCACATCCTGAATATGATCAAAGACAGGATGAGGCTTATAACCAGCGTAGTAGTGTTCATGTAATAAAGAGAGAGACAGACAGACTGGCAGAAGAGGAAGCCTTACATGTTCTTGAACCACATTTAATCTCTGGAACAACTGTATCTTATGCATTATGATTTAATAATCAGGAAGAATTAAAAACTGTGTGTTACCTCCCAAGGCGTGTTCTGTCATACTCAGACAAAGAGACTCAAGGCGATTGTTGATGTCTGGCTCTGTCACTGGCAACTGAAGATCTGTACAGTAACAAAAACAAATTTGAAGCAACATCAGTAACGGTGATTAAATTATATTCATGTGAATAAAACGTAATCTTATTTAATCCACTTAATCAAATTACAAATTATTTTCTACAGTCGATCCTCAAATTATGTACAATATCAGTGATCCTCATTAAGTGTGGAAAAGCTGCATTCAATTTTCTCTTAATCAGAGGCCTTTCATCATAATTAAACAGAATCATAATTATGCTTAACCCCCCCCCTTAAAAAATAAAATCAGCGTCAGACGAGTTGGCAAAGAACAAAAGAAATTAATTCAGATCAGTCTCCACTGGAACAATGTCGTCCACTCAACCAGAGTGTAGCCTCATAATCAGATTATACCACACTGTTAACTCCAGCTCTGAGACACATGCTACATCAAAACAATGACTGCACTGCTGCAGCAGGGGCATGGTGTCTTTTTTCACATTGAGTGTGTGTGTGTGTGTGTGTGTGTGTGTGTGTGTGTGTGTGAGTGTGAGAGAGAGAGACACTGGATTGGGGACAAAATTTACATTCACCAAATATGATGTAATGTAATTGATGTTCTTTGCTTTGAACTGCATGGCAATATGAAATATGGCAACTACTCTAATTATCAGACCTAACGTTTAAATATTTTGTGATTAATAAAGTCAACAGAACTGACATCAAGATAACTTGATATTGATCATCTTATGAAGCTACAGAATAGTCATATGCCAGTATAATCTTATCACCTACGCAGGTGAGTCAATATAATCCCCAAGCCAGACTAAACATATAGTAGCCCTCTTGTACTGCCCCAAAGTCCTCCTGATAAGCTCCTTCTTGTAAGTTTGAAAACTAAAAATACTGTATGATGTGTTATGTGTGCAAGTAGTACTGTTCAGAAACAAAACACTGCAGGGAAATTACTTTTTAAATTTATCTTCAAGCAAAGCCCGCTTTGCCCTAGTGGTAAATGGAAGAATAGAAGATGCACGTGTGTTTGGAATTGGTTAGAGTAAAAAGCATTAGTTGATTAATCGACAGAAAATGTATTGGCAACTGTTTAAATAATGTATTAATCGTTCACATTCACTGGCTCCAATTTCTCGCGTGAGGATTTTCTCCTTTTTTCTGTTTTATATAATTGTAAACTGAATATAATTGTGAGGGGCATATTTTCACTATTTTGACATTTCGTCGATTAAACGATCAGTCGATCGAGGAAGTAATTGGCAGATTAATCAATACTGAAAATAATCCTTAGTTGCAGCCCTCACATCATTAAGCCAGCAGAATGACTTAATTATCAGACATCCTGGTTCCACAGCTGGTCACTTCCAAGTTTCCGACCAGAAACATTATTAAGATTATAATAATGTTCAAACATTATAATATAACTAATGGCTGCTCATCACATAAATTAAACTTTACACTTGACTTGAAGCCACCCTTTCTCCTTTTTTTTTTTTTTTTTTAACTCTGAGGTGCTAGTTGCTGTTGGCTGTCTTGGCCTCAGCTGCGAGCAGGGTGGAGACTGTTTTGTAGAGGGTTGGGTTGAGGTTTAAGGGGGGAGTATGTGTGTGTTGGGGGGGGAGATTTGGGCCACAGTACAGCCTAGCAACCCCTTCCAGCCATTTAGTCCTTAGCTGAGTCTTCAGCACAGGCCGGACAGTGAAAATCCCCTGTGGCCAGAGAGAAAAGCTGAGTTAGGCCCAGTAGTCCACACTGCGCTATTTATAGGCTCCAACCCCCCCCTGTACACACAGACTTACAGCGACATAAACACACACTGGAGAAAACTGTACACATAGACACACACTTGTTCCTTCACCCCGTCTTTTTCTATGCTGCGTCTCACTTAATAAGTCTATTTATCCATCTGTTGGCAGAGAGAAAGACAGATCGCACATATATGCCCAGACACAGAGGAGGGTGGGGGGGGGTTAGCCTTTCGAATCAGTTACTCTGGCCGAGACCCAGCTATAGCCACCCTTGAGGGTGACTGCTATGTGTGCATGACTCTGCAGGGTTGTCAAAGGAGAGATGGAGGGATGGGGAGAGATGGGAAAGTAAAGACAGAGAGTGAGTCAGGGAGAGAAGGAAGGGAAGGAAAGTGGGCCAGGGAGCCCTGTCCTCTGCACAAAGAGCCTCATTGTGAGACTCTGACTCTTTCCTCCCTCCCTGCCTCTATCTCTTCCTCTCTCACATACAGTCTCCACTCTCCCTCCAACTTCCCTCCTCCTTTTTTAAATCTGTTTTTCCTCTTCATTCTAAAAAGAGGACATGTCTGGTGTGTGTGTGTGTGACACAAAGCGGAGGAAGTCCCAGCTTGTCCTATTACTGTCTACTGTTCCTGTGGGACAAAGTCCAGTCAGCAGAGGCTACTAAAGGTCACTCTGCCTGGCGCCGATGGTTACCATGACCCGAGCCTGTGTGGACACTGTGTGTGGGGAGCTTTCAGGGCGAGTCTAGGCTGGGGGGTTTCAGGGGTGACGACACGGCAGCTCAAATCAGAAATGATCTTTCAATTATGTTTTCAAACAACATTGCATTTTTGTTTATTTTTTTGTTGAGATGCCATCTAATCTTGCATAAAGACCAATATTGTCAATTCATAAGAGCCAATGACTGGGCAGTTACTTCCACTGTGTTCTGGGAGAAACAACACACCATTTCTTGTGCTAAAACAGGTTTTTCACCTCGATAACAAGGAGAAAGTGAATAGCGCTAAAAGTAAATGTTCTGAGCTGTATATGAAGTTCGACGTTGTCAAAATAAAACACTTAAAGTTCCATCAGTTGTTATTTGGTTGACACTTTCATCCACACAAAACAGTCCAGCTGCAGAGTGGTTTGTGTGTCTAAGATGAAGCGAGACAAGGACTAAATTATCAGTATGGATTGTAAATACCATTGTATCATTGTAATTTTAGTAATGAAAGTAATACTAAATCATAATATTTAATATTTACTTGTAATATTTATATTTTTAGGCCCAAACCCGCAAAATGAATGCCAAACTGGGTCAGCACCCAGCCCAAACATGTCAATATCCTCAGGTTTGAATTACAAAAAGGAGAGAATTAAACAACTGGAGACGAACAATCAATGTGTGTTGTTACAGCAGATGTCTGCACAGACAGTCAGGGAGGTCATCCACTGGCTGTTTAAAGCTAAAATAAAATTCTTGCAAATACAGCAAGACAAAGAAATTGTTACAACAGCATGATCATGACCTGATAGTAAGACACTATGTACTACATATTACTGCCTTTGAAAGATTAATAAAGTGTTAAAGGAAAACAAAATGTCACTGCAGATTTTGGCAGTTTGTTCCATTTCAGATGTGGAAGTTATAACTTGCCAATATTTAAAACAGAATAAAAGACACATATATAAGTATATAAACTTGTAAAGGTGTAAACAATAACCAATTTCACGGCATCATGCCAGTGTCGTGTGTGCATGTGTACTTGTGCGTGTTTCCCAGCGTTTCTCACCGGTTTGTTGGAACATGACCATGGTTTGTGGCGTGGTGTGAACTGGCAGGGAGCGGGTCCTCTGCACGGAGCTGTGGGTCCGGCTGGGCATGCTGTTGCTTCCTCCAGGGTTGGCAAACCACAGACCCTGAGGAGAATATTTTAACAACAGCATTAAATTTACATCTTGAACATGCAAACACCTCTGTACGACTAGTGTCAAAGTTATGGTTAAAAAACACTTATCGTCCAATGGCAGAAACTGAAACTATCACCAACATCTCATCTACTGTCCATCATATTTCATGGAGATCTGTTCAATAGTTTTTGGGATGTCTTGTTCAGAGACAGACAAGTAAGACATAACATTTCTGCTTCTGCTCTCAAAATGCAGTAACTAAACTCAATTTAACAGAAATTGTGCTTTAATAACACTTGTCAGGATAAACATTATCAAGCTATCTGAATGTGTCACCAAATTCTATTTTCGAGGCTTTTAAGTTTAACTTTTATAACTCCTTTTTAATGTAAGTTTTGTCTAAATTGAAGACTAATTTTGTATTGGAAAACAGAAATTATCATTAAATATTTACTAGATCAAGCACAATAAAATGTAATGATTTTCTGGGGTGTATGGCGTATGTTAGTTTGTTAGTTTTGAGCATATGCTGCATTTAGACTTTATTTATTCTTATACAAGCTAACACAACACACACACACACACACACACACACACACACACACACACACACACACACACACACACACACACAGTACACCAGGATGCCCCAACTGACATCTTAATGACCTGTGGATAACCTGGTTAAGATTAAACACTGACATTTAAAATGCAAATCAGTGTTTCTCTGACATAATTTGATGCACAAATTTCAAGTTCAAACATCCTCCTCTTACCTTACACTCATTCCCTACATCTCTGCTTTTCACACATTACTAAAACTTTCACTGATCAAAGAGGTTTATAAAATGAGCAAGGTTGAAAGAAGTCGGTTGTAAGATCAAGGCCACAGATTCTTCAACATTTAAACCCCCACACTCCTGTCTGGATGTCTGGCCCACACCTAATGACAGTCTCAGACGCTCACCACATGAATTCCTCGTTGTAACCTGCCTATTATACCCCCAACACCACTACCACATGCCCCCCCCCCGCGGCCCTTCAGTGCCACGGGCCAGGGAAAAACAGGAAATGCCTGTGCACTGTTCTCACTGCCTCTGACTGGCTCTCTCACTCTCTCTCTCTCATGCACACTCATATATACTCTCCCTCCCTCTCTCATTGCCCCTCCTCCTCCAACACCACAGCTACCTCTCCCAAACTATGACTCACATAGTTCCCTCCCTCCCACCCTCCTTCTCCTTCTCTCTCTCCACACATTCACACTACAGTCCCACACAAGAAGGTCCAGCGTGAGGAGGAGGAACTGAGGTATTTCCTCCCATTGTAAGGGATGAGAGGTAGAGAGAGAGAGAGAGGGAGAGAGAGGTTCCCAACGAACTGGGTCAGCCCAGACCAAAGTGTGCGAGGATGGGCCTGAAACAGCTCCACAGCTCCTCCTGTTTCAGTGTTCGGCACTGACGCAGGGCCTCTGGTATGTAGGGTGACCTGCCTACGAGTTTCCATCCACATCATTCGCCAAACACCACCGCTGTTCCTCTTCCTCACCCCACATATTTTTATCATGGAATAAAAAGCCTATTTCAGGCAGAATACGTGCTGAAGAAGGAATTCTGCTGCCCAGGTTATTGTAAACATCCTGGAATGTATTATTACACATTTCAAAATGTTCCTCTGTACAGTCACGAACACATCTGCCATTCAGCATTCCAGTCACTACACACTAGTTTTTCTGTATTAGAGAACTTTAATTCACAGGCCTTTTAGGAAATGATCTGAACTATCCATCCTCATCTGACCTCTTTGGCAACCTCAAGTGATGCCAGATGAAGTAATAACACACTAATTATAAAAATGATTGAGCATGTAAACCAAGTCTGTTGAAAATTTCCCCAAGATGAGCACTCTGTGTGGAGGTGAACCAAACCATACATCTTTAAAGAGTTTAGGGTTGAAACGATTCATTGATTATTCGTTAATTTAACACAAATGCCAAATATTTGCTGGTTACAGCTGTTTTTTCTTTGAATTTTGGACTGTTAGTCTGATGGAAAATGCAATTTTAAGATACCACCTTGAGCTCTGGGAAATTGTGATGGGCTATTTTTTTTAAAACTAATTTCTAACATTTTATAAACAATTAATCCAGAATATAATCTACAGATCAATCTATAATGAAGATAATCGTTAGTTGTAGCCCTAAAACAGCTTCAGAAAAAAATGCCCTGCTGCTACTCTAACAAAATTATTGCACATTCTCATGCTATTTTAGTGTCTAATAAATAGTAACACTCTCTGGAAACTGAAAGGCTCATCATACCCAGGAATTATGGGGAAAGCTTAGCTGACAGCCTTGCTGGTTTAAACGTTCTGCTGGTTTGACTCACCTGTCTCCCCTGCTTGGGACCAGTGGGTGTGCTGCTGGAGCTGCGAGGTGTAGGTCCAAGCAGCCCCCCGCTGCCCAGCAGGCCCAGCCTGGCACCCGGCAAGCTCCTGGAGGGCATCTGGAACTGGCGAAGGCTCCTCCTGGCCGACACACTGCCCCCAACACAGCTAGCGGTGGGGAGAGAGTTGGACTGGCCGAAACGGCTGCAACAGGACGAGACAAAAAGTAAGATATCAGCAAGAACTGTTCCTGAGTTCCTGATCACAAGTGTTGGAACTGTGCTAACAAAGAAGCAGTTATGCATTCACTAAGGTTTACTAATAATGAGCCGAACAGTAAGGCCAAGAAGGAGCAAGATAAGTTAAATAGATACTCTAATCTGAATGTAAACATCCCCCCCCTCCATTTTTTAAATAACAAGCAGCAGACTCTTTTGAACAAGCCTCATTGTAACTGCAATTTTTCCACTGGTTTGATGAAGCTGTGGTGCTGGGAAGGAAAAAGACAAATGTTTTGAACTAAGTTACCAAGATAATTTGAATTTTATCTTTACTCTAGCAGTGGCGAAAATGTAATCTCTGTGATACCACATCACTGCCAACTGTTTGTCTAAAAAGTAATGAATAAATCCTTCTCTAACTCACTTCTCTGTTTGTCTACATTTATTCAAATTTTAATTCAATTAATTTTTTATACATGTCAACAAAAGGGAATATTGAGGGGAATCATCAGACTTCATGAAAAGTGTTTGTCATATTTGCTACACTTAGCACAATCACAGACAATAAAAACCAGAAAATGAAAGATACTGTATGTCTGTGTTTACCTCCTCTGTGGTCGGTACCCTGCTATGTCAAGGAGGGTTTTCCTTGGAATGGAGCGGAACAGCCTCTGGACCTGTTGTTTCCATGACAACAGCCTCTTCTTCTGTGTCTCAGTGAAGGACTGACAGGGAGGGGGAGGGGAGAACATATCAGGGATGAAATGAAGCATGACTGGTGAAGAGTGTGCCACAGGATTTTCAGGTGCATTGTGTCGCAACAAATGACTACTTCACCCAAAACTCTCCTTCACATAAGAGTAAATCTAAAGCATGACACTGCACTATGCACACTTATACTATAAAATACTCAAACTGATATTTTTCTCAAACTCAAGATTTTCAGAAAGACAGAGAGTGGTCTGGATGAGAGCATTCCTCTTTAAATTAGCAGAACTCCTGTATGATTCTTGGTATATCCATGTATCTCAGGGTCTGTAATTTTATTGACCTGATTACTTTCTAATCAAATCATTAAATCGATGAATTCTCTCAACATTACATTTTTGTGAAATTTTCTGTAGGGGGCTGAAATGTTAATAATTAGGATAAGGAATATTTGCATATAGTTAACCATTTTTGTATGAATGGATTGTATGTATGTACATATTTACTGAATGTACTGGGGAATACCTATTATATGTTCACCAAATACTATGCATACTATGCTATGCTGCATGAATAATAATGAAATGTGTGTTTGTAGGCACTATTAATAATTTATTGAATTTCCCCTCAAAAAGCTCTTTTATGATTTCTTTTTAATTCATGAACTTCAATATATATTAATTGACCAATTCTGCTCATAGCCATTCTCTCTACATTGTGTGTATATTAAAATACAATACAGGAAAAAATGACAAAAGGGAGGATTTAACTACTATTCAAACTTACAACATTAAAGAACATTATTTTGATAATAATGTGCTATATATTGGCAGACATGTTTGTTATTGGAAATTAAAATTCCCAATGACTGATATCAGTCCTAAAAATCCTGTTTTGTCCGTCCTAGCATGTATGTACTGTATGTATATGTGGTGATGTGTTTTTTCTGTGTTTGATTTTTCATTTTGACATAAAAAGTGTCTGGAATACATAAGTGTGTTCCAGAGGGAGTGGATACCTCATGAATAAGGCACTTGTCGATGAGTTGTAGGTAGGAGCTGATGTTGTCCTCGTCTGACCTTGACACCAGTAGCTGGGTACAAACTGAGGAGGCAGAGATGGAAAATAAAACATTAAAGCAAAACAAAAATCTCTCTCAGACCATGAAAACAATCTCAACTGAGTGCTGGTGCATGCAGCTCACCTTTGCCCATGACACGAGTGAACTGGCCGGGTAGATCCCCCTCAGCGATGACGCTTGTGCCTGACTCAGCCTCCCCTCCGCCTCCCCCACTCAGGTGGGAACCAGGTGCAGCGCTCTTGCCCTCAGGGCTCAGCAGGGGGCGCTGCAGGGAGCCTTCCTCGCCGCCACTGAAAGCCTTGATAGGTGTCATGATCATCTGGTGGAGCTCCTGCAGGGGGGCGCGCAGATTACTGCCCTCCAACACATCCTGGTGGTGGTAAATTATAGAAGGGAAGAGGAGAAGGGGAAGATATGGAGAGTAAGGTGGAAGCAGATCAGAAAGATTCAAAAGAATGAAGAGGTTTTACTTGACAGAACCTATGATGACATCTTGACATCTATTGAAGTGACAGATCTGGTGGGGTATTTACAATGAAGATGCCAAGAAAAAGAATTGCAGGTTTAGGCTACTTGTGTGAACCCTCTCCATAGAAAAATCTGTTACTTTTACTTACTGAGAGGCAGAGTCAGACAAACAGAGGGGGAGGGATCCCTGACTACACTGCCATGTGGCACAGAATAAAGTAATACCAAAAATACATATATGCAGTTTTCCTTCATTACTTGTGTCCACATGCATCATATCAGCCTCCCTCCCACCCTTCACAGAGCAGTGCTGTACATTAGTCTGTGTAAACCCAAAATACTAAGCAACAGGTGTCTTGTTTCCCCAGCCCACCAATGCAGCGGGAACAAATTTTAAAATGAAGCATTGGTGAAAAGGTTAAGTCTGAATTTAGCTGGCTCAAGAAGTCCCTCCTGTGGTGTGCCCTTGAGTGCCATTGTCTTGCTTTGAAGGCTGAATGGAGGGGTGAGGGGTGGGGGAGGCGGATGGGTTTAAATTCAGAGCCCAAAACTCTCCTTCCTGGATTAGGTGTTCCCTTAGCTGCCATCTCAGATACATAACACCGACTGAGAATGCCCACCCTTCTCACTCTCTCTCACAAACACACAGGAAAAGAGAGGTGAGGTCCTGTGGTTTCCACTAAGGTTACAAGCTAAATCACCAATAACAAAAAACAAAGAAATTTAAAAAAAAAATAAACAAGACCAAATTCAAATAATTTCAGGTAGAACAAGAAGCTGAATGTTTTTAGTGTGAATATGAAGAGGAGAAGGAGATGTGTTACACAGTCACTCTGACCTTTTCCAGGCTGCGAAGTAGGTGCTGCCTCTCTTTGAGCTTCAGAATGCTGATAACAATCTTGTGTCTTGCTCCTTTAGTGACCTTCTGTTGGAGGAAAGAGTCTTGTGTCAAACATCCCTTTGCTCACCGGAAAAATACTGGTCTAAAAGACTGATACCAATTCTTTGAGATAAAGAGATGCGCAGTGTACAAACACAGGCTGTGAAAGTGAGGCAGATGTTTTTTTTTGTGAAAATGTAACAGCAGGAGATGCAGCCAGTGAAGCTAGGAGAGAAATAACGTATCTGCTCATCTTTGGTTGGGAGGGCAGAAAGGGCTAAAACTGATTCCAGCAAATTGATTTTTGTTGAGGCTAATACAACTTCTCACATGTCCCATGAAGAAGTGATACTGACAATCCAGATATTTCCAGATCAAGCCAATAGCAGTATACTGAATCCACTGTCACACAGGACATCTCTTTGTCCTTTTGTTGAAGTTCATCGTGTCTCAGTGTAGCTGTGCATTATGTTAGGGACAGACAGAGAAATAGTTAGCAGCACCTGGAGGAAGTATACAGCTTCCTGGTGAGCTGTGTTAATTTTAGCTGTATCCTCCGTTTCAGAATAGTCTCCTCAACATCTTTAAGTACAAGCACAGCAATCGCTAAATTTGTCTTGTACCATTTATTCCAACATTAGCAACTTTACAACTTGACCTGGCTAAAGCTAATTACATAATTACAATGATTTTCAAAGTGAAGATTGATTAAATGTAATGTAAATGTCATACTAAGATATTTCTTTTTATTTAATACTAGTACAGAATACTGACATGTTTCTGCTCTTATTCATCTTCTGCCCCTCATGTACCTGAACTACACGCTGAACCGTTGTCATTTGACGCCTTAGTATTGCCTTGCATACAAATGTCAATTTCTGAATCGGTGCATTAGTAAAAGATTTATACGTGTTTGATAATGTTGACTGAATCAGTTTAGTCACTTTTGACGATTTATATCGTGGATAGAATAGAAATTATACTGTAACAACTTTATCGATGTAAAGTTCTTATTATTCTCCAAATTAAATTTAAACTAACTCTGTCTATGTGTGTGTGTGTGTATGTGTGTGTGCGTGTGTACGAACCTGGGCCTCCAATTGCTGTTCAGTCAGTGACAACATCTCATCGTAGGTCATTGTGGAGAAGAGAGCGGCGTACTTATGGAGACGGAGACTCTTCAGCCATGCAGGAACATCTGTGGGGCAGACAACACACACACACACACACACGCACGCACACACAGACACACACACACATATGCACATACACACACACACACACACACACACACACCGGTTAGATTCTGTCTAGCTACATTCATCACAGAATTTAAAAAATAATATTGAAAATTTAATCAGTCAGCTTAAATTCTTACATTATCACTGCTGCAGACAACATACAACCTACATTGTTTTTCTTTGTTGTCAATACAAATATATAATACATAGTCAAGTCAAGTTAATTTTATTTATATAGCCCAATATCACAAATCACAAATTTGCCTCAGGGGCTTTACAATCTGTACAACAAACGACACCCTCTGTAAGGACCACCAGCCCGCCAAAAAAAAAACCTGTAACGGGAAAAATAATTATTAATGGGGACATAACATATCTAAAAAATGGACATAAGAACTAAAAATAAATTATTACATAAAAAATGAAATAAAGCATCTGCAAAAGAGGAATCTTTGGATTTCATCCTTAATGTCATCCCAGATTAAATTGATGTACACACATATATTGGTCCCTCAATACATGCTCACATACAGTATACTAGTGGACCAAATATATAATACAATAGTCATTTTCAAATGATTCAACATAGATGCACATAAGATACATATTTACATATATATTACATTCACATGGTCTACATGTTTTAACTCTATTAGAGTTGGAAAAAAAATGTACATTCATTTGTTTAATATGTTTATCATAGTAATATATTTTAAGCACAAATGAAAACAATGTTCCATTTTTTAGGAAGATGTGTATGTATGCATAAATGTGGTGGCAGAGGGATCAACTAATCAAGTTCTTACTGATCACAGGTTTAGTTACACATTGCTCACTGGAAATGCTTGCTCAGCTCATCCGTGCTCCACATTCAAACTGCTGCGAGTGTTAGCTAGTTGTTGGGACATCTTTGTTTTAATTTGAAGTTTAGAGTGAAGCCTGAGGCTGGTTTAGTTGTTTCTTTGCTTACAAGTTTATAACTGCAGCATCAACAAACAGTCCCTTCTGTGCAACTCAGAAGAGAACCAATAAACACTATGAATTTATGTTTCTCCTTTGTTTGATGTGTTTACATATGTTTATGGTATGTTTTCTTTGTTAATCTGCTGCTCTATATTCATCTGCTTATTTTTTGAGGACTCATTTTGACACACTTGCAGAAGCTCTGAGAGAAAATAGAGACTGTGCAACCAGGAACTATATGGACACTGAATGTCTCCTCCCATCTCTTCCCATCCCACAAGATGTGGAGTGTCATTACAAAAGCAGACCTCGACTTTCCAGTAAGTAATACAGACTTCGGCGTGTTTGATCACAATTAGACTTTTGTTTGATTTAGCTGAATAATTGATATTGTGATAGTTTAAAACAAAGTCTGTGATGAATGAAACAAAATATTTGACCATGGAAGTTCACATATAAACCTACATTAAATCTTGAGAAGTCAATGCTCTGCAAACCTATCAAGCACCTTATTCCACCACCTGATACTTGACACCCAGCGAAGAGTCTGTTCTGGCAGTAACAGACAACTGAAAAATTGTGTTAACATTTTCCTCTAAAGTGAAATTGACAAATGATAGCTTGTTCTCTTGGGACTGTCGATGAGGAACGTTAGCATTGCTTTCTTGTTGAGCTGGATGACGACAGAGAGTACATCAGAGGTTTAACTCCAGTGCAGACAGTGACTTGGGTCTGCAGTTCTGGCCTCTGCTTCCCCTGACAAACTGCTCTGACTGGACAAACAACTTGCCAAAGCCTCAAGCTGAATGCCTGTAAGGCATACACAGCAGACAGTCATATAGATTTCTCCACAGAACTGGTCATGTCTCTCTCCCTGTTAACACTTAAGTTTAATAGGAAAGCCCATATCCAGGACAGGTTAGCTAAGTTTTTCATTCCTCCTGAATCCTCTCAGAACGTCATCAAACACTGTACAACAATGAACCCCTTCAGTTCCACTTCACAGTCCACTCAATAGTATAAACACAGGGTTTGATGCTAAAATTAAAAATATTCACACCAAATAATGCGAGTATCTGTCTCCTGTAACCTGATCCACTGCTCTTCCAGACCTGCACTGTCTGCAGCTTTTAGAAAGCCAAATCCTTTAAATGGTACATTAAACAGTTAAATAAGACCATTTAAGGTATTTTATTACCTTTTTACAGCCTCAAGTGTAGGTAATATTTTATCAAGGGAAAGTAGCTACAGTATGTCTGGCCAAAAAGGTGTGTTAAAAAGGTGTCTAAAAAGTCACTACATTAAAAACACTAGTTTGGTTGAACCTGTTGCGCATGTGCATTTCAACAGTGTGTGCGTGTGTGTGTCAGTCAGTGGCATTCACCTTCAAGTGTGAACCACAATATCTGAATGTAATTTTTTTTTTTTTTTTCACAATATGATCTTAGGAAGACAATAAATTAATAATACTGAATTGTACTACTAACTGTACACTGGTCTTTCATACTAACCCCTCATGCCACTTCCCTCCTCATGGAAGGAACTGCGATGCAGACCTGAACCTCCTCCTAAACCAGCCTCCTCCAGATGCTCACTGCCTCCACTGCCCGAGGAGGCAATGCTGCTCTGGGGTGAGAGAGGTGCGTGGTCTGGGGCTGGGCCTCTAGCGGTTCGTAGGTCCTCCTGGGACAGCCAGACATGGCCAAGAGGCTGGTTGCTGGGGCCGCTCATGGGAGGCGTGAGGGACACGGAGCGCTTCAGGGGACTGTGCTGCTGGCTGCCACCTCCACTCGTCAGGACTGCAAGACAACAGCAAGACTAGTCAGGTAGTCTTGTGTTTAAAAACACTTAACAAATGAAGTCATTTTGCTGTTACAGCAACACTAATGAAAATATTGAGGCTAGCCTGAAACAATATCCCAAATAGGACTCATCTCTCCTACACACCACAGTGTGTAGAGTTAAAGAGTTAATTCAAATATTAGATTAATATAAATAACTGTAATGCCTGATTAGCTGATGGTAATGATCCGCTTTGCCTGACCCTCACATCACATAAAGTACATTTGGTGAACCATAACAAACATTTTGACTGAATGTTTGTTACTTCATATAATGTAAATCAAGTATATCAAATCACATATTTAAATATGTTCAATTCAGAGTCCAACCCTGGGAAGGAGGAAGATTAATCACTCTGTACAGAATGATCAGCTATATCATACAGTAAAACCAATTAATTAAATGTTCATGTTCTCATCTACTGTATATCCAGGTACCTCTGTGCATTCAGACTACAGAGGTGGTCCTGGGTGTTTCTGCTGGATTTCTAATTTTGCAAAAGAGTAAATTTGTTTGTTTTAACATTACATTTACACTCATCTTCAGTCAACATTAATTTAGTCTGTAAAATTGTTCTTCCTCCCAACTATACCTGTCAAATGTGTCTGTCTTTTGTAGAGCAGTGCAAAAACACATTTTGCGCTCTGCATATGGTAACTGCACAATTTCTTACCCCTGACTGACATTAGATCTCCACAGCTATACTTGTAAAACTAGCTCAGATGTGAAATTATAACACAGTATTTGTTTGTAGAGACAGCTGGAGGCAGGAGGCTGCATCTGCCAGGCAGGGAACACACAAAACTCTATTTGTCTGCAACTGCTGACATACAGAATTTAAAAAACTACATCTCTCAAACAGACAGCCTTTTGATAATCTTAGATCTATGACTACTGCAAAATGTCTACTCAACAGTCAGTCAATTTATCGAGTTTAACTTCAGCAACTAAGCAAAAAAGCAATCAAAACTTGCATGTTAAATCTTCAAAAACTAAGACTTTTACTTCAGGGGTCTTTTATGTACATTTATTCTCCAGTTTATTTTCATTTAGTCTAGATCTAAATTCTCTCCTTCACTTGCTTGTTGGTTTGGGGACTCTACCTTGAAGCTATGTGCCAATCAACACCTCCCGGATTAGGTAAAATATCACTGATGTTTTACAATTTTCCCCCCCTGCACCTATAGCAATGAAATAAACCCATTGTAAAGAAATCTGTCTATGTGATAAAATTCTCTTTTCTTTATTTCTCCATCTTCTTCCCTCACCTCGTTTCTATATTAATGATTGAAATCTGTGCTCCTCAGGATGAATTCATGATGCAGACCTATTTGGGTCAAACCAAGGTAACTGTTACTACTGAAACCCCAATATTCCTGCTGAAGGAGGTAAACAGAATGAAAAGGTGGAGAGCCAAAGAGCTTTTTTTGTCGCCGGTCTGACGGTGTAAGCTGCCACCAATACTCCAGTCTCTCCTCTTCCTCCTCCTATATGTGGTCCTCTTACTGTTGGCGCTATGTATAGGACTTCATGGGCCCCGTTTAAAATAGGTGCCCAGCTAACATTACAAGTTCCAGTCCCTAAATATTAGCCATTTTCCCTAAATACAGTCTCCCACAAAGGCTGCCTTACAAGGGAAAGGATGGGTGGTATGTGCTGCTGTGGCTTGGACTAAGGCTGAGAGTATGGGTGGGGGGTCAACAGGATGTGGTATCAGTAGCACACAGGTTGATGTGGTTGGACAATTATACTCCTGTTATCATCATCATGACCAGATGAACACAGTGTGTAGGGAGGGGGGGCTGCAGACTTGGTGGCTGACTCTAAATAACAGGAATTAAGTCAATATTGGATATTTAGTGATCAAAATGATTAGTGTATTCATGGCTTTGTGATGCACGTTCTGAATGACCCAGAAACAAATACTAAGATTTGATTCCAAAAGTATTGACGAAACATATTTTATCATCTTCCTCTGACTTTGCATTCCACTAAATATCCACACATCAATTCCAGTTCTCTTGTAGTGTATTCAACACTTCTACTCACTTTCATTAGTTAAGAAAAGCATCTACTCACTGTGTCCACCAATCCTGTGCTGGGGTAACTCTAGTTTATCAGTTGTGAAATCCTGAGGTCTTTTGCGTGGTACTGAAGCTGCTAGCAGTCAAAAATACAAGTGGATCTTTCTTGGAGCAGCGACTAGGGCTTTAAATGTGTCTTTATTTATAAACCCTCAGCTGTTTCTTTCATCTCCCAGAAGAAAAACAGAGAGCCCTTGCATTCTTGTCTGGAAATATCCTGCTCTGACCATAGTTATGTTCAATTTCAACAGCCCTGCCCTCTCTGTGTGTTGTCTTCCACCTCACACAGCCTCTGTAGTTGCTGTGTGGGTTGTTCAGAGTACAGTTGGTCTGACCAGAGTGTTTTTACTGTGTTGAGTCTATTTAGTGTGTTCAAGGTGTATTTAGTGTGTTTAGGTTTGGAGTGTACTTTGTGTCTTGAGAGCGTCTTTAATGGAATTATAATGAAAGCAGCATTTGAACTAAATTTAAATTACCTTTGTTGTGCTGCCAAATGCTATAAAGATGTTTGTTGTGCTTAGTGTTAATTATTATTATTATTATTATTATCCAGTCAAGAACAGCTGAAGCCAAAATAAATTCCTATGATTTTAACTACAACAGAGAAAAACCTTTGTTATAAAGCTGCCTACTGTATTTTGTTTCAAGTGGGTGCTGCAAAGCCAAAACCTCCTTTCTGACGACTAAAGCTGCCTTGTTTGAATTGTTTGCCACATGAGTTAAAGTTTAGAGACCCTAGTGTGAAATTTGCCTGGGCGCGGGCGATCAGCTGGCCACCCCAGACAGAAAGGCTATCATCAGGCCAGCCCAGAGTAGGTGGCTCTAATCACTGAGGTGTTCTCAGATGGTGTGGTGGTTTTGACCACCTTGACTTTAGAAGTACACAAGCCAGTCTGGGATAAAATGCAGGCCATCTCATATCTGAAAAAATAAGGTAATCAATGGAAATAAAGTAAAAGAATTGTGAAAGTGTTTGCGCTCTTAAAACCAGGCTTTTCAAAAGATAACGTCAGATGCGTGTAGCAGAAATCTAACTTGTCAGCATGCCGACAAAAAAAAGTAGAAGAGGGTCCTCAGATGCAAAGAGATTCAATTAATAATAATGTGACATTCTGGCATTTTTTCTGTATAGTGAGGCAATCACATGAAATACAGCTGCCATCCAATGCTAATCAATGAAAGGAGGATAAATATTGATTGATTAGCTTAAACCTTTGACTAAGGAATCTGTGCTCTGTGAACTATGGGCAGATCTAAGAGCACAGCCATCAATCTTCACTAATTTGCAGCAATCTGTGTTGTATCTATCCATCTTCTTTGTCACACCTTAAAACAGAATTTGTGTATGAAAATGGTAACAGACATACCAACCCAGTTGAAAGATTAATGGTTGTAATTAACTGATACAGAGGATCCTCCAGTAAAAAAAAATACACTTCTATTCCCCTCCAGTGTTCTCACTCCATTAAACTGAAGGATCAAAAACAATGGAATAAAAACACGGACAGGAAGACATAACAAAGGAGACTTGGGAAGAATACACGCTAAATGTGGGTGAAGCAATTGAAGAACTCTCTTTTTTTAATGTTAGCTAATAATTTGTCTGGTTTAAATCCCTACACATAATTTAAAATAATTTTTGGGAGGTCAATCCCATCTTCAAGTTCATAACTTAATGAGGGTATAGTATAAAAAAGTTTTGGTTGATTTACAGAGCAATTATACATGTCAGTCAGATGACCTAATGTTTGCAGCAAACTGGTGAAAACCCTTCATGGACAACATGAATGATCCAATTCAGTTTATAGCACATCTATCATTTTGCAGTGAAGCTAGTGGTCTACAGTATGTAAATCAAGGTCACACCCCCTCTATCCCCATGACACCTGATGAAAACATGACGTGTATGGATAATGGAGACAAATTTATTGTTTAAAATAACAAATGCCGTAATAGGTGCGACGAAGCAATAAAAATGCCATGATGGCCCAGAGTCAGAGATGCTGGTGCTAAAATGTACATATTTAAATTATTACATTATATATGTCTAATTTATTATTTTATAACATTTTGAAAAGTTGTTGAAGTAATTTAACACATACTATAACATTACATTATTGTATTCATTACATTATCAAGTGCTACACTGTGTGGCCTCGAGAGAACCAACTATGAACGCTGACTTTATCTATTTGCAGACCGCTGTTAACATAGTGATGATTAAATTAAAATATACTGTATGTGTCTGTATAGAGTTGTGTAATTATTTATTAACCAATCCTATTTCATTAGTAGGGTGTTATTTTGGTTATACAACTAGGTTAGTTATTCTTAACATATCCCACTTTTTAACCATCAATATGACAGAATAATTCAACGTATTGCAGATGAAGAGCTGTTTGGGAGCCGAAAGTGCCGGTTCTCGGAAAGAAACAGAGCCATAAGATCCAGCTCCCTTCAAAGAGCCGTGATTCCTATCGCTATGTTAAAGCACTACATGATTAGAAATGGGCTGAACACAGAACAAGGCACACAGGACAGAGGAGACTTCACTTACTAGTGTTACCGCCTCCACCAGTTCCAACCGTGTTGATGGTTGCCGGCACAGAGGATGATGGGTAGAGAAGGAGGTGCCCGTTCTCACAGCCCTGCTGCTGCTGCTGATGCCAGCCTCCGCCCAGCCCTGAATCCCTGGAGCTCTGCCACCCATTGAGGCGGTCATCCGAGCCGTAGCGCTGGTGGTGATGCAAGGAGTAGAGATTGCCTGATGAAGAGGTGTTAGTGGAGGAGGAGGATGAGGTGAGGGTGGATGGAGGCGTGGACTGGTGGTGGTGGTGGTGCGGCCCAGCAGGAGGAGGCCTTTCCAGTGAATCTCCCCGGGCAGCGGCCCTCTCCTCCAGGTGGTTGAGCCAGAGTGCCAGGGCGGCGCGGTCTTCCAGGGAGGTAGCGGGGTGGATGAGGGCGTAGGACAGAAGCTGGCGTGACTCCTCCAGGTGATGGCCATGCTCGATGGTGTGGGCCAGGATGCGCGGCAGCAGGCGCATGTACTCGCCCTTGGCTTCAACATTGCCAGGTTTGAGAAGCGGGAGGTGGGTGAGGACAAGCGAGATGACACGCTCCTTAGACTCACCTTGCCACTGGCTGATCACCCCTGTAGGAGGAAACAAAACACAAGAAGCATTACGAACCAATAACCCACCATTTATTTAACAAGGCTAAAAAGAAAGTTTTTGACAAACTTGCGCAGTGTAAGACTGTTAAGTGTATGACTGTATGAATTGAAATGTTAGTGTCTCATTAAGTTGGCAGCCAACTGTGAGTGACCCTGACTGACCTGACCACAGTGATGAACAGAACATCGCTGGAAAGATAATCTGTGATTTCAGCAAAACAAAGAATGCTGCTGCACGATATCCAAGGTGGTAGCAAAGGAGAATGTAATTGATAGATGGACGGATGGATTAGTGAACACATGTACGGTTAAAAATAGAAGATACCAAGATGACGTCAGGCCCACTGCACTGTCATCCTTCTATTTTGCTCTTCCTCTAAACACCCAGCTCTGTAGGCTGCTGATGGTGGCTGTACAGCTCTATACATAACCTGGAGGTCATGGAGCTCTATTGTTGTCCGAGTCAGTAGGCCGTTACGAGCCCATTCCTATCATCTTGGACCAGGGCTATAGATACCAACTGGTCAGGGCAACAGCTTTGGACAGCCACACATATAGAGACAGGACGCAACAGGACGCAGGCAGTCTTCACTTCCTGCTTGGGAGATGTGTCTGTGTTAATTTGACCACCAGGGTCATTCTTAACCCTAAGGATCTTGTCTCTAAATCCGACATAAGGTGAAACTAGAAAATACATCTGCGAGCCCTTCTGTCCAAAGATATCCCAATGTCACAGTCTACTTTGTGGTGATGTACAGCTCTCTTTGCCCTGATGAGTGGACAGCTGCAGCTCTGGGCAGATGGAAGACCACAGTCCCTGAAGCCTTCCAAACAAGGTTCACATTCATTTCATCCCATGAAATATGACCAGGACTGAGGGATTAAATAATTCAGGTTTAAGCCTACTCACAGCACGGAACTGACAGTTTTACGCACACGTTTACATATACAATCCTATGCCTTTCTACTCACAGGAAGCTTAGCAGCATGTGTATATCCTGGTAAACCACTAACAAGTTCAAGAGTGTTTTTATAATATACCACAAAAACTTACAGCTTCAGGCTTGGTTGTTTTCAGATCTTTCTCTCTCAGAAAAGAGAATCACCTGATAGCTGGATCCCACAAATCCAGAAAACGCAAACCTGACTACTCAAAAATCGCAAAAAAAACCCCCAAAAGTAAATGAAAAGCAAAAAAGGATATTCCCAATTGAAATTTTTTGCCTACTAATTTTAAAGTTCACAAGCATTTCATGAAAATGCAAGGGGATTTTTGCCTCAGCCACTGCGGTCATGTGTCACATCTACCAGGATGGGGCTGGGCCAGCGGCCCGTTTCGCACAGGCTGGCTTCCAACAAAACAGGCACTTTAAGATCCATTTCAGCTAATGTGAATGGGTGACATGAAGGGACCAGATGGAGTGAACTAGGTCAGGCTGTCCCAAAGCTCAGCAGACAGCCTCCACTGAGAGTGACAGAGCACAAGGAGACAGGAGGTGGGTGAAGACTGAGGTAGAGATGAGTTTGAGACAGAGGAGGATAAAATAAATGAAAAGAGGGAGTGAAGAAGCGAGGTGTGTGAGGGGAGCCAGGGAGTTACTCCACTCTGCTCCAGGGATGATGTAATCCCTCATTCCTCTGAATGAGGCAAGCCTTGGTCCATCCGAGAACAGGAATTGTTCCATGATTAAAACTCATTTATTTCCAAATGACTGGAAAACATTAAGATGTAACACAGAAACCCTGATAAATAAGTCTTACAGGGGCAGTTTTACTTTTGAGAATAAAAACTTTTAGAAAACATAGTTTGTCTACTACCACAAGTCACACAGACACCATAAGGGGACCTGACTAATCATTACTTGTTGTCACAGACTCAATAAACAACGGCAACTAAAATGTCTCAAGCAAAATATGGCAAAACTTCACATTACTACCTGTTGATGGTACATTTGCTTGTAGTAGATCTTCAAAACAGCTGCGTAGTATATTCAAAGTATTAATACCATATATGCCTTTTATAGTCGATGGAAAGCCTTGTATGTATTAAAGATTAAACATTCCATCAAAACAATATGGAAATGTATTTCCAAAACCTTAAATGTTCATGTAAGTTTGGAATTAGTATTTAACTACATACAACACTTTTCTCCCAAATTATTGTAGTTACTGTTATAAGCTAAAGCTTATAAAGATTATCAATCATAAGGTACTTGATGATTGGGGTATATTTAATTAGCAATTTGTTCACAGCCACTATTTGTTTGAAAACCAGTGTTGTGACCAAAAAATTTTTTCTGAAATGTCTGAAAGCTCATTGTCTGCTATTTTCCTAAAATATGAAACGGTGATGTCTAGTGTGATTTACCTTAAACACAACATGCAGTCTTGACAGATGAGGTTGTTCGGGACTGTCACATCATGTCAAAGACAACCTACATTGTAACTTTACATAATAATAAACATAATTTTACAAATAGTAAAGTTAACACAGCGATCATAGGGGTTATCTGTGTGAAAGGGGCTTGTGTGTGTGTGTCTCGTCATCGTTTCTTCTGTCTCTGAATACAACAGGGCTTGCAAGTGAGTGGCAAATAAAATTAAAATATCCAGTCATCCCAGAAATCCTCACTTCCTCCCTCTATACAGTTCCACAAATTCAAAGCCAACAGAACACAGAAAGTCAAAGCCTAGCACTCTCCCATGAACTCCTATTCAAGGTTGAGAATGCAGGCTGAGATATCTATAGACATCTATAATAATACTAATGTAAAATTCTCATAAGATACAGAGTTCATAAAGTAAAACCTTAACATACTTTGTCAATAAAGGTATGAGTAAAAGTATGCTTAAACAAATGTTATCAAGGATGCGTGGATGAATTATGTCCTTTGTGTGGTTGCATATTTTTACCACAGGGAAGATTTTTCACAGCAAGTACGATGAAAATAATCATGTCCTTTGTCAGTGTGCTCTGTCCCTTTATTGTGGTACAACCTTTACCAATTGAATCTGAGCATTTGTATGTAAATGGCCATCAGAACTGATTTTCAGTAACTTACTGGATCCGACTCTACCAGAGATTGGTAATGAAGTAAATCACTCGTGTGCATCCATAGACAAACCACTTTGGAATAACTTGCAAATAACGGCCAACATTACTGGCCAAGTGGAACTCTGACAGCCAGGTGAGCAGGTAAGCCATCGTCAGGTGGCTGACATGACAGAGGCTCTCATTAGCTCTGTCCTGCACTTAAAACTGGTGATCAGTTTCAATCACACTGCAATGATGGGGATAGAAACAGTTCACTCACCAGTTTTAATTTATACTCAGTGTAATAGTTTGTGGCAGTACACTGCTCAGAGGCCAAAAGTACCGGATCCTGGTCCTGTGAACCCAACACTAATGCCAACAAAGACGAGGACAAATGCCGAAAAGTGGCACTCAGACCCCTGATGTATGGATTCAGCATTAGGGAGTAAAGTACTGCAACAGATTAAAAATGAGAAAAAAGTGCTTTTGATGAATAGCATTCTGTATTAGCTAGAAGCTACGTCTGTCTTCCCTGAATAATAGAGAGAGTGGCTGGAAAAAGGTATTAAAACACCTAGAAGTCAGGAAGTTACTTCAGGCTTATTGTTCTCCTACTCCAAGGTTAAAAGGTCAAGGAGTCAGCCTTGGAGCAGTTCCCCTCACAGCAAACAAACATGCGGCATCTCACTGCTCAAAGAGGGGTCACAGTAGTCGCACCCAGCATAGGTCAAAGGTCAACTGCTAGGAGAAACATTGGGCTATCCATTACACAAATGCACCAGATTCTACCCAGCAAGACAGAGACAGAGAGTAACTGTGCAAGTGTGAAACCAACCAACCCTGGGTAAATAAATGTTAAGAATGACAAGAAAATGTAGCACTCACAACCGAAGAAGCCATTAACATTCTTATCCACACAATACAACAACAAGTCAAATTATATTCTAAGTGGACAGGATGAGGAAGTTTTACCATGCATTTCAGACTCTTTCCTTACCTCCTCTCCTAGCATGCTCCCACCCTGAGCCTTGAGGAGAAAATGCTAACCTCATCCAACTGGAGCAAAAAGGAGTGGAGGAGGAATGAAGAGAGAAGCGGTTAAACTGAGCTTAATACAATGACATAAGAGAGAAATACTGGAAATACTGTGTTGAATTTCCTTCTTACACAACTCCTTTGTAGTTTCTGACTCAGAGTATCACTATGAACTTCACTGGAACTCTGTTTAATCTTGTCCACCTCTGCATCCCACCTGACAGGATGCAGAGACAGGCCTGATTGTTTAGTCAGACAATTGTCAGCTCCATGAATATCAGTACCTGTCATATTTTCAACAATGTAAAAAAAATATTTCAGCGTAATGTCAAAATTAAGCATACAAGTGTCCCATACAACGTGACATGATCGATAAAAAGTCTGTCCTCTCATGTCAGACAGAGAGACAGGGGCATGCTGGGAATTGATGAATCACATCAGCATCAAGACATACGCACACACTAAAACCTCAGACAGAGAGAGTCATTTGTTTGGGGGATGACACAGCACTTCACTGCTGCAGACAATGCCTGCTGGAGAACTCTGTGCCATCCTGCCCTGGCACTGCCCTCTGACACCTTCTCTGGCACCAAGACAAGGGTGCTGCTTGCGACACAGCCCTGCCTCTCACTGTATCACTGAAAAACATGAGTGTAACAGTGGCTCAGTGGTATGAGATGTTTGCTACTCATCTTCCTCCTCTCCCAGGTTTCTAAATCCAACACTCAAATAATGCTCGAAAAGCCAGGGACAGCAACAAAAACTACCAACAAAATCTCTGTAATTAATATAAATCACATTACATCTCCAAGTAATATGAGTCCCTATCAAGTAGTCAAGCAGGACACACTAGGGTCAAGTGACCAGGGATCAGAAGAACAGAGGGCTGGAAAGGGGCAGAGCAGGAAACCTCAGGCGGGCGGTATGGAGGCAGGGCAAAGTCTGTACTGGAGATCTCAGGCGGACGGCTTGAGGGCTGGACAGGTGCAGGGCAGAAGACCTCAGGCGGACGGCTTGAGGGCTGGACAGGTGCGGGGCAGAAGACCTCAGGCGGACGGCCCGAGGGCTGGACAGGTGCGGGGCAGAAGACCTCAGGCGGACGGCCCGAGGGCTGGACAGAAGAGCAATGCAGGTCTGGAAGGCGACCAGGAGGCTGGGCTGACAGACAGAGTGGTGAAGACAGAAACCATCTGGAGGTGGGTGGAACTGGAGGCGGGCTGGGGTTCATGGGTGCTGAGGAAGTCCACAACCTACTCAGGTAAGGAGTTCCTCAGTCAAGGCTTTGAGGAGACTTTTTTGTGAGCAAAAATCACAACTGTCTCTTTGTAATCATCACTGGCAGCCTTCCTCCAAAATTCCTTTCAACACACCAGATCCGAAATCAAATCAACCAGTTCGTCAGAATATAAGTCTGCTGGGTCCATAGTTGACCAGTTCGTACTGTCAAGTAGTCAAGCAGGACACATTAGGGTTTGGACCCAAATGCAGACATGTAGGCAGAGCAGGTGCAGTTCAGTGATTTAATTAAAGAAAAGACTTATAAGAAGTACCAGGCAGGCAGTGGTCAATACCATGGAATAATCTAAACAAAGGCAAACAAATCCGTGAGTGAGCCGGTAGAAAATCCTCAAGTCCATAACTGAACAAAAGTCCACGAAACACAGAACAATCCAACAGATACAGGAAACACTGAAGAAGGGCTGGAACGCTTGACACAACTGACAAAGATGAACTGGCAAAGAACAAAGGAAGAACACAGACTAAAATACACTCAGGTGAAGGGAGAAAACAAGACACAGATGAAACTAATCAGGGCAGGGCAAACAATCAGAACTGGTGGGAAAAGCAAACAAAGACAGGAAGTAAAACTACACAAGACACATGAGGCCGAACACTAAAACAGGAAATAACACAACTAAACCCCAAAACCACAACAGTCCCCTGCAAATATGGATCCAGGAGCCTCAGAACAGTAGATGTTCATTGGGTTTAACTTTGACCCTGAGCTGGATACAGCGTGTCCTCTTCACATCCGACTCTGTGATCACAAGACGCAAGTGACAGTGGTGGAAACAATGTGATTGTTTTAGCTCATTTGTTACACATTGGTTATGTGCAAACACAAACACACCCGAATGGAGACACACACACACACACACACACACACACACGTGGAGACTGTTAGACACATGATTCCTCTTGTTCTAAATATAGATGGGTCAACAGCATACAAAGCCACAACAAGGCAGCTAGCACAACAGATAAGACCATATTAGTGGTTAGCAAAGGGACACATTACCTCCCAATCACATTGACAATGACACACCAGCTTTGTGTGTGTGTGTGTGTGTGTGTGTGTGTGTGTGTGTGTGTGTGTGTGTGTGTGTGTGAGTGAGTGAGTGAGTGAGTGAGTGAGTGAGTGAGTGAGTGAGTGAGTGAGTGAGTGAGTGAGTGAGAGAGAGAGAGAGAGACAAAGAGAGTGAATGCATGTGAGCGAGACAGTGTGCGTGGAAAGGTTGTGTACACTTGACCCCAACTCACACTTGAACAAATGTCCATATCAGCTGCTGTGAAGTTGCATAACCATAAGCAGCATGTGTGTGAGTGGATTGGAAGATTACTCAAATAACAGTTTGGGGGTTTTGAGTTTAAGGTAAAGATTAGGATTAGATTTTGGTTAGGGCTCAGATAAAGCTATAGCTGAGGTGTTACCACCTCACACCTAAAAAGGGTTAAGGAATTAATCTAATCCATGGAAAATCCTCACAAGTCTCTGTATGTGTGTGTCCTCTAAACCTCTGTCCTGTGCTTCTCCTGTTAGCACAACAAACATGAGGCTGGCTCACTTTGTCCCACTACCGTCAACTCACTATAGCTGTTGTTGATTCAACACCATGTCTGACACAGCGTGTTCCCTTTACCAACCTGAGGACAGCAATCAGAGCGAAAGCGAGAGAGAGCTGACCAACAATACACAGAGCAGGGGGTTTAATTCAAGAAAGGACCTGACAAGGAGGCTAATGTGAGCTAGCTGAAAAACACAAAGAGAGCGAGACATACAGGCAGGGAGAAAAGACTGGAGGAGATGAGAGGTGAATTCAGTGTCTGGATGAAATGTCCTGGACTTTTTAACCGTAGACACATTACACCACAGTTACACAGCGTAGACTCACATATATTACATTAATCAAGACTTCATGGTTTAGACAAAGGCCCAGACTGTATGAGGAAGGGATTTGGAAAATATAGTTTAGACAACTTAGAAGAAGTTGTGGAAGGAGAAAAGGGAGATAGGGTCCGGGTGGTGAGGAGAACAGAGTAGTAGATGGGTGGAGTGAGGGGTGGGAGGGAGTAGAAAGGAAAAGTTCCCGCTCCTGCTTTCCGAGTGGATTCTCCAGCTCAGCAGTGGGGAATGTGCTGGCATACCACAGAGCCTGCTGCTGAAGAATGCAGTGATTCCTAACGGATCCACAGCCGAGCTCAAACACACACACACGCACACACACACACACGCACACACGCACACACACAGACCAAGCCCCAGTCCTATCCCTACTCTGTACTACAGCTCTATTTAACACAAAGTAAGACGGGTCTTTTTCACACCACATGTAATGAGCCACAATATCACAATGTCCACTCGTTTACACAAAACACTGGAACACAATGAGACGCTGGTCAGGCAATATGTCACATGAATGAGTGGTTGAGGTCTACATTACAACTGTGACACTTGAACTATTAGTAGTTTTCTTTTCCACAGGAATATTTTGAGTCTCTCTAACCTGAAATTGAAAGAGAGACTGAAACAGCAGATTACATACATTACACTTCAATTAAACCACTTCAGTTCAACCACAAAAGATTTGTTCTGTTCATTGCCGGATACTGCAATCCAAAAAATGAGTAAGCATGGTAGCTCTGACTAACGATAAGTTAAGTTTCATGCAGGAATGCTATATGCTATAATAAGACAAATCTCAGGTGTCATTCACTGTATCAATCACATGTACAGGACTCAGGTGAGTTTCAAACCTATAATGTGGCAGGCACTGAGATGCAAGAATCTGTCATGACACTTGAAGTAAGCAGATATTTGTGGAGTACATACTAAGAGCACAGGTAAGCTGTTGGCTACATATAGGAAAAAATGAACTGTATTTTAACAGGTAATCTGTTATTGTTTGTCTTTTTTATTGCACAATTATACAGACTAATTCCTAGGCTATTTGCATTATAAGACTAATTTCAATGCTTGTGCATTTGAGTTATAACAGAAAGAGAGATATTTCAGTAATAACACTTGAGTTAAGTGGTACATCGGAAGTGACATAACTCTGAGGTGACAGAACATGGATCTGATAAACAGCAGCATCCAGTGCTTGGACACCAAGTACCTGCCAAGAATAATTTTTAATGATGTTATGTACGACATGTTGTTTTGTCTTAACAGAACACAAAGTGACTGTAAACACTTTGGAATAATGTGAAAATAAATACATTTTTCCTACTAAACATCCAGCAGGAGAGACAGCTGAGGAAGTTTGTTAACTTTTAGTACTACTCTACCTTATTTATATATCCACCAAAAAACAACTTCTACTGCAACTGGTACTTGGTGAATCTTTATTTCAGAGGAAGAAAGCCTTGCTCCAGGCTGCAATCTCTAAAAAAAACAAAACAAGGTGAACCCTTTATAGCAGGTGCTGGGATAATCCCAGCCCTGTAGCTCTCAGTTTCAACCTCCTTGGTCCTGACTCAACACCAAGTCCCACCAAACACTTCATCCTCAGGCATCAGTGGCCTAGCTAAGGGTGGGACAACTGGACTGCTAACACTGAAACAAAGAAGGAAGTTGCACTTTTTATTGGATCAGCTTTAATCACTTCCTACTGACAGGCACATACTATAAAGGCACATTTCATGGATCATCTTCACTTCATACAGACTGGGGGGATTAAAGTTTGTCCTACAGCAGGGAAAGGAAGTAAGAGAGTGAAAAAGAGAGACCAAAAATAAAAGAGGAGGTGTGAATGAGGAAGAAAAAGAAAAAACTGAGTGTTAGAGTAGGAGTAAGAAAACATAAAGCCAAAGGTAAACCAAAATTAAAACAAAAAAACAAATGACTGAACAAATAAAGTGAAAGAAATCAGGAAAACTAAATTGAGAAATAAGCTCCAACACAAAACCAAAGAAAGCAAAACAGTAAAGGATATCAAGAAATATTGACAAAGAAAGAGTAAATAAGCAAAACAAAGAAACAGAAGACTAAAAACGTGTAGAAAAGAAACAAATATTAGCTAACAAGAAAAACAAAAAGGGTGCAAGTAAGAAAAGAGAAAGTGAGGAGCTGGTAGGACAGTGTATATACAGTGAAAGGGGCGTGGTACACAAAATATATGATCTAATGCTATATGCTGCATCGCCCCACCCAGAGAGAGAGAGTCCATGTCCTGACAAGAAGTGCAGGCAGGCTCCCACAGGCCCTAACACAAGCTTTGGGGCCCTGTACATACATACACCCATATGTGTGTGTGGGGAGAGGGGGGAGGGAAAGGAAGGGGGTGGATACAAGATACAGAGAGACAGACTGGAAAGTTCACTGGTGTCAACAGGTTTCAACTGGAGGGGCAGAAAAGAGAGAGAGGGAAGACTGCAAAATAAACAAGACGGGACAATCACACATGCAATAAACAAGAGGGGAGAAAGTAGACCGAAGAGCCAAGAGAGAAAAAGAGAAAACAGACGAAAGAGAAATAGAAAGAGAGAAAAGAGAGCCTGTTTGAGAGTGAGAGGGAGTCAGTGTTGTGGGATCAACCTGACCTTGGCCTCAGCCTGACCTAGTGACACAAAACTGACTGAGGGCGGAAGAGGAGGAGGAGGAAGAGGAGGAGGAGTGCTGTTTACTCCTGTCTAGTCTAGTTTTAAAAAATCCTTAAGTAAAGTTTAGCCATTTCCCAGAATGTTTTTCAACAATCCAAAGGGAAGTGACATTATGCCATATTCACGACATATCAGACAGACCATAAATACAAGTAGGGAAAAAAGTTGTGTCAGCCTCCCAGCTGCTAAAATCAGTAAGTGATATGGCATATTTTTAATGGCTATGATACCAGTGAGAGGCTGCTGTATACGGATATAGCTGCAGCCAATAGACCATGTCCTGATGCCATGCCTTTGACTTCTGCTGTAAGTCTGTGGTCTTTTTTCTGCTGTGAAATTAGAAACAGGGTAGTACTGTGATCAAATTAAAAATACCTGTATCAGAGGAAATTTTAATTTCAATTATCAATTAGTTTTATTATCTATAAAACTACTAATTTGGTGCAGCCCTAACTGAGAAAATTTCTATCAATCTCAATCATTACAGCTGCGTTAAAGATTTCAACCTGGCATCACTGAAAAAGGAAAATCCACACATCAACTAAATTTACTCTGAAAAACAATGTAAGTACATCACCAATACCAGCCTTTATGTAGTGTTGTTAGTATGCAATATTCTTTTAAGGTGAATATAAGGACAAGTTTCAACTTTGAAAAGTGAAACCGTAATGGGTCCGCTAAGAGAGTGGTGAAACTGAAGAAGAGGAGAGCAGAGAGACAAAATCTATCCCTCTCCATCAAAATAATGTGTCATAACGACAGGTGAAGCTGAGTGAGAGGAAACAGGCAGTCAAGCTGTCAGGAAACCAGTCAGCAGGTGATTTACGCTGCTCTCAATGGCTGACTCTCTTGCGCAGACGCTGCTCTGATCTGGATATTTGGACAAAAGACTGTTTTAAACATGACAGTCTGCTTCGTGTTGACATGCAGTGAATGCACTTACCGACGGTAACCTGGTTACAGGTTTTCTGTAGCAAGCTGATTTCTTTAACCTCAGGTAAATGGGAAACCTGGTTTCCGTCAATCAAAAGAGACAAAAGTATACGGCAACACCTGTATTCTGTTTAATATGTGTTCTGTCTGTGATCTGTGAGTGGGACGTTATAGACAGTTGGCCTCTTAATAATATTGCCGGCAATGGTGAGAACCAACCATTACCCTGCTAAACTATAAGTGATAGTATGTCTGTCACTTTTAGATATATCAGACATATTTCACATTCAAAACACACATTTTAGTGCCTTTGATCATCATCTGGGAAGTGAAAACATCATTGTAGCACATAGTCAAAGACATTTAAAGTGTGCATCCAGATTGACTAGTCCTGATCCTGACTAGGAAGCGGCTCTCCAGTGTGGCTGCTGACAGCAAGTGGCGATCACACTGGACGGCAGTAGAGGACGCGGTGCCGGCATCTGGTTCACGAGTAAGTTTGCCGACTTTGCTGGACAGCACTGGAGCAGCGAGCAGAAAGGAGGGACAAACGGGGCACTCACCAATGCTCTGCATCACTCTGCCCCCTGTTTCCATCAACCTGCTCTACTTCTCTATTACAATTAGGTATACAGTTCATCATCCAAACCCAACTGGTCAGTTCAAGCTTTTCTGCCACATCACTCCTCTCTCATAATGGAAACCAGGAGACAGTAAAGAAAATACTATAGGCTACAAAACACTCCTTCATGGAAACCAGAGGACACTGTAGGAAATACTGACAAAAAGTTATTTGCAATGTATTTTATGATAATGTCTTTGATGCTCTAATGAACATAAACAAGGGAAACAAGGGAAACCAGACCGCTATCTCATTTCCACAGGAAATACTGTAGTAAAGAGGTGCATGGCCCCTCCTGTGTTCAGATCACAGGAGTAACTTTTGCTGAATGAAATCAGTGAAAGATCAATCAACATCTCCAGGGCGCTTCAACAAACAGAGAGAGAGAGAAAGAGAGATTCCTGTGACACATAATAGAACAGGAAGAGGAACACCTTTTCATAGCAGTCTTGTATCATCACAGCCAGGACACCTGGTCAAAGGTATAAAGTAGGTCTCTTCCTCTTGGGTGATTATTTATTTATACTATGTAATGTTTTAAACAGTGGCCAAGATGAGTGTGTGAGAGTGTGTGTGAACATGTGCTTGTGGTTCTGAAGTGGGAAGCACCTGCCTGACGATGACTTGAACATGTTTGCCAGTGTGCGTGTGTCTCCCTTCCACAGGAAAAGGAAAAGCATCATCATGGCTACTGTTCACGCAAGCATCCAGCTTTATTGGCTTCATCAGAGTAGAGGGCTCCTTCACAATGTCTGACATCATTCCACATCCACTCTGAACCTCATTTAAACCAGGTCTGCCAAGTCAGGAGATGATGTCATTACTTAAAAATGTGCTGCTGCATCAACACAACCCTCCATTACAGGCTTTCTGCTCTACATACAAAGTCTTCTTTAATCCTTTAGTGAAGAGACGTGAAGCATATCGATGAATTTGAGCACCATATTTCAGAAATCTATTCTTTAAGAAAATCATATATGTTCCAAATCACGGACTGATTTAAACAATAGTTTAAGCCTTTATGCTATTTTGTCAAATCCACAACTTCTGACATTTTCAAGGCCCATTCAAACCCTGCACACCTCAGCACTTCACCTGGACATCACCCAACAGACTGCTGCCAACGCAGGTTGCAGTAAATGATGATATGATGATGAAAAAAGTAAAATCTCCCAGATATCAAACAATATTTCCTGTGTAACAGAGGGAAGAGGGAGAAGGTCATACTTGTTCACAGGTAGAACTCCTCTCTGCCCTAAAAAATTAATACCAGGGACTATTTATTTCTACAATGTTAAGGGTCAAATTTCATAACTTGAGTTTGGATTTAATTTAAACATTAAAAAAAATAAACTATAGGTGCTCCTGTGGCACATCTGTACCACAAATATTTATGTCTTTCTATCCTGTAGGACTACTTGTTGCAGGCTAATAGACATATCCTTAACTTGTGTGTTTTGGGTGAGTGAAGAGGCAAGATGGGTTTTTTTATTGTCTCATCTTTTTCCCAGCAGTGGGGGAGGTTTCCTAGTAGAAGGACACGGCTGCTGTATGAATGGAGAACAATTCTTTGCTATCCTTTGCTCCAACCCCCCTCCTTTCCCACTTCCTCTTGAGTCTTTCATCAACATCCCCTCTTCTCCCCTGCTGCAGTAGTAACTGGTGGTTGGATGTCTGGAGGAAGCAGGGTGGGGGCTGAAAACAGGGTAAACGATTTGCAGTCTACCTGTGGAAGCGTACGTAGCTCTCCAGTGTTGGGGAGGCTCTGAATGTTGCAGTCGCAGCTATGCTGGGAATGTGAGCCTCCGCTCTGCCAGGGCTGGACCGGAGAAGCCCACAACTCTATTTAAGGAAATGGCAGTCAGGGGCCCATCAGCCGCTCTCTCTCTGCCTCTCCAATTCTCTGTCTGTCTCTCGCTCTGCTCACAGCCCCCCTTCCTTCCTTGTACAAGAATGATAATTATTTTCCTTTGTGGAATAAAGGTTTATTTCCGTACCTGCTGGGAAGAAGGAGAACACACACAAACGCAGCAGTGTACTGGTGGTGTGGTTTGGGTATAATTGTTTCCGGTACATTTGTAAGCTTAATAGGGATGTGTCTTTGTAAACTGCTTTAGTGCTGTGGTCTACCAAATAACAACAACAAGTCAGTCAAAGAGAGAAGTTTGAAAGAAGGTGAAAGTTTCAGTCTACTACACATTTGCTATACAGAACTGTTTTACAGCTAACTACTTGAGTTCAATGGTTAAACACACACACAAAACTATCAAGTATGCAGAACTGTCCAGGCCTTCATACCAAATAATACAAAAAATGCTATCACGCTAAGGTTAGTAATCAGGCTTGCACTAAATATCTGCTATCTGATATCATCATTGTCCACTTCTGATATAACGAATATTCTTCCCTATCACAACAATTATTTCATTCGTACCATTGAATCGTTGTTGTGGGTCACCCTGTGTTTAAAGAGCTGTAAACCCTAAAAAAATATATTTAATTAGACAAGCTTTTGGTTTTCTGTCCAATGATGGTCTAAATGCTGTTTCAACGGCTTTTCCAACTTGAATTAATGAACATAAATTAAGGACAGAACCAAACTTTTGGAGCCTATAAACATTTTTGTCTGCATATACAGAATACTGGTGTAATAACACATACAGCACTTAACTAACTGGTTTGACCACACCAGACAGACCAGTCAGAGTCTTTCAGGCTACACTGGCCACTCCTGCAGTGCTGTATGATTGTGTGTTTGTGTGTAGGGGCCATTGATGCAATTAAGCGTGTTTGTTTCGCTGCAGCTTGTGACGTACATTCAAGTGATATGTGGAATGTGGAGTGTGGGTCCGTGAGTGCGAGACAGACGGGTTTACCCAGCATGCTCGGCTGTCCACAGCCTGAGGGATATAGCTTCAGCATCCGGCTGTAACACCATGTGAGTAGACACAGCACAAACACACACAGAGACCCATTCAGAAAAACACGACAGCACAACAGCCCGAGGCAACAAGAGCTCTACTCTACGTTCTCGAGCCGATCAGTGGTTGAAGATGCGTCCGGCTGGGTGTACATCAGATTAGGTCACTCTCTGAAATGTCAAAATCCAACTAGCACTATTCAAGGTGGGTTTTACACTGTAGGCAAAGCAGAGCGAACTGCAGGCAAACATCACGAAATTTAGGTAAGCAGCAGTGACCAAATATTTATCTTTGATAATATAAGCCTACTGGTTTTCAATGCTATTCCATCTATAGATTTAGGTACTGTGGGAAAACAGTGAAAAAGGTGAAATAAATTATATGATCAAGTTTGTGACCAATAACCTGTAACATGAAATTTCAACCTGTTATTTCACCATCTGGACAGAACAGAAAAGAAAAGTCAGCTTAGATGCTTTCTGCCAGTCAGTGCAACTGTGGTGAAAAGCTGGTTTGACAGACAGCAATGCTAACTGGCTCACAATCAGCAGTCTGAGAACAAGCAAAGATCGATTCTGTTTATTACCAAAGACATTCAAAGTGATTGTGGCTGGTGTCCAGCATGCCATGGACAAATCTTTACCAGAATTTTGGGGGTGGGGGTTTTCATTTTACACCTGGCCTGGAAGTGAGCACCTTGGTGAGTCTGGAAGTAGACAGTGAACACAGCTTCCTGGAGGAGTCTGGTTTGGATGAGGTCATTTCCACCCACCAGGGATTCAAAGACTCCTGTTGTATGGCCGTCACGGCAACCGTTGCCGTGGGACTCTCTCACCGGCTGGTTCTGCTGATGTCACTCTGTCTGTTGTGGCCAACAGTGTGTCAACCAATCAGAAGTAAAGGAGTGTGGACAGCGGCGCCTTGCTGTGTCTCCACTGTCACCGTCCATTCATATGAGGACAGAGAGGACAGTCAGAAACACAGCTGAGACTGTAGCAGAGTCCCACATTAAGGTTTTGGCTCAGCTGCCGTGGGCTGGCAAGCTAAAAACGTCCCTGCCTAATTTTTGTAACAGCAACCCTTTTCATATTAAGATGTCCTTAGCCTTTTCAACACTATTTTATGCATAAAAGGAGTTACTGTGTTCAAAGATTTAAATAACGCAGGGTTCTTAGGCTTACTTTGTAGATATCACCTGCCGATATATTTATAGTTTAATATTCTTATACTCACTGCAACTATCATCTTTGATACACTCATACAAAGTGGTCACTTTATTAGGTACACCTGTCAAATCTAATGCAATCTAATATAACAGCTCAGCCATAAATTCTACCTTTACAAAGATAAAAATGTTCAGTTTTGATTGACATTGTTAGAGAGGTATTAATTTAACTATATTTTCTAAAATGCCAGCTGCAGGTGTACACTTTAGACTCATTGATCACTGAGCACAGCTCATGATCATAAATAAATTACTGGGTGACAGTGTACAGTCTAAGAGCCAGCATCTTCCTTGCTCTAAGTCAAACTTATGTTATTTTGTGTGCTATTTTCCCTTTACAGATCTGCTTGTCTGTGCAGTTGGGACTGGATGGCTCCCGAGCTTAAAAGCCTCCTTACACAAGAAGTGAACTGTATAGCACAGCCAGCTGCCCGAGAGCGGGGTGGGGATGGGGAAGGGCTGGGGGGCTATATGGGGAAACATTATACGCCTGTATGTCTGGTCAGGACGAGACTGACTCTGGTCATCTATGAGACAGACTGGTATCCCTCACCTGTTCTCACCCTCTGTCTCTCTCTCTCTCTCTTTCTCTCTCACACACTCACACACAGATGTATGTGAATCATCTGTCAAGTTATGTTTTCTCTGTTTTCTCTGATGTTAATTAAGACAGTGTTTTCAATTTTTTATATTTGCAGTCAGGCTTATATTGAATGATTAAATTTTAAGTTTTCATAAGCACTTGTCTTCTAACCATCATAATTCATTAAAGGTGTAAGGCATTTGGCTAATATGGAACTTGTTTTGGTTGAATTCAAGCTGAGAACCAATTAATTCCACTCCTATTAGTCTAACACGGTCTTATTACAGTATACATCTTAGAACATGCTGAATCTAAGTTAAAAAGTGTGACTTCCACCTGGAAAGCTTTGAAGGCGTGTTGGTTGTTGTCTGTTAGCTAAACCATGCTAGTCCGCTAACCCCAGCCTGTATAGGGTTAGGGACAGAGCTGATATTTTCGTAATGGTAAATGTAAATGAGAACTTCCCCTATCATTTAGATCATCGGTTTGGGAGTATTACAATTTCCCTGTAAAATGTAGCAACACTGGACAGTGTTGGATGAAGAGCAATGGATCTGATTGAAGCTTTGTGTTAACAAGGCTATGGAAGGCCATTTTGGCTATGGAAATAGCAACATCAAACATGCAATTCATTTGCGATGGCATCACAGAATGTGTCTCCTACCAGTGGTCTAAAACAGAGAGAGGGATCAGTCCAGTCCTTCCCCCCACAGCGTTCAACCAGCCTCTCACGGAAGATTCAGACTAGCCAACACCCAACACTATAGGAGTGTTTATTGCTGCAGATCTGCCTCCATACTCAGAGTGGTTGAGCCCTGCTATAATGTTCCTTCATGTGTGCATACTTGTTTGTTTTCCATTAAATACTTAGTGGCCATTTGCAAATGTTTGAGTAACTTGGCAAGAATTGTGGGCCATGAACGACTGTTTAGTGTTTGTCAGCTTTCAAAATAAATAAGAAATTCTTGTCTTTTTTTTCTCTGCTGTACCAAAAACATACAAAACCCCCTTCAGACCCAAAAGCCACAGTATGCGCCAAACTGTTCATTTCATGTACCATTAAAACCATACAATTCACCAGTTGAAAATGTATTCAATGTGTATTCTGTTTGAAACACTTCCTTACCGCTAGTAGACTGGCTACCCAATCATAACTGATGATAGTGTGTCTTTTAGTTTGAGGCTGGGTGTAAACATACACTCATACACACGACACAGTAATCCAACTTGCAGGGGAAAGCAAAGCTGGGATCAAAATTACAAAGAAGCACAGAAGGGTTCAGTGAGAAACTAAACCTTGAGGATTTATGACGGACTTGATTGCATAATCCCTACTATCTGTGACACCTCGTACGCCTCTCTCAGAGATAATATCAAGAGCCTGACATGTCTGAGGCTTCGAGTAGCTTCCATCAGTGTGGAGTCCTTTTAGTGGCTAAGCCCCAGTTTCTGTCCATCCTCGTTTTCGCACACAGAAAAAATACAACAAAAAAAAACACACACACACACACATACCTGGAAAACAAGAACTGAAAAGAAAAAGCCTTTGCTGTAAAGGCGAGAGGAAAAGACGAGCTTTATTTCGTTTTCCCCTCTGGTCGTTTTGGCAGGTTGTCTGTCCCCATTCCTGAGGTTCAGTACGAGTTCACAGAACACGCCGTCAACTTCCAGAAATAAACTGTTTGCTCATGCGTGGGTGCGATGAAATAGTTTGGACAAGACAGAGTTTGGACAGAGACAAGAGTTTTCTCTCCGTCTCTCTCTCCCTCTCTTTGAGAGAATGGCTAATGAGACGTTTAGAAAGGCACAAAGGATATTGACAAATGGAGCTTGTATGATTGTGTGAAAAACCAGATGAGATCACTTCCACTTTAAACTTTTATCTCTACGGGGGCCAACATTTATAGATCCTCCTTTGGCAGAGCAGGTCAACTACATCAGTCTAAAGTTAAAAGGTGATACCGGTGGGTTTTTTAAATCATGAAGCCTTCATTTGGTTTTGTCAAAGATTCTGTTTTATCATTTCATGGTGCCGTTAAGTGTTATATCAGTACTGATCATGTTACACTTTCACCTGACCCGGATATCTACATGTATCAGCAAGTTAAATGTAAGACTAATTAAATTTAAGGCCAATTTTACAATAAAAATAAACATCAAATGTGAAAATATAGGCGTACTCGTCTGAATAAATACATAGGCTATATTGTCAGTTCAAAATTATAAGTAAGGCAAAATGACAATGACTGGTTGAGTTAAAGATAAACATTTGTCCAAAAACATTTATTAGTGTGATAAAAATATATTTGTCCTAAATTAAAGCTAGGGTAGGTAACGTTGGAGAAACTAGCAAGAGACAGCTAGATTTTGAAAGTATCCAACCGAAAAAAATCCCACCCCCTCCCTTCAGGCCTCCCTCCAAAGCCACTCCCCCAAAACACACCTTCATGGGTGCACGGGCAGAGTGCATGCAGGTAGACAGGTAGACTTGTTACAGGCCTGCGACAGCCACAGATACCAGATTTTTTTCTCCCCCCCTCCCAGAGCATTTGATTTATTGATTGCTGTCGGGATGTAAAGAGAATTTCAACGAATATGACAAAAAATGCCTCTAAGCTGCATTACCTACCCTAACTTTAATGATATTAATCACTACAATTGTCTTACAGCCAGAGTCTGAAATGAGGCTATATCAAGGTCGAATGCCAATAACTATGCTTAAAGTCATTTAGACTGCTGTATTATTATTGTGGTTCTCTTTTTTATAGTTTATACATGGCTTTTAAATAAATAGGTAAATGCTGTCCTGTCACCTTCCTGGCGTAGCTTGGACTAATGATTACCCCACTTTTTACAGCTCATCTCTTGCCCAAACATTGGTGGTGTTGGACAATTATTTACCTGGCAATGTTTCCTACACATTATTTCGCCAATATTGGTCCTCGTATTTATATTCTGAATAGGGAATATACAAGGGGCCGTGCGATGCGACTCACCAGTTCAAGTTGACGGGTGCAATGACATGAATGAGACTTGTGAAATACTGGAGATTAACGGCTAAACGGAAGCGCAGGAGAAAGGGTTCAAATTATGGAGAAAGTAAACCCACAGAAACTGGAGTGTTTGCAGGTTAGGTAACTAGCTAGCTCCTCCATGCCATCAAGACAGACGCTACGGTGGTCACCAGGGGACAAAGTTTGTGAACACGAATAGCAAAAACCTAAAATACTGTAACAGGATAACAGAGGCATTCAAATTCAACTCTTGTTGATTTCGCCAAAGATTAAATGTACAGATATTGGTGAATTTTAGACTGTGCTTACAGCATTCAATAAATAAATATTTAACACTTTCCCAAACAGCATTTAAGACTATTTAATACTTTTTACAAACGTAACCTTCTTTTAATGGGTGTTGGCCAGGACAGCTGTTAATTTCAAGCTAAGTTTGACACCATGAAGACTGGACTTTCAAAAACAAGTAAATATTTAAAACATATAAACAAAAAAAAACGTGGGGAAAGTTAGACTAGGCAGAGAAAGTGATGAATGAGTTTCAGCTGTAAATGGAACCAGTATTCTCTGAGTCTTCATCTTTTCCCTTCTTCGCCCCACCCGTCCTTCCTCCTCTCACCCTCCCCTCTTCCATACTGCGGTGTACTCAGGAGACCTTAGCTCCACTGAAGGTGGAATCAGTTTTCCTTTTCCACTGTGTCTTTTTCCCCCCACGCTGGAAAAGCCCCCGTCCAACTCTCGCTGAGCGCCTGACTCAAGTGTGCTCCGACGTGCCCACATTCCTAGACAGTATCCCCAACACCGGAACCGTTTACCGCCTCAGCCGGGAATGCTGATTTCCAGCCCAGGTTTTCATCAGACCTAGTTTAGGCAGAGAACGCAACAGGAATTCACTGAGTAATACTAGCCATTATACAACGCAGACTTTCCCTCCATGTCAGTCATCTTACACACAGACAAATGCAGAAGTATGCTTTCTCTCTCCCTACAATATTAGACGCAAAGCTAGTGCCGGCAGCTCCACTGTAAAGTAATCATTTAGCTGGAAGTCATATTCTGACCTAGATTCAAACAGCTTTTCAAATTCAAATTCTCCACTGAGGTTAACCCCCCCTGTATAATCCTGCCATTTCTGAGGATCTGGTGCTTCCAGGTGTAAAGAAAGGTGGTTTTTCCCCCCATTTACGTGCTTTGGCAAATCCTTTCATGATACAAAAAAAAAAAAAAAAAAAAAGACAGAGCCTTCAGGTTCTACTGTCAGAAACTCATCTCTCTCGCCATTTCCAGCTCACACTGTCATTCACTAACTGTACATTTGATGAGCAATGACAATGACATATTTTGAGCTCTCTGCTAACTGTTGAAAAGCTTTTACAAACATTGATACCAACATGTACAACCGGTTACAGGTAATGAGACCTTTTAATTGCAGGGATAAAAAACAAGGTCAGGACAAAAATCGAAATATATAATCCACTGATAAATATAGTATTACCCGCTAAGAATTGTAGATGGCAGGATGTCTGTTTTGTTTCTCTTTTTTAATCTAATTGCTTATAAATCTCTGTTTTCTTTTCTTTCTTTTTTTTTTTTTACGACATTAAAATACTCTGCTTGGAATAATAATCCAGATAATGTACGATATAATTTTTCCACAAAAAAGTTGAATTAATTAGTTAAAAAAAATCTTATAATTACATTCACTCCATGAATATGCAGATATAGCTCATTTCAAAAGTTTAACTACTAGACATAAAATGTTTCCTATTTCACTGAAAAGTCCATTCTCAGTGTACGTACACAGGAGGCTTCAAGTTTCCATATCACACTTGTGTATGTTGCATATTGGCCAATGATTGGCTTTAAAACTAGTTGTGATGTCACAAAATCATCTCGTACACTACTTACAGGTATTAAACTGAGAAGGATATCACAGAGAAACTTTCTCCCTTCAGCAGATGAACATGAAAACAGTCTTCTAGTGTCAAACTCTGCACATACATCATTCTGCACAGTGAAGCTCAAATATCCAAGTGGAGTAACAATAACCAAAACACATTTTTGAGTGGAGGGGGACTTTAACACCACAGTGATTCAGCCCGTTTATGAAAACATTTATATTTGATCTCCTAGATATCTGGTGTCTGGTAGATCTTTCTTAGGTAAGCAGTTATGTTTCTCTGGCACACTGTAAGTGATTTCATAACACTTAGATAGCTACTTCACATGCCATGATTGTACATAGATTTTCTGGTTTGCACACTCTTTAACAAGGTTCCGAAATTAACACCTGACAAGCGCCAAATGTGGGTAGATTTTCCGTTTGGCCAGTAAATCTTGCTGTCCACCACTCTGGTAAATGTTTGTACCAAAATAGTAATGTAATAAACTATGCTGAGTGTATCTACAACGTTTTGGTGTCATTTACGGGCGCACTGCTTCTGTCCTCTGCTGTCTGTGTCGGACTTTGACACACACACACACACACACACACACACTACCATGTGTGTTTTTACACGTGTCTAAACAGTGCCACAAAACCCGAGCGCTCCTAGTTTCACGGCACTGTTTACTGTACGGGACAACTATCACTTGCCGCCGTTCTGCTGCTACAACTCTGTATCACGCCAAAGGGTGTAATACACATGCCGGTCCACCGCGGCAGTGTCATGTTTTCAACACGTTCTCATTCTGCGATCAAGTTAGCAATAATAAATATGCAACGTCTGTATAGACTTTCAAAATAAATCTTGCTGAGAAACATTTCAGGGGACAGTCGCAGTTTGGTTAGGTTTAGGAAAAGATCATGGTTTGGATTAAAATAACTACATCCTTAAAACAATCAGCGTTGACTATTGGTTTCACACGGGAAATGAACCCCGGTCTCTATTTCCCGAATCGATTCGATTCCGATTCAGAAGGTCCTGATTCGATATTGATTCGGTTAGGGATATTTCAGTAACAATACAGAATTTTGCTTAGATATGAAAGAAATTCTCAGAGAGCCAATGCTGTAAACTGGACAAGGAACCCTCTAACCTGGTGAATTATTAAAAATATGAATGTTTACATTAAGAATTGAGCCTTTAAATCTCCTATAAACAGAGCTGATATCTCCACTCAGACGCCCCAGTGTTTCCCCAACCATTATATTACAAATAAATATATAGATATTAAGAAAAAAAACTTGACATTAAAGGTTGAAATAATGCCCCTTAATCATCAAGTATTGCATTTCTAAATGTTGTGCTGTTATTTCTGCATTAAAAGAAAAAAAGATAGTTAGAAAGATTAGACATAGATCGTCAGTCAGCTGGGAACCTGTATACCTGAGTGGCAGATTTTCACTCGACTCGCAAAACCTCCGTGATGCATGTGAGTTAGCATAATATGTTGTAGAATTTTAGTGTTATTCATGCTTTAATACCACGTGGTTATGTATCCACATGTATGTGCACTGTTTGTGAACTTCTTTCGTCTTACATTCGGCGCATCTGTGTGCTGTTTTTAGCAAAAAGAAGGAGTTCATCAAGCTAGCAGCACAACACGTGAAAGCAGCCAAATCTGTAAAGTTTCCCCAAGTATTCCAGTATTGCTCCCTTGGTACGCCTTCTGATCCGCGGAGCCCAACTCGCTGCACTTCGCGGCCGGAGAAAGCTTCTCCTGGAGAGGAGCAAGTTCTGGTCCAGCTGCAGCTCGGAAACCGGCTACATCCCAGCCTCATACATCGAAATATTACGGGTAAACATCATTTTCTGACCTGGCTGTTGTTTTTTCTCTTTTTAGCTACCTAGCTAATGTCAATCTGCTTGTCATAGAAAGAAAACCCACGGGCAGCGATTTTCTCTTGCACCGCACAAGCGCTTTCACTCCAGCGCTTCTCTGGTGAAGCAACAAAGATGGAGACCTAATCGAATTAAAAACACAGTGACGGCTGCCACCCATCCCAAACACAGAGCGCTATCGCTGTCACCTTCACTTCTTCAACACAGCTGCTTGTACATATCAAATCTCTGCCTGCCTGCTTCCAGCTCAAACAGCCGTGACGCCAGGTCAGCAGTACACCACACGAAAATGAAGTTAGTCATTCAGAACACCAGGCCCACTGTCCTGTCCTAACCCCCACCCCTTACACTAACCCTACACCCTGTGTGTGTGTGTGTGTGTGTGTGTGTGAGTGTGTCGTCCTTCAGACAGTACTCTGCTCGCTATTCATGTCCTCCCAACTTCATCCGATATTGTCCCTCTCGGGATTGTCTCAAAAGAAGTTTTGTTCTCCTTGAGGGAGGAGAAAAACAGGAAGTTACATTCCTTAATAACCACAACTGAAATGCTGCAGACTACTACCGTCAAAAATCACACAAGAAAACTTAAAACTTAAACTTTCACTCTGTGGTTTCTCCATCAAAAATAGACAAATCTGTGAGGTGATTTGGTAGGGATGAGTATGGATGGCATCTCCCTTGTTAACTTAGGGTTAGGTCTGTAAATGTTGCATTTACACATCTGTACTGGGCGGTACAGACAGAAATGCTGAGGCTTATAAATGCACAAATTCTTATTAGTAACCAAATTACTCACAGGAGTCAAGGAAATCGTGACAATCTAACATCCAATTCCAACATGAAAAACTACAATAAAAATAAATCCTGTGTGATGCAACTCCGCCTGTCTTTCAGAGAGATAGTGACCCCATTGACTACGATTGCATCTCAAGTCGCAAATAAAGTCACATCAGTCGCTGGGTCCCAAAACAAGGTAGCCTCTCAGCCGCTCAGAGAAGTAGGTCACTGAGGATTCCATTCATTTGTACACCGCTTTCCAAATAGTTGCGCTTTTCCACTCAGCCCAAGACTTCCAGCTGCATGTTAACCCTTTGACAGCCTGCAGGTCTCACTGCACCAGCACCAAATCATACTGCACTAATCAGTTGGTAGACTAATAATTTAGCATGAGGGGCTCATGGTCTGAGAAAAGCTCCTAAACTGACTGGGCCTACGGTGATGATACAACGTAGATACCAAAAGGTTTAGGATTTTTAAATAGCTATTTATAGACTTACATTGCCAATACTGTGTTGTTGTTTTCGATCAAAATTCTGATATGCACGGTTTTATTTCTATTCTTGCCCCCCCAAAAAAGCCTATGAAACAAACTGATGAAATTGTTCTAGGGCAGCAGCTTTTTAAAGAAAGGTGAGCCTTTTAATGAAGATTTGACAACAACAATGATTTCCACAGAGCTATTTAGAAATGTATCAAGAAAGACTAACTAAGCATTAGCAGTAACACACACACACACACACACACACACACACAAACTGATATTCTACTTTTCGGCTTTCCATGCTCCTTGTATAGCTGTGGTAAGAAATAAATGCAAACTGGCAAATACTCCATGATCAATACAGGATCAGTACTGGCCCAGTAAAACAGCAGACAGATATATATGCCTTACTCTGGCAGATGAGCACTCAAACAAGTTACCACAACATACCAGAGGGATCGCGTAACCAGACAACCTTCTCAACCTCCGTCTTTTCAGCAGCATGCGTCCTGACGTTAAGTCTACAGTGCTGAAACAGGCCTGCTGATTCCACCTTACATAGCTGAATCAGCAGACAGGAAGCAACCACAAGCTGACACAGGTGGGAGAAAACTCAAGGGCGTGGCCCGAAATTTAATCTAGAGGTACAGAAGGTAGAGGCTCATTAAAACCTCCCTTATCATGATCTCACTGGGACAGAGCTGGTTGCACAGAATATTTGGAGCCAACATGTACTACTGAAATTACACAGCCATGACTGTTGAAAACAGGGAAACATGCATGCAGATATTCGGCAGTGCTTTGTCCAGTTCTGTGCATGTGTCAAAAAAAAAAACACATCTGCATATTACCATTACATTACCATGTAATTTAATCATTACAGTATGGCTGCTTAGTTGACCTGTGTATTTTCAATAAAAGTTTAACAAGACTAAGCAACACAGGTCATCACAAGACTGATGTGACCATGTGAGCAGCATGAGGAAAACTCAAACAACCACGTGGTTAACAGCTGTACTGTATGAAATGATATATAACACCATTATCTCAATAACTGGAAGTACTCAGCTTCAGACAAAACTGAAAATAACTTTTTCATTATTAACACAGCAATTTCTTGAATAAGCTGGTTTTCCACAAGCCTCTATGTTGTTTAGTTTGTAACTGCATCTTGACCTTTGACACCCGTAGATTGGAGAATTACAGTAATTCAGCATGTTCCAACAAATGGAACGATTTAAAGGAAATCCAGGTGTGTTAACATTAGGGCTGCACAATTAATCACAATATCATCAAAATCGCAAAATGGCCAAGTGCAATATCCAAATCGCAGAAACTGCCATTTTTTTGATAAAGGTAAAATGTGTGACAAAACAGCTTTATGAAGTACTGTGGTTCTCTCTGTTTGTTTGGTACAGACCCCAACAAATGTCACATCATCACGCTCTAGACCTGCTCTATAGGAAAAATGCAATGAGATCACTTCTGTTATGAATTGGTGCTATGTAAATAAAACTGAATTGGATTTTAATAGTTTAGTTGAAATTTGTGATGCAAAAATGATCATTCCCACTAATCGTGAATCATATCGCAATTGTTATATCTGTCAAAATAATCACAATATGATTTTTTTACCATATCGTGCAGCCCTGGTTAACATGGATGTGCTTACTGTGATTATGACCATATCTGAATTAATCAAATCGAAGCATTAACAAGAAAATTACAAAAGAGATTTTTCTTTAGGAGTTAGGATTGAAGTACTAGTATTTGTGTAAATGTAGTGATTGCAAACGACAAGGTTACCTCAGATTATGAATCCCTGACCTGAAGACAGAGAGAGAACAGGTCGTCATCAGTCTGTTCAAAGGCACAAACCCTCGACAGTGAATTTCTTAATTATCTAATTTCTCAGGTCATTATGTTTGTTGAAATCCTTCCTACTGTTCAGTTCATTCTTAACTGTACAAAGTAATAAATAACATGAGCTCTAATGGTGAACCAGACTCGTTTTAAGACAGAAACATTAGTCTGTGTTGTGTGCTTGGGAATAACCTGGCTTCAGCAAACATGATTTGTAGTAAAGCACGTTAGGTATAAACAATTAAAAACTTGCAATTATAAGAAGGAATTTGGTTCACCATTTTAAATAAAATTAGGTCACAGAATGTGCTGAGTGTACAGATTATTTCAGCATAATAACATAATTTGCTGCATAAATGTTTGCTAATGTGTTCAGATTTCTTTGTACTGTCTGCAATACATTGAACTTTCAGAAAGCCATAATGCTAGTGTTAGATGAAGTATTTGTAAATCAGGGTCAATTAAAACTAAATTATCATCATAATCAAGACAAATGTGCCCTTAGCAGACCTTAAATCAGAGTCTTGCTAGCTGGGGAATCAAGATTCACATAGAATATAAGAGTGAAATACGACTGTGACTGTGAAGTATCACTACAAAGATCACAAGACAGTGTCTCTTTGACTCACATATAATGCACTATATTCTGAAAAACCCATTGTTGAGTTGTAAGAAGACGTCACCTCCGTCCACCGCCTCGCCATGTCATCAATCTGCTTTGATCTCTGACAGCATGAACCAGCCTGACTTTGGGAGCGGTCGAATGAGGAAACTTCATATAGTGTGCTTTGATGTCTCCAGCTTCATATTAAACAAAACAAAGACCAGCCTGCATTAACTGCAGCCACTGCCCATTGTAAACCCTGATGGAAACTCTATGTAATGTGTGCGAGTGTCACTGCAGGGCAGGGCCATTATGTCACCCCAGTGTAAGCCGTCAGATGTGTTACTGCATGCAGATGTTGCCATAGGTACACACAGACGCCTGCTCTCCATCGCAGCAGCAGCAGCAGCACTTCTTTCTATTTTTCATGAGGCCAGTTGGTTGCCAGGGTTTTTGTTTCCATGGCCACGCTGCAGTCTGATGCAACAAAACCCAGCCAGAACCCCTTTGGGTGCCTTGGCGCGATACCAACCCAGGGAACGCTACAGTGCTATAGGCTGGCACACTGACTGACTGACTGACGTCTCCAGCGAGCCACGGGGCCAGCTGAGCTAACACTATACACAACCCCAACCTCCTTCCACAATCACTTACTGACTGGCTACGGTTCAGTGCAACACTTTGCCCAGTTTCATAACATCAATGATTCAGCTATTTATTACTCTTGATGGATCTGCAGGAATATTTTGGACAGGAAATGACTTCCAGTGCTTGCGTGGAGTCTGTATGTGTGTGTGTTTTCCTGTGTGTTTGTTCCAGGTTCAGGGACTATAGTGCCTTTGAGAAAACATGCCCTTGAAAGCTTAAAAAAAAGAATTCAACTCTGAATTTTTAAATGAGTGGACAAAAGACAATAAAAGTGTAGTAAGGATTTGTGAATTTGACCACTGTGTCTCTCTTTGCGGCCTGAAGCAGAAGTTATGTGACACTAGCTACTGCATAAACAATGAATATCATAAAACCTCAACTACTTAAGTGTAGAAGATGTATTGCTTGAAGAAAAGGGGGGGGAGACAGCTCTATCCTCTTCTGTAACAACTGCTGCCACTTTCCAGCAGTCTGAAATATGTTAAAATACACAGATTAAGTGTTTGTCAATGTGAAGTGTAAATATATTAGTTCATAGTTCATCAGCCTCATAATAAGACCAGAATGAGGTTGTTGTAGGAGAAAAATGAAATCTGAGAAACAAATAGTCAATTAATCAATGCCTGTAAATGCATCTTCATCCGGTCTTAGTGGACGATGTAGCAGTTGACAGTGTCTGAGCAGCAGGCTGTCCTACCTGGGTTGTTGGCCTCTCCCTCCAGGACCTGCAGCTCGGTGCACTCGGCGAGGGAGTGCTCCAGACAGAGCTGCAGGAAGCGGGCCTGGGTCCGGCTCACCCTCTTCAGCAGGGACAGCAGAGCCACCGTCTGCTCGCACTCATTCCACCCCTTGAACCAGCTGGCAAGCACGCCCACCTGATCGCGAAACATCATGGTCTGCGAGGCGGGGTGAAGGCGGACTGACTGTGGTGGTGCCGGGGCTGGGCTGAGAGCTGTGGGGAGCGACTCACAGAGAGCGACCTTCCCGAAACTTCACACTGATGGATGGTGGTCTTATCAGCTGATTGCTGATGTTTCTATAAGCAGGAGGAGGGGGGGGTCAGTCAGTTGGTGAGGTTCAGCTGAAGCACTGTGATGCCATTCTTAGCTTTGGCGGCGGCTGGGACAGCGGGACGGAAGTCTCCGTTAGACCTTCTGGTGCCAAAATTTGTTTCGCTGGATATATTCCTGCTGGAGAGGTTTCTGTAATCTCCGTTGGTGTATGTGTGTGTGTTTGGGGGTGAGATGCTCTTCTAGCTAGGCATTAGGTGATATGAGCTGCTCTGTGCTGCTTAGTGGCTCCCAGAAGGATTGATATTTGATGAGTCAGCTTTCTTCCAGCACACTCTGTGTCACATCAGCTTCAGCCGCACTGGCATTTTTTCTTCAGGGAATCCCTCTTAAGCCTGCAGGAGGATGTTAAAAGTTAGGGGAGGAAAAAAAAACCCCAAACATATTTAACAGACAATGCTCTCTGTACACATCTCTCGCTCTTTCATACATATGCAAAGACTTTTACAGTGCACTAGAGAAGGCAGCCTCACTGGAAATGCGACAGTCTCCCTGTTGCTTCAGCTCTGCAGACTTTGTGCTGCTGCAATAGGGGGGGGGAGCCTTCAAAAACTCATGCATGCATTTATAGGTCGCCTCCTCGCCGTCGCCTATGCGCATAGGCTTGTGGCATTCACCGCCGAGACAAAAATAAATAATTTTCGTTTCTCGGTATCCACCCATTACTAAAAATACGGCTGTCGGTAGTACTGGCGCTGCATCCCGGAATTTTCCAAAGGAAGGACGCCGGGTTGCCGACGGCGGCCGCAGGCAGGGCTGTGTGCTGTAGAGACGTTCGCAGCGACTTCCCTCCGTTTATTTAATGACAGGTTAGTCTTATAAAGCTGTATTTTAAACCGAGGATAGGCTGTAGTGGTGAGTTTTAGCCGAAGAGACACCGAAGAGTAAGCTAGGAGCAGTCGGGGCTGAGCGTTAGCCGCTGTCTAAAACTGTCACTTTGCTTCATCAGCACACAGGGAATGACCGTTGGCGGATATGTGTGTGTGTGTGTGAGCAGTTTGTACAAAGAAAAACGAATAAATATAACCTCATCTGTGTCTCTAACCGTTTTCCTATCGAGAACTTTACCGCGAAAGAACCGTTTAATAACTGTGACTTTAACGCAAGTTAACGGTAGCAAAGTTAGAATTCCCAACACCGTTAGCAATGCGACTAACTAACATTAACGGCTACGAATTCCCAATAACCGTTGCCATTACCTCCAATGAAAAAGCGTTAGCTCACTGGTAAAAATGTGTAGTTTCAATACGAAGTCTGGTTCTGACAGATAGCAAGATTACGTTAGTATTCTTTCTTGGATACATACTTAAGCCGAAAAGGAGAGTAGACAAAACAACTAAAAAAACAACTAAAAAAAAGATTTAGAAACTTCAGTTAGAATATTTGAATTGTCAAACGGTTAGTTAGACGCGCCGAGCTTGGTGGTTCTTACCTCCTGGCGCAGTTTGCATCGTTGGGTTTGTCTCAGCACGGGCGACAGGCTCAGCTTTTTTGAGGAGCGGTGCCCCTTCACTCCGGGTCTGTGGGATTTGCCATCTTGACTAACTTTTCCTCTGTCTCTCCCCAGCAGACGGGCTGCTCTGCTGCTCTGGGCTAAAGCAGCGCGATCAAGATAGACGGAAAGCAGTGCGTAACTTCCGGTCGAAGCTTTCAAACTAAAGTCCTTGCAGTGTGACAAACCCAAGCAATTTTCCAGAGATTTTCCTAACTAACTCACTTGATTGTTATTTTTTCCCGGATTTCTTCGAGAAACTCCTACAAAAATGTAATTTAAAAAAACATGGCCTTTATCATCGTATAGCCCGGAATAGCGTACTACTTCAATTTGATATATGATGCAGTATTTTCTTTAACTACAATTGATGACAACTGTGATAGGAATGATATATTACTACACATTTTTGTGCTATTAAATAAAACTGTGGCTTTAGAATCAACCGCTGCAAAGCCTTTTTAATAGTTGGTTATAGTTAAGCTTTGGTCATTCAGGAAGTCTCATTAAGATCAAGATCTCGTTTACAAGAGAGACCTGAGAACAAATATATATATATATATATATATATATATGTATGTATGTGTGTGTGTGTGTGTGTGTGTGTGTGTGTGTGTGTGTGTTTGTATACATCTTCAACCTTGTATATACCATTACAACAAGATAATTCAGTCACACAAAGCACTCACCATATGCATGCACAGAAACACTAATTAAAACATTCACAAATCTTGTGTAAAATGTCAGTAACCAGAACTTTAAAGTCCCTCAGGGGAATGAGGGTCATTCAAGTAGTAAGGTGCATAGTACTGGACCAGACAAGACAATCGGGTACAGAAAGAGACAAAAAACTGTATGAATAAAATCCTTTAAATTTGTTCTTAGCATTACAATATTCAGACTTAATATTTCTACATTAAAGGTAAGACTTTAGATAAAACAAAGACAATATTGGTCAAAAAGTATGTTTTTCACTGTGTACCATATATTCATAGTTATACCAGAACAACAAACATGCACTCAGTCTCACTATTTTGGTGTTTATTATTATGTGCAACCAACAACGGGGGTTGACGAATGATAACGCTCTTATTTTGAAGGCGGGACCAGCCGACTTCCGGCAGCGTTCCGGCCGCCTTGACGCAGGGAGGCTCGCTCTGCTCGTTTTCCACATGCTAATCATTAACAGCGGAGCATTACGTCAGGGGCTTGGCAGCGCGAGGAAGCACCAAAATAGAGAGAGAGAGAGAGAGAGAGAGAGAGAGAGAGAGAGAGAGAGAGAGAGGAAGGGGGAGACCAGCGACGAAACTGCAAGAAAATGTAAGAAAAATAATCGTTTCCGCAGTTAATAAAGTCCACATCCAAACAGGGATGAAGCTGAACTGAACTGCACAGACTGTGTTAAGCAGAGGTGGAAAATACACCAGGTGATATACTTTACTTTTACTTGATTATTTCCATTTTCTGTTATATTTCTGCTTCACTACATTTCAGAGAGAAATATTTATACTTTTTTACTGGCTGAATGTAACTAAGTACATCTGCTCAAGTACTGTACTTGAGTGCAAAGTCGAGGTAATTGTACTTTACTTGAATATTTCCATGTCATGCAACTTTATACTTCTACTCCACTTCATCTCAGAGGCACATATTGTACTTTTTACTCCACTACATTTGTCTGACAGCTTTAGTTACTTTACAGATTACAAATGTCCACCCCCTTCCTGTCCAGTGAAAACCGTGTACCTCCAAATTGTATGAATCATTGATAATAATCCCATGATATATTAAATATAATAATACACTCTGAAAGATGTCATTATGCAACTTTGCTGGTAATACTTATGTACTTTTAAGAATAATTTAAACTTTTCCGGACTTTTACTTGTAAGAAAGTATTTCTATGGTGTAGTAAGATTACTTCTCCTTATGTGAATACTGGCACACATTTTCAAAGAGTAATGTTGAACTCTTTAGTGCATTATCAGATGACTGTAGGAAGCACTCTGTAGAGAAAGACTTTACAAACAAATTTCATCATTTTGAAATTTTAATAAGCTCATAAAAAAATACCTGGATCAGATTAAATGCTGCATATACATAGGTCATAGTACTTTTTATTTTGATAAGTACATTTTTCTGCTAACAGCTTATACTTCTTCTACTTTGTAAATCGGGAGCCAGAGCCGTCAGCCGTCACGCTCCTCTCCTGTGGAACCAGGTGCCAGTCTGGGTTCGGGAGGCCGACACCATCTCCGCATTTGAGAGCAGGCTTAAGACTTTCCTCTCTGATAAAGCTTATAGTTAGGGCTGACTCAGGTGAGCCCTGAACCATCCCTTAGTTATGCTGCTATAGGCCTAGACTGCCGGGAGACTTCCCACGATGCACCTCTCTCCTCCTCTCCCTCTCCGTCTGTATGCATCTTTATCCCGTTAATGCGTGTTACTAACTCGACATCTTCTCTCTCCCGTAGTTCTGTTCCTTCTCGTTTCTCTCCTCTCTCCTTCTTTCCTTTCAGCAGGTGTTTCTGCCTCCAGAGCTGCAGAGTCTGGATCTGGGGTTGTGGCCCGCCTGCTGCCCCCGTGTTCCTGCTCGACAACTGCTGCTACAATTATTATTATTGGTCTTATTACTATTATTATCAATATTATTCCTATCACTATCATTCCTATTATTATTGATAGTTGTTATTTCTCTTGTTGTGAAGCACTTTGTACTTTGTTTTGATAAGTGCTCTATAAATAAAGTTTTATTATTATTACTTTATTAATATTAATATTACCACTACCATTACATTATTATTATTTTTAAATTCTAGGTGGAATTTGCTTTGTGCTTCCCCCCCTCAACCCACCCGGCAGCGGCGGATTGGCCGCCCACCCTGAGTCTGGTTCTGCTCGAGGTTTCTGCCTCAAAAGGTTTTTCCTTGCCACTGTCGCCAAGTGCTTGCTCATGGTGGGAATTGTTGGGTCTCTGTAAATAACATTATAAAGAGTTCAGTCTCAACCTGCTCTATAGTAAAAGTGCAATGAGATAACTTCTGTTATGAATTGGCGCTCTATAAATACAATTTAACTGAATTTCAACTCAATTTACTTTAATTTCATTCGGAAAAGCCACTCAGTTCTGCTTTCCCTGGAGTCCTGGGTACATATATCAAAAACAAATAATATAAATAATGGCATTTTCAAGGTATTGCTGTGTTTTTGCATCGATCTGAATCCTCCCTCCACCACTCCCATCGACTGGGACGGAGAGCACACCAGTAGAGGATGGTGTCGTTTCATTTTAACACACAACGTTTTAGAAAAAGCCGTCTTTCAGTCAGTTTCAATGCAGCCAGTGTGCTTCCCTGTTATCCCTCTTGTTAGTTGATAAGATCTGATGTTTGATCAGATTTCAAATGAATTGAAATGTTATTGGACCCTGTCACAGCGGATGCTTCATGGATCACTAAAGCTGGTCTCCTAATAATAAGAAAATCCTGGATCCAAACGCCACCTGGGTCAACGTTGCTTTTCTTTGTAGAGTGTTTTCAGTGGAGATATTTTTTTTTATTTCGTTTTACTTTTATTTTTCAGTTTTCAACTTTTAGTCCTCTATATACTGTCTCCAATAACGGTGCAGATATAACAATAGATGTTCTGTAGAGAACGAGTGTTTTGTACACTTACTTACTGTCTAATATGGATAATGATTGAAATCTTTCACATTTAAATGTTCAGATGTGGAGAAAGGAAGGCTCTGCACCCTTAGGTCCAATGCAGGTATTTAAAAATCAAGCCAATAAATGCAAATAAACAAAAAAGAATATGTTGTTGGATTAGATTTAGTGCTTCAGTCATGTTTTTATTTTATGTGGTATTTTTAATAATAAACTCTCACACTGTTGCATCATCTGGCAGGCTGCAGATAATATTACAGTTATTACTGATATCAAATCCTCCTTACTTGTGTGCAAAGAAAACGTGTTTGAGTCCATTTGAGCGGGCCGTCCCTTAAAGTGTAAAGGTAAATAAATGAGTGTCCTTTAGCGCCACCGCGTGGCTGACCTTTGGTATTACACCACAGAGACTCGACACTGAACTGCCCCATAAGCACATACACATTTAAAAATAGCATAAAACGGGAGAAAACTGTACTGAGTTTGGTTATCAGCACGTTTGTAGATGTTTTTTATTAACATGTAATAAAATTAGGCCTGCTCATTATCCTGCCGTAAAATAATTTGACATATCAGGTTGGAAAACATTTGCTTGGTTCAATGTACACAATATATATATATATAATATTAAATTAGAAATATATTTGTGGACATTTTTCCGATGTAGGCCTATGTATTTAGTTAAAGTCTATTGCAGCCCACTGAATGGAGACAGTAGGTTATATTTGGGACATGCTGGAGGTTTCAGTCGGATTGTTTTGTGAGCGAACAGGAAGAAAATACACTTCCAGTTTAAAAGCCACAATCCAGCTTTCTGGGCAGCGTCTGTTTTAATGGGAACACACTGTGAGGACTGACGTGATCAGAGGCTGGCGACGTGCGATTAAAGCTGCTGATCAATTTGTCACGTATCGCACGTAGCGGACTGGAAATGACAGGAAGCCAACTATCAGGAAGCAAAACTTGACATGAGATCACCGCCTCCACCCAGTGTCTCCTCTTAACTAAGGAGGTGAAGCTTTGCTCTTGCATACACACACACACACACACACACACACACAGAGTGCGGTGTCGGTTTAGAGGTCGCTATGAAGCCGGTGGTCTTGCTGCTCCTCCTCCTCCAGGTGTCCGGATCTGCAGACAGCAGGTGCTTCTGTCAGGTGAGCGACCGCCACTCACCGTACAGGACACTCATAATGCAATAATAACTAACCTGATCTTCGTTTTCATTCAGCAAAGTCAGCATCCTGCTGTAATGTTGCTTTCTGCAGACATCCACCTGCTGGAGCGCCATATGTTGTGTTCAAATGTTAAATGAATTGTGGTAATGTAAATTATACACGTTTCACGCGTGCAGTAGGTGTAGGATGATTGCTGCTGTTGCAGCAGGAGCGATGATAATATAATACTCCTGTAATGCAAAACATCAGGAGAACGTTTTAATTAAACCCTGTTTGACTTAATGAGAGGTGAACATTAGAGGTGTCACATAAAGAGCCTGAGTCATTTTGTTTAATGTTGTCTAATTTAGCCTCACACTTCCACAAACCTTCCTCCATTATCATGTTCCTTAATGTAAAATCCTACTTTGAAAAGAAGCCGCAGCTGTCAGAGGAATGCAGGGGCGTTAAAAAGTACAATATTTCCCACTGAAATGTAGTGAGGTAGAAGTAAAGTACAGGCACCTCAGAATTGTACAGAACTTGAGTAAAAGCACTTAGTTACTTCCAATAATTCAGTTCACTACTAACGAAGAGGGAGTTAATTTACCTTACGCATATTCAGGTGCTACCAGGTGTCCAGCAGACAGCACTCAATGCACAGAAGATAATCATCGTTGTTTGTGTTGTTTCCATCGAACTCAGGTCACAGGTGACCTGGATGACTGCACTTGTGACGTGGAGACCATCGATGGCTTTAACAACAACCAGCTTTTCCCCAAACTTCAAACTCTCCTGGAGTCTGACTATTTCAGGTTCTACAAGGTAAGGTGAACCGATGGACACACACACACACACACACACACACACAGGTTAACTGGATTTGTGTTGGGGCTTGATCCTCCGCAGGTGAACCTGAATAAGCCGTGCCCGTTCTGGACGGCCAGCAGTCACTGTGGTCTGAGGGACTGCGCTGTGAAGCCCTGCTCTCCCGTGAGTTGCTCCTCTCATCTACCTGCTGTTAACAAACCAATCACCTGTGTTCACATCAGACTGACTGCAACTCTGTCTGCTCACAGAACGAGGTGCCGGAGGGGATCCGATCGTCCTCCCACAGCAAGGTGACCCAGCCAGGATCAGATTTTTGATTTTTTTACACAGCCCCCACCTGCAGCTAAATCCCCAAATGTTTAAACCATGAGCTGGGGGAACGTTTAGGATTTGGGGATCTGTAAAAGATTTTGGGAAATAACTAATTGTGGGTGCTACGACACATATGGAGACTGTAACAACAAATGCTGGGGTTGCTATGCAAACTTTACGGGTTGATAGGAGGAGGTAATGTAACAAAGTATAACTAATTCTGAGGAAGCTATAAGAACTTTAGGGATTAAGGGGCTTCATGAAAAAAATTAGGGGATTACAAACATAGATAGACATAACATAGATATTTTTTTATATAATTACATTTGAAGAAATAACAAATTGCAGAATTTACAGGCACTGTAGCAAAGTTTGGTATTACAGCAAATTACTCATTTGGGGGGGGGTGCTATAATAATTGCTATAGATAGATTTGGGGTCCTTTAACACATTGTTTGGATTGTCAAAAAAAAACAAAACACATTTTTAAGGCACTCTAACAGCTTTGGGGATTATAACAAGTAACAGTTTCTGAGAGTTGCATGTCAAAATGTGTGATTTGTGGGCACTGAAACAATGTTTTGGGACTGAAGAATTAGCTAATGCAGGGACACAACTTATTTTAGAATTGTAAAAAAAAAAGTACTTGGGACTCTTCAAAAGTGTTCGAAAGTTCATCAATGCTTTGCACGTAATAATAATCACCACATTTATACATTGCATCGTCAGTTTAGCCATATTCTCCCAAAGCGTGTAAAGAAACAGGAAACAGGGTCTTTCACTCTGTCTTAAACCACTCGGTGCAGCTTTCAGTTTGATTATTTTGCCTCAATTATTCTTAATAAGAGTAAATAACGATGTTACTCTTTAAACACATTACATTCATAAATTTTAATTCATTAGTGTGTGTATGTGTGTGTGTGTTTTCAGTATTCAGCAGAAGCAAACGAGCAGCTGGTTGAGTGCGATCAGGCGGAGCAACTTGGAGCCGTAGATGTCTCTTTAAGGTGAGCGCCGCCAGTGAAGATAGTATAAGATTACAGACAATACACACGTTAATACTTGCAAAGATACAGGGTCATATATAGTTCGTGCGTCATAGTATCACCACAGATGATGTCAAGTGTGTCACCTTTTTGAGCAATGTTGTGGTTGCAGCCGGAATCAGTTCTGACTCAGCTGTGAGAAGACAGCTGCGTCACAGCCAGTTTTACACCGACAGTTTGAACTCCCCGCGTGACCTCCGACCTCTGGACGCACGCAGTGAGGCTGACAGACTCGCTCTGTTTTCATTTCCAGTGACAAGACCAGAGAGGCGCTGCTCAACTGGAGCAAACACGACGACGAGGCAGAACGCTTCTGCGTGGTTGACGGTAATTTTAAATCAGTTGAGCAAATGATTGAAGGAACGAACGAACAAAAACAAACAGACTTTAATGTATTTTGATTACTGACACTTCGGTACACTTTGCCATATCCCAGATATAGAAGTATAGGTAAGAACAAATGGAAAAACTCTTGACACAGACCTGCTGATTGACAAATGGCATCCTCCATTCAATTCTATGTATTCCCAGAAGTAATCCTCCATTTTTGTTTTTTGGAAAGATAAAAAAACAGTTTAGGGAACACGATGGTAAAACTACACAATGTTTTAATAAACATAATGGAAAGACTTGAAAATATAAATGGTGAGAGAAGATAATTTTTTTTGGGCAATGTGATGGTAAACATGCATAATATTTTAGGGAACACAATGTTAATAATTCATATTTTTAGGGAACACAACTAAAATAATTTAATAAATTAATGAAAATAAATGGAGAGAATACATACATTTTTAGGGAATGTGAAGATTAAAACGCAGCTTATTTTAAGGAGCATGATGTTAAGAATCTATCATTTTTAGGAAAAGAAAAAGTAAAAAATGTTTTGCGAACATAATGTAAGGAATAGGGAACATGATGAAAACCTTGGTGGATTATTAGAACACCACACAGGTGTCTGCTAATGTGTAAGTCTTCAATTCTGAATAAAGCAGACTCCCCACCCTGCTGGTTCACACGCTCCACATATTCCTCCACCTTTTACTTTTTGTTTTGTTTTGGTTCGGATCAAACATGGCTGACAAAAAAGTTGTTGCTATAGTGACTTACGGCTGACTAAAGTGTTGCTGTTTCGCAGACGAGGAGTCACCAGACTCCCAGTATGTCGACCTGCTGCTGAACCCGGAGCGCTTCACGGGCTACAGAGGACCGGAGGCCTGGCAGATCTGGAACAGCATCTATGAGGAGAACTGCTTCAAGTAAACACTCGCAGTATAAAACGGTTACACAGTTCAAACAGGAAGTCACGCTAGTGGCTCTGTGAGGCTGTCGGGGCAACAATGCTTTGAGCTAATGTCAGCATGCTAACATGCCCAAATTCTGACCTGATGGTGGGGCTAGATGAAATGTCAGAGGTGTGAATGTCACCAAAGTTATTATTATTATTATTATTATTATTATTAATCCTGAGGGGAACATGAATGTCTGTACTAGATTTTATAGCAATCCATCCAATATTTGTCCAGATATTCCACCTTGGATCAAAGTGTTGGACTGACCAGCCGACCATCCCTAGAGCCACGGCGCCAGCGTGGCTAAAAAGCATGTAGATGCATGTAGATGTGGTCGAAAACACTGGTTACCTGACAACGTGACTCACCATAGTTAATGCTTTTGACAGGTCAGAAGAATTTCAAACCCTGTACACTACTGCGTAAACGTCTCGTCCAATCTGAGATATTCATAGTCGGAAACCGATGAGTGAAGCAGAGTCGGGTGTTTGCGTTTGTGCTAGTTCATCACTCTCTCCCTTGACTTCCCCCTCACAGACCATATACCGTCAAGCGACCGTTAATTCCCAACTTGTTCCACAGCAGCTCAGGAAGTGAAGGTAAGAGGTCTCTGCCGTTACATTGCAGCACGATTCACTTCACTTGGACTGTCAATATCTTCTGCGTGTCTGACAACAGCAATGTTGGGTTTATTTACAGCAAAGACCTTCTACAGCTGGCTGGAAGGTAAGCTGACTTGTCGCCCGAAGATGATTGACGGAGAGAAATGCTGCGTTTTTTTTTTTTTTTTTTTTTTTTTTTTGTCAACTCTCTCTGTTTGTGTCTCTCTCAGGTCAGTGTGTAGAGAAGAGAGCTTTCTACCGGCTCATCTCTGGCCTCCATTCCAGCATCAACATACACCTGAGCGCCAGATACCTCTTGGATGGTGAGACACTGCAACACTTTCACAAACCCTTCTTCTTTGTCTGGAATGAAGAATTTATTTTAGAAAACATCACCTCAGTTTTTCCTCCTGATTAATGAGGAAAAATATAAAGTCAGCAGCAAGACAGAGACGGGCTGATTGGATGTAGTTTGTAATGTAAATTCTTTAGAAATAACGGACTGATCTCAAATAATAGCTAAAAAAAATGGAAAACTAAATTTCCTGTGCTATATTGGCCTTTTTGGTAAATTCAGCATTAATAGACATTTCCTCAGCGTTAATTCCAACAGTGCAACAACATACAGTCATGCCATACTCGCCTGAGTTTGTCTTTTTAACAGAAATACTCCTGTTACTGACTGATTGATTGATTCTGATCAGGTCTGCTTTGCTGCTCTTTCTCAATGTTTAAGCTGCTCTTAATGAAATTCAATACGTTCTGTAAATTTTTCAGAATGAAATCCAAAAATTCCAGTGAAAATAAATGACTACGCCCTCCTGATCAAGTGGGAGGCTTTTATTATTAAATTGTAGCAGGAAACAGTAGTCATAGGAGAGCAGATCAGAAAACAGGGAGGCTTCTTGCTAAAACATAAAACACTCATATGAAGACATAAATACCGAAATTCTCTAATAAAGGCCTAAATAAAAGTTATCTTTATTTATTATTTATTTATACTGATCAGTCTGTCACCCTGTTTCCTTTTAAGCACAATACATATGCACTTGAAGGTTTCTGATACAGAAAATAGGTTTGGTATTAATGGAAGACTTTTATATATCATAAAACCTTTTGTAAAATTATTTCAAAATCTCCAATGAGACCTGTTAAAGAAATGGTTTAATGTTTTTCTGAGAGTTAGATACGAAGATCGATACCACTCTCGTATCTTTACAGCAAATATGTAGCTGGAGCCAGCAGCTGGTTAGCTTAGCTTAGCTTAGCATAAAGACTGGAAGCAGGGGGAAACAGCTAGCCTGGCTCTGTCCAAAGTGGAAAAACACATCATCAGTACCTCACTGGTTTAATCTATAAACCATCAGAAATGTTGTTACATGCTGAATCTATTTCTGGTGCTGTGAATGTGTGCAGCTTCGAGATAGTTTAAGAGGTGTTGGTAGATGTTTTTTGTTTTCAGACAGAGCCAGGCTAGCTGTTTCCCTCTGCTTCCAGTCTTTATGCTAAGCTACAGCTCCACACTTAACACACACACACACACACACACACACACACACACACACACACACGAGTCGAATTGATTTTCTAATCTCACTCTCAGAAAGTGAGCAAATAAACGTATTTCCCAAAGTGTTGAGCTGTTCTTTTAACAAAGTATGTTGCTTATTCAAAGGAATAGTTTGACATTTTGGGAAATACACTTATTAGCTTTCTTGGCTGGGACCAGTAACTTCCTGGAGTCTCTGCTGGTTGCCTGGTAACTGGTCCTTCCCAAGAACGCCTCATAAAACGGTGAATTGTCATTTTTACACAAACAAGATATGACGTTGTAATTAGTGAGCTTTAGAGTTGGCAGATTTTGTTACGTTTGGACAGAGCCAGGCTAGCTGTTTCCTACTGTTTCCAGTCTTTGTGCTAAGCTAAATTAGCAGGCTGCTGGCAGTAGCTTCATATTTAGCGTACAGATAGGAGAGTGGTATGAATCCCCTCATCTAACTCTCAGCAACAATATCAAACTTTTCCTTTAAGTAACTGTCCTGTCTTGATCCAGTACAAACAAAGTCTGTGTTGTTATTTACCCGTCTCTCTGTTAACCCCTTCTTTCCTTCAGACAGCTTGTTTCAGAGCAGGTGGGGTCACAACGTGTCAGAGTTCAGACAGCGTTTTGATTCGGAGCTGACGGCCGGCGAGGGGCCCAAGAGGCTCCGCAACCTTTACTTCCTGTACCTGATAGAGCTGCGAGCGCTGGCCAAAGCTCTGCCCTTCTTCCAGCAGCCGTCCTTCCAGCTGTACACCGGCAGACCAGAGGAGGACCGAAAGCACAAAGAGCTGCTGCTGCACATCCTGCAGCTGGCCAGGTCAGTGTGAGGCCTGATACTGACCCCAGAACAGGGTCAGGGTCTCAGTGGCTCTGGATTTAATATAGTCCCTTCTTATTCAATTTCCGTTTTCAGTCCATCCAATATTCATTGTGCTCTATAATGTTATTTTCCTGTAAATGTCAGTTTTGGAGTTTCTGTGTACAATTTTGTATAAGAGGAGGATAGGTTTATTTTTATGTTTATCTTTTAAAGAAAAAAAACTTTTTTAGCACATATAAAAGACAAACTAAAACCATTTCTGTATTTTATTCTTATTAGTTTTGCAAGAAAATAAGATTTCTCTGTTTTTATATGTTGTGTATATATTATATTTTACGTTATATTTTCAGTTTAACTGTTATTTCTCTCTCTTTTTGCAGTTGCTTTTCGTTTTAGTTATAGTTTCCTGTGAAATCTTTGCTTAATAGTTAATTTTATAAAGGTGCAAGTGGTGGCAGCAACCTATAGATTACGTCCAGTGACATTAGTCTCATTAGTGTAGTTTCTTGTGCTGCTGTCATATTTACTGTATAACCCGGCAATTTGTGGTGACCGTCCTACGCACTCTTCCAGATCTTTCCCTCTACACTTCGATGAGACGTCTCTGTTTGCTGGGGATGAAAAGGAAGCCGCCAAACTGAAGGTCAGCAGCCATTTAAAACTCTGTTGAACCTTATTTAAAGGGAATACTTTTCTGAATTTATCAAGCAAGGATTTTAGGCATGGACTGTTACTTTAAAGTCACATAACTGAAAATGAGACTCTTCTTGTGTGCGACTTTTTTTCACTAAACAAGAGAAAGAGAACTAACTAAAGGACGAGTTCACGCTCTAATTAAAATTCAGTCATTATCAACCTCTAAATCCACTTTGGTACTTACACTTATTTTAGCTTTTATCCTTATATCCACTTTGTACTTAATTTATCTGACCTGTATTATAGCGTATTATATTTTGATTTGCTCAGTACTTCTGTTCCTGTGTGCACTGACGTGACAGTGAGCTGCTGTAACGAAAGAGTTTCCCCTCGGGGATCAATAAAGTATTTCTGATTCAGTTGAAACTCCTCTTAAGTTTGTACTGAAACTAAAAACACAGTGCGTCCTTAACCTCCTCCCAAATACTGACTTTGATGCTTTCTCTTTATAGCATAAAATATCCACCAGATTTTTATTTTTATTTTAAAAAAGGCTCCGGTTTCAGAATTGATATCAATAAAGTGTTTTGGAGCCAATAATTCCAAACGTCTGATAGATTATTTTACTAACAACAATAATCAAGCAGTTGAGAGACATGTCTTCACCGCTCGGATCTGTAAAAGATTTGTTGAAGCATTTAGAGTGAGTTCACAGATTTTGTGCAAACTTTTATTCAAATATTGACTGAAGTTGCGGTGAATCATTAGAAGAATTTGAGTTTAGCTGCACTGTAACATGGACAGATGAATATTGATTAATAAAGGGGTGAAGGGACAAAATACACCAGGGTCTAGCCTCTTTTTCTTTTGTTATAAGCCAGTTTTAACACATTTCTTTGGCCATCAAAGTGACATGAGTGTGTTCTCTTCTGCTGTGTTAACGTCAGGAGGACATCAGACTGGCCTTCCTCAACATCTCCAGGATCATGGACTGTGTGGGCTGCTTCAAATGTCGACTGTGGGGGAAACTGCAGGCGAGTCAGGAGGCCTCAAGAACATTTTTACAACAGTTATATTAATGATGTTCAATTTGGGAAATAGTTTGATCTGTGGGTAAATGTTAAATGATGCAATCAAGCCATTATATGTATTGTATAGTCGAACTGCATTGTGATTTGCTGCCTTGTTTTGATCTCTGTCTCGTCAGACTCAGGGATTAGGAACATCCCTAAAGATTTTGTTTTCAGAGCGGCAGATTGAAGCTCTGCCCACGTCCAGCGTCCAGCGACCTCGTTTCCAGCTCAGCCGACAGGAGGTCGTCTCCCTGCTCAATGCCTTTGGAAGGTGAGAGAGTCTGTTGGCATCATGCGATCATTTGTAACCATCTGTAAAAAGTTAAAAACGTTTAAAGAAACTCAGCATCCAGTCTGCTCTGAGTTACAAAGCATACAAAGCGTTGCATTTGTTGCACATGCGATAGACTATATCCAGTCTGGAGCACTTTTACTACCTGAAAATGATTTGTAAATATTTCTCAGGTGAGTGTGTACTTTTAACATGTGGTTGGTTCATGCGTTAAGTTTTATGCCATAAGTGATGTTATGTCATTTTTTGAAATGGTACGGGCAGAAACCCTTCACGTATTTGCCCTTCAGGACACTTCTTCAGGCCAATGCTTGATCTTAGAGGAAGTTCAGACAAATTTCTATTAAAAGTAACGTTCGTTAGTCGCAGTGGATGTGGACTGTGTCGACTCCATCAGGCTAATTTACAAAAAAAAATGACCTGTTCCTTAACCGCACCTGAACCAAAATAATTTGATAATCAGTAACTGATTAGTAAAAAACTGACTCACGTGACTCAAAGTAACTCTAAGTGTTATTTTTAATATCTGACACAACGTTTTAAGGCTTGTCACTTTTCTGATGCTTTTATGATGTGACACTTTGTTGTTTGTGTATGATATCATATGAGAGTCTGATCTCATCTCTGATGCCTCGGCTGTGGAGGACATCCTGATGTTGTAATTGGGACTGGAGTTTAATCATTAATGTCATGACCTCCTCGACCGATTGTAGCCGCTCGTTATGCTTTCTTCGCCTTTGTCAAGTCTCACTTTGGCTTTATTGATCTCATCCTTAAGTTCTTGGAGTTTTCGTGTGTTTTGCTGTTAAAAATCTCTAATTTCCATGAAGATGGTCTTCAAATCGATATCCATTTCACCGTTTCGAAGGTTCCCGTTAGCCAGAAAGTTTAGCTGAAGAAGCATCGCGGCTAACGTTAAGAGTTTAATTTGGATTTTCTGTGGGTTCTTTTGCTTTTGAATTTGTCGTTCCTGTTTTTCATTATAGTCCAACTCTTTCTTTTCCCTTTTAGAACGACTTTCTATCGAGTTTTATCAGTTTGTTTTTTATCAATTATCAAAAAGGGCCTTTTAGTTCAGTTGCTCGGAGAGTATTTTTCCTAAGCTGCCATACTCGTAGATGCGTAGGCGGATGAATAGCCTGATCTCATCTCATGGGAAATCCATACTGCATATATATGAAAATAAAAGAGTTAATGGCAGTGAGGATATATTGGAGCCAAAATGACATTTCTGTTACTATTTTCTTTGTATAACACACTGTCTCTTCATGAAATGTCCCGCAGGATTTCTACAAGCATCAGAGAGCTGAAGAACTTCAGATCGCTGCTCGCAGAGGAGCGGTGACGACGTCGAGACGAGTCCGGCTTCACCCATCAACTCTTCTGCCTCAGTCCTGCTGAAATATCACGTCACAGACTACTATCAGAGTTTAGCATGAAGAAAGATCAGGGCCCTCTTCTTCAAACGTGGCTTAACTAATTCAGGCTAACATACTGTTAAACGGCTAAAATACTCCTGTTTATTCTCATCCTGCTAATTTGGTTCTTTGAAAGCAGTTTGAGGATCGATTTGCTGAACCTGGATGAAGTTACCTTGAATAAAAGTGCGCTCTTATTTTGAAATAAAAGTAAAACTGTTGAAACCATGATCAGCATTCATATGATTGGCTGTGTGCTGATCATGTGATTGCAGTTACATGAGGTAGGTGTGTTGAAATCCTCCCAGCATGCACTGGGGCGATAGCTTCATGGATATAAGTCTTATTTTATGTGTTCCTGCGTTGCTACGGGTGTCGTTTTTTCCCCTACGTTGAGCTCCACGATGTTTCCACACTGTTAAACAATGAGATGTTGGTCAGATGTGATGTTGGTGAGGTTCTCCCTGATGGACGTGCCACAGACTTTTAAGTGCTAATTATAAGCCTGACGTGAAAAATTCAAACCTTTCTAAAGTCTCTAAAAAAAGCAGCTTTAATTGTGTGAACAATTTCCAGCAAAGTGCGTTCTGCAGTTATTAAATTAATAAGTTTTAGTTTTCAAATGACAAATTCCCATTTTAATGTCAAATGAATTGCCGTATGCTCTGGCTCCGTCGGTCTTTTAACAGTCAGAATCTTTTATTTGAGTTTATGGCTTTTTGCTCAAAGCGTCTGAAACTACATTTGGTTTGGTTCTTTTTTGTTTACAAACTTTTATTTTGTTTTTTCATGTATACAAAATAGGTAACTCTTCATTATGAAAATTTAATTGTAATTACATCAAAAGATCATAGTGGTTTCCCAATAACCTGCATGTTCTCATTTAAAATCATAATTATTATATCAACACTCTTTCACATTATAAATCTAAGAAAGCAGCCATTTGTATTTGAAAATGACTTCATGTTTGGGGTTCACCCTAAAACGTTGTGTCATGACCCAGCTAACTTTCAATAAGCTGTACTTTTGCAGGTTTGTGCTTAAGGGCTTGTTGCTATGACAACAGTTCCAGTTTAATATTAAACCAGCTTTGAAGAACTTAAAAAAAATCCAGACTCATGTCAAATCATGAATTTTCTAATCTGGATAACTCGGTTATCCAAGAACGGCCCTCTCTAGAGCCGGTGTAGGGTTTGTCCGTTCTGGGCTACTGTAGAAACATGGCGGTGCAAGATGGCGGCCTCCGTGGAAGGGGACCCACTCCCTCTGTAGATATAAACGGCTTATTCTAAGGTAATAAAAACACAACGATTCTTATTTTCAGGCGATTATACACTAATGAAAACATACTTATAAATATTATATTCCATTTCTGCCAATAGCTCCTCCTAAATGTTACACACTGGACCTTTAAGTCATTTTTCTTAAATTAAAATGAGATTTGAAGTTTTGAGAAGTCACACTTCTGGTAATATTTCAACCTTCCTCCAGGTGCCTGTTATTACTAATGTGGCTTAAAGTATGTTGCTGAGTGAAACTGTAATAATCCCAGTTATGGGAGAGACTCAAGAGTGTAAGCGTCTCCAAATGTGATATATTTTTTTTTTTAGAGAATTCAGAGAAGGAACGAGAATTCAAACGTGCTTCTTTATATGAAAATGTGCTTTGACTAATTGAATAATTTCAGATAAGGTTCATGCATGAACTGACTGCAATCTGACACATTAAAGCAGCGGCCAGTTGCACTGTGTTGTTGCGATAACGCTGGCATCCTGAGGATGGCGCTGTTTGTAAAGCAAATTAATTTTTACTGATAAATGCAAAATGTACTGTGCTTTGGAAAGTCTTCATTTAATGTAAAGAACATGTGCAGTGTGTTAAGGTGAAGAACTGTGTGGGAATTTCATTTTCAGACTGATGATTTTCTTTACTACCAAGACCATGACCTATTGCTTAACCTCTGTGTGTGTGTGTGTGTGTGTGTGTGTGTGTGTGTGTGTTAACCCAGTTCTATCAGTGGGTCTGGGTTAATGGTGCCTTCAGGTACACCTCGAGAACTCAGTGTTTCGTGTTTAGCTCGTTGGTTGACATTTATTCAAGATTTAAAAAAAAACAAAAAACTTTTCATCACAAATAATACTGAAACTTGTTTGTGTGCTGGTGTTAAATTTTAGAAATCTGTCAGGACAGATGATGAAACATTTGTACATTACATTAATAAAAGTTTTGACACAGGTGTACCGGTGATGCACGCTGAATTTCTTATTGAATTTGTTGTTTGCTGATAACTGGCCAGTTTCCAGAAGTGACACATGTCACCAATGGGCTGTCTGATGAATCAAAGGTATATAATGAGGAAATGAAAGGAAAATAGAAAGGGTGGCATGGGGGCAAAATGCAAAGTGCGTTATATAAATGTGTTTAAGGACTGACAAAGAAAAAGTGAGGAGTTGCAAATGTAAAAGTAAAGGCATAAGATTAATTGGCTTGTAAGATACATTTATTTTAAAATATCAATTATCTTTTACAATTTCGATTATACTATGTTTGGTTTGGAGGTAAAGGAAGATTGTGGAGTTTAATTGTTTTTTTCAGTTTAAAATTACTTAATAGATAATATATTTATAGATAATAATTGATAGATTTATGTTTAACTATCCACTATTAACACATTTTTATGATACTTTGTTTGGAGGGAACGGGGGAAAGGCAGATTATGTACTTGTTTTTTACAAGCATTAGATACGTTGGCATGCAAAATGAATTTATTTATATCAACTATTAATACTATACTATGTTTGGAGGTAAAGGAACATTATAAAGTTACATTTTTACAGTTTACAAGCTAATTTATCTGACAGGTATAAGATAAATTGGTTTGTAAAATAAACTTATTTTTAAATATAAACTATTAATACAATTCTTAACTATTATGTGTTTGGAGGTGAAGGGAGATTATAACGTTATTTTGTTGTTTTTCCAATTTATAAGCCAATTTATCTTACAGGCATAAGATGAACTGGCTTGTAAAATAAATAAAATTTTGAATATCAACTTTTAATAATAATGTTACTAATACTGTTTTAATACTAAAACTAATTACTAATAATAAACTATACTATGCTTGGTTTGGAGGTAAAGCAACATTATAAAGGTGTTATTTTTGTTTGTTTTTTTTACAAATTACAAGCCAATTTATCTTACAGGCATAAAAACGAATTGGCTTGTAAAATAAACCTTTTTTTTAATATTTTAACTATTCAATATTTGTTTGCTTTTACAATTTACAAGCCAATTTATCTTACAAGCAAACGATGAATTTGCTTGTAAAATACATTTATGTTTAAATATCCGCTCTAATTTTAACTATACTGTAGATACTATGTACAGAGGTACAGTAAAGGGAGATTATAATGTTATTTTGTTGTTTTTCCAATTTATGAGCCAATTTATCTTACAGGCATAAGATGAACTGGCTTGTAAAATGAATAAATTTTGAATATCAACTTTTAATAATAATGTTAACTATACTATGCTTGGTTTGGAGGTAAAGCAACATTATAAAGTTTTATTTTTTACAAATTACAAGACAATTTATCTAACAGGCATAAAAACGAATTGGCTTATAAAATAAACCTATTTTTTATATTTAAACTATGTTTGTTTGCTTTTACAATTTACAAGCCAATTTATCTTACAAGCATAAGATGAATTTGCTTGTAAAATACATTTATGTTTAAATATCCGCTCTAATTTTAACTATGTACAGAGGTACAGTAAAGGGAGATTATAAAGTTAATGTTTTTTTTTTTTACAATTGATTTAAATGTTTCAACTCACTGTATTTTTTTTAATTTATGTATTCAGTTGACTCATCAGACTTGTTTCCAGTAGGCTCGTGCTCATGTGAGGGGGATGTTTTTCCAGGCTTCAGTGGCGGTTTTTCCGACAGTCCTGGAAGGCCGCACAGAGCCGCAGGCAGTGAAGGGTTAAACTGTGTAATAGGATGAATGGATATTGTGGTGAGCAGCATCTGATTACACACAGACGCCAGTAGGCATCGGAGGGGGAAAGACACCTATTATCTAACAGCCGAAACTGATTTTCATTCCCCAAACATACTTTTTTATTTTTCCATTTCACTCAGGAAATACAACTCTACTTTTGTTTTTGTTTTTTTTAACCGAGGAGAGCAGGAGAAACACTGAGGCGGCGGCGGCGGCGGCGGCGGCTTCAGGTCGGATCTTCGCATCGTACAACTTAAATGGCTGAGGGGGGCCGACGGGTGACTGCGGAGTAAATTTGCAAGATGTCGCAGTTTGTGGAGGCTTAAAAACAGGACTAACCGCTGTATAAATAAATATATATATATATATATATATATATATATATTTTTTAACGAAGATACACATCCGAGTGTTAATCCGTCCGTCTGAGAGAAGAGGCGGTCAGACAGAAGAAGAGCGGCTGCAGCTCCAGGAGGTTTCTGGTTTTGGTTTGTTCCTCCAGGTCGGAGCGAAACAGGTAAGAGACCTCACCTGTCTGCAGCCGGCACATGTTGACACTCTACGGGCTTGTAATCCTGTGTTTTATATATATATATTTATGTTTTACTGCGTGTGTAACGTACCAACTGAACTGTGTCTACTGACAGTTGGCATCTAAGCTAGCTTACACCTAGCTAGAATTAATTAGTTTAATTAGTTTTACAGATTCCTCTCATTTTATTTGATATGGCCATGTTGATAACACCTTTGTTAATTTTACCCTCTGTTTTTATGTAATATTACAACGTTACTGGCTCGAAAGGTAGCCCTCAATCTAATAATATCTAGAATATAAGTTATTGATTAGTTCATGTCGATGCAGTAACGGTTAAACCCAAGTTAGCTAGCGATAAAGACGCTGCTGCTAGCTTGTGTTGTTGCACTAGAGTGCCACTAACTTGCTGTCACACCTCGTTATCAAAATGCTCTAAAATGGACCTATTAATACTCTCATGAAGTATTTAAAACTTTACACAGGTCATAAACAGTTTAAGCTCACATTTTAAAGCTGCATTAAACGATCTTTGACCAGTAGGGGGCAGAAAAACAAAACAAAAACAGCCCCGAGATCCCGTTAGATGTTAGCCGACAGTATTTCCAAATCCAGCAGACACGTTGCAACTTTATCATCCCGTAAGCCTTTTTCACAGCGAACATATTGACTTTCCGTAGTAGGAAAAGCGCAAGTGTCAATAATACTAGTACCTGCGCCTAACGTTGGCTAGCTTTAAAGATGCTGCTGCTAGCTTCGGTTGCTGCTCCAGGCTGTTCAGAGCGCCATATTAACTTTCTGTCATCAAAATACGCCCAGAAATCGACTCATCAGTACTCACATAAAGTATACAAAATTTACAGGGGTAGTAATTCTCCTTTTCCAGGTTTTAACTTGTGTTTTTAAAGTGATTTTTGACATGCCGTTAGCTAACATTTAGCTTATCAAGCGGTTATGGCTAATATGTTGGCCGACAATAGGATGATATTGTCATCCCATTGTAGTTGTGTTTGTGTTCATCTGATTAATGTAAGTCCAATATTCACTGTCATTTTAGCTCTGTTTTGGTCTCCACCAACTCCTAAAAAAATATCTGACTCACTAAATGTATCCGTCTGCCGCGGGGTGCTGTGGAGGTAGCGTACAGTCAACTTGTTTGTTTCTTCACACGAGTCTACTGTATGAAAATAGAAAATTTGAATAGTCAGAGCAAAATTACAACAGTTTGAAACAAAATAAAAGAATAATACAGTTGTGTGGTGACAGATCCAAGAAGCCAAGAGGCTTATCATGTTTTATCATGTCAAGTTTTGAAATATACACATCACATTTCTGGAGCAAAAATAGGTGGGAACAACAATCATACGATCATCTGTGTAAGTTTATGAAAATGCAGGTGAAAGCTCATGACTGGTGGTGAAACAATAAGTAAAGACATCGTACAGTGTGTTTTTTTTTTTTTTTTTTTGAATGGCTGCAGATCGGAGGGGATAATTAGTTACCTTTCTCTATAACACAGTGTCGCGTGTAATGCAAGTTTAAGGTTTGAAGACACCAAAACGTACGTCGCTACAGAATAAGAATGTATTTTCCACTTTTCCTCATAAAAGTAATGGGAAATGTCGCTGATTGTGCCCTCAGAAATCCTACTGATGTGTCGTAATTTACCATTATTTGACATGTTTTTTGGGTTTTGCATAATTATGGGAACATAATTCCATGATGGTTAATTAAGAAAACAGACCTCAAACCTTAAAAATGAGTTAAAATGCTTTGTGGATGACAAGTATAATAACGTACATTTGCTTATCTATGGTATTAGGGGGGAAAAAGCAGCCAGACAGGGAATCTCACCTGTGCATCATTTAATTTATTTCAAAAGGGAGACTTTTTACACGTACTTCCATAAAGGACATAGTATTTTTTGAAATTATAATAAAGCATTTGTTCAACCAAAAGAACTCCTTCTGTTTACATTACTTTAAGGGTCATTGTAACTGAAAATAATAATAATTATAATAATAATAATAATAATAATAATTGTGTGATATTTTCTGTGACAGTTATCGTACCATGAAAGTCTCATACCGTTGCAGCCCTAGTGTTGAGTGGACACAGTCTCCACTAAATATTTTCTAACCACTAAAGGTTTCGTCACATGAGGTTAAATCCTACCAGCCGCTGGTCTGTTGGCTCATAGAAATCCATGTGGGGGAGTATAGTAGGATCCATGGAGGGGCGGGGCAGGCAGGTAGAAACTTTCCTTCAGCTTCAGGCTTCAAATCCTGCCAAGCAAGTGGAATTTCATGGAAACATGAAATATGTCAACGCTGAACGTTAACTCCCACCTAGTCTGTCAGCTCTCCTCTGGTTGGCCCGCTTGTCTGCTTGGGCTTTTTTTAAAATTAAAACTAAAGAAAGTGACACCAGAAGTCAAAAACTGAAGCGTCCTGGGACAGTAGGATTATTCTGTAACGTAGCTTTTTGTGCAGGCCTCATGGCAACCACCGCTTTGTGTTTTTCTGTTTTATTTTTTTTATCACATACAGTTTAAAAACCTCAGCTGATTGAAGTAAAAGCCTTTTTTAACAAAACGGGCTCCATGTCAGTTTTGTTCCCCATCAGAATTTTCTACTTTATGATAATCTGTTAGCCAACATTAGTATTAATTATTTCCCATAAGTTATGTAAGATTTCTACAGATACTGTTAGTCAAATGACGAAGCAGCAGGAGAAGCAGGTTCTAGGTTAATCTTTGGCAGTACTGCCTGCCAAGCCTGCCCCAGCCAGCGTCCTGGCTGCAGGCTGCAGAGCTTGGTGCAGAGCTAGGGGAGCTGGCGTGGTTGGGCGGTTCTGGCCCAGCATGGCCTCACTGATGTGGTTAGAGATGAGCTGGGAGAACAGCTGTGTGTGTGTGTGGGAACAAGGCTGAGTTGTCCTTTTTCTTTCAGTCTCTGGTCTGCTGTACTCCGCCTCTATGTGCTCTGCTTTCGTTTTGTTTTCTGTCCTCGCCTCGCCTCTACCATCACATGGTCTGTTGTCAGTTATACACAGAGCCTCGGGCTGCGGGCGGAGCGGCTGTCAGATGTTACAGGAGTGAGATCACCACATGAGTGGGAGTGTGAAATGTTGATTTTAATTGCTGAAGACCCGCCGTTACTTTTGATTCACAACTTAGAGATCCGGACGAGATCAAGTGTTGCATCTGGCTATTGACAGTCACGTAGGGAAGTGCTCTACTGAAAATATGTCTCTGTCAACCCTGAAACGTAAATTTTGACAATGAAATCCGTCAGTTTAACCCTGCCTGGAGTGGCAAGTATTTGTTTATTTTACCGCCATCTCCAAACGCCTGCTATTTCTTGGACCATTAACCATTCACATCAATGACAAATGAAGTGAGTGGATGTTCTGCTTTTCTGTTTTCTTGGAACAGGCCTTTCTTTATACCTCGCATCATCTGCCCTTTCACTGTTCTCTAATATCTAACCTCATGTCACGAAGCAGCTTGTATGTGGTTTCGCATTATTTGATGTCGTGTTCATTGCCAACCAATTGCGTTAATTGTTTCTGAGAAAAGAGCGTGGGGTTCTCGGCTCTGACTCGTTAAACATAAAAAATAAAAAATGAAACTGGTGTCAAATTAGAGCAGTTATCCAATCATCATAATGGGAGGCACTCAGAAAAGCAGTCTTGCTTTACCACAAGGATGAAGGATTTTTAATCTATATTGTGTTAGCTGATGAGAAAACTGGAGAGAAGTTTATCCCCAGTGGCTGTGTTATTGAGCTACCACTTGGGTTTTAGGTTAAGTGGATCTTTTGATCCTACCAACATAACTTGAATATCTGGGGGGAAAAGCCTTTATTCCAGTAGTTGTAAATATAAATCTATATGATTTTTATGTTTCTAATGAGGTAAATCCCAATTCTGGATCACTGCCAAAACAAGTGCATCTCCATCCAAAGTTTATTTTCACAATAGGCCTGCATGATGATTACTATTTTTCAATGTATGATGTATCATAATTTTGCACCACCATGACTGTTGGAAATTTCTTGAATTGATATGCCTGATTTACTTCCCTATTGCATGCCAGAGTTAATGTTGATTCTGGTTCATAAGTTATGAAACCTTACTGATGGATAACACCACTGTTTTTGCATGTTTTAGTCCCATTTACTGCAAATAATACAAATTTAAACTACAATGATACTGATTTTTTTTTTCTTATCTTCCAAGCAGATATTGGTTTCCCCTCAGTTAAATAAAGAGACTTGAAACTTGTTGGAAATGGTTAATTCAACACAGTAAGTGTTACCTTTTCATTGCGTGGCAATGTTGTTGTAAGTGGGGATTGATTTGAGAACATTTCCCCCTAATCTATGGCAGATTTAAATGCCTAGATTAAAAAAAAAAGTGAAATGTGAATTATTTCTTTGTTTTTTTATTTAGGCATTTTAAATCGTCCATGCTAATCTGAAACAAAACTTAAAAATAAAAGCAGACAAGAGATTTACTTTTTTTTTTTTTTAAATGTTAAAAAATTGGAAACACCTTGATACGACTTTTAACATGATCAGAAGACATTTAAAGTGATTTGTAGTAAATCGGGTAAATGCAAAATCACTGGTGTGGTCTTTTTAAAACCTGACACTCCCTTCCCAACTCATTGCAGAGGCAGGTAATTTTAGAGGTGTGAACTAACTGCTCTGACCTCGTATCATAGGGGGCCGCTGGTCTCTGGCTGTTTCATTAGCCTTCCACTACAGGCGCCATGTGTGGCATTTCACCACGACTCCCAGAATGTGCCACCTTCCAGCCAGCACCGAGCCATATAACGGGCAGCTCGTCCAGCCCTGTCTGAACGCTGTCGGTCTGCAGGGGGATCTAACCGCACGCCGCTCCGCTGTCTAACAAACCTCTCTGTGTTTTCCCTTTGCTGTCGCATCTGCTCCTGAGGGATCTTCCTCTCTCCGTCTGTCCCTTTCTGTCTCTCAGGCCCACGGAGACAAAGGCGTTTGGACATCTGTCCATCTCTGTTTTCGTCTCTGACAAGGTAAGTTCTGCTGTCGCTCTGGGCTTCACTCTTCAACAGTGCCTGCATGGTTTTGGTCCTGTGCAACATGTGGTTTGTGTGCTGTTTCTGTTGTATATTTACTGTTCATAATCATGCTTATTGCTCTGTCATTTAATAACAGTACTGTAACATTTAACATGCTGCATTTGTGATTCACTTAATTGCTGTCTGTGTTTTGCACCCAGCATTTTGGTTTACAGCGACATCCACACAGCTGTTTCTGCACTTGCTACCAGCTACGTATAATCCTCTCAGTACCTTGATTTGTTGAGGTAGTTGATGGTATCTGTTTGTTGTCTCGCAAAGCCAGATGATATCTCTTCAGTCTAACAACATACTTTGAAATGTGATTTAGCCTCGCCAGATACGTATCAGATCAATCAAGTAAGAAGATTTGCTCGCTACCCGTCAAAACATCTGAACATTGTGAACAACAATATAAACTCAATTATAAAGATATAAAATAAGGCACTACCTATTTCTTACCTCACATTTATTCAGAAACTGATTTTGGTGTATAGTTTAGGAAACTAGAACAACTGCAGTGGATTTTGTGTTTCAGTTTGGAAAGCAAAAGCATTTGGTAGGTTTCCATCCACCTGTATTTTAGCCCTTTTTCCATTTTAGTGACTTGTGTATTTTCTGTTTGGAGTCTTCTCTACTCCGTGACTCACCAGTTGATCTATCTGCCAAGATGCCATTCAACAAACCGAAACAGTGAGTATCGGGGATTGAATGATACCATCTGCTTAGGGTTGTGACATTAGGTTCATGGTTTGATACACTTGTGATCATTTTGGAATGAAAACAAAATATGACTTTACAAAATTAGTTATTTATTCCTCCTTAGGTGCAAAATGTGCAACTCACTGGAAATATTTTGGCACACAACTCCCCTTAACACCACATGTTGTTTTTACACTTTGTTTTTTGTTCAATTATTTATATATATGTATGGTGTAAATTAGTTAGCTTTAGAGGTGTTGGTAGGGTGATTTTCTTTCTCCTTTGGACAGAGCCAAGTTAGCGGTTTCACCCTGTTTCCAGACTTTGTGCTAAGCTAAGTGGTGGCTAGCGCAGCTTCAAATTTACTGTACAGGAATGATAGTGGTATTGATCTTCTCATCTAACTCTTGGCAAGAAAGCAAATCAGTATGTTTCACAAAATGTGGGACTTTTTGTTTTAAACATCTTCACACAAACGAGGGTTCTGCAGGACATTTTTTCATTCTGAAAGCTTGTCAACATTTACATGCAGCAGCTGATCAATTTTTCAGCTACATAATGCATACAAGTGAGTAGTATGCTGTTGTTTGGTTGCATTGCTGTATTCGACAGCAGTCTGACAACATTTCATTTTAGTCTGTTGCTGGATTTGAATGTGCGTGCCGTGACGATGGGCAGGGACTTCTTCCTTCTTACATTCTTATAGTCTTCACTCTTCACTCAGCATGTGTGTGCTAACTTGGCAGTTGGCAGGAGGACCAAGTCCTCCAGTTGGCATTTTAGTGAAGCTTCAGTTACAGCTAAGCCACACACTGTGGTGGCTTGTAACATGGAAACTAGGCTAATAAAACAGCTTGTGGGCAAGCTCATCCAAGAAGTGATTAATTCCAAAACATTACATTTACAAACTTTTTTTTTAGATAGATTTTACTCCTTGACTTAACTCAGTTGCCAGTTCAAGCGACAGATCAGAGAAAAGCATGATGTGACTTCCAAAGTAACCCATAATGTGTGTTTTATTTTTGCCAACAGCAATCATCATTGTGAGCATGGTTATCATTTTCTTTCTTTAAACAGTGAGTCTCTCATTTCGGAAAGAGACACAGCAGCGCTCTGGCACACAGCTGTTTCTCAGGCCAGCTGTTGGCAGAGTAATAGCCACTGGAGCAAAAAAAGTATCTCAAAACGCTTCTGTTTATAGATGTTTGAAGCCTCCAGGTCCTGATGCGTACCTACATAGTCTCTCAAACTCTGCTGGAATGCAGACGTACTGTAGCAGAGGAGATTATAGACTAATACTCATGTAGGCCTCCACGTGCCTGATATGTTGAAGCATATAGACAGAGCCTGGCTGCAGGGAAGCTGTTGGTGTACATTAATCAGATTAATGACCGTGAGTTTTCCAGTGGAGCTTATGAGGTCTGGACCTGCCTCTCTACCCCCCCCACCCCCTTCACTGGCCTGACCCATTTCTCTATAAACCAACAACCAGAATCTCCTCCTGCCATGATTCTCTCTCTCTCTCTACCATCACCCACCCTGTTAGCAGGCCTGTATTAGATAGCTCTGTATTGTCTATTGATTGACACGATTGTCAGAATTTCATGTCTTTGATCCTCTTTATGTTTGTGAACTGAGATGTCTGGTTGTTTAAAAAAAAAAAAAAAAAAAAAAAAAAAACACATCTAAGACATAAACAGTGAAGTAAATCGTACTGTGCGTTGAATGTGAACAGCTTGTGTTATTGTCACTGACAGGAAAATCCAGCCAATGGTATGGTATTGGGAACAGAAATAGTGGTGTTTGCTTTGGTAGTTTCAGTTTATTCCAAACAATCCTTGCTTTAGCCAATAAACCGCTAAATATGCTACCTCCACATGTAAGATGTGTGTTTTGCTATGTTGTTGAGAAACCATTAGTGTTAAGAACATACTAAACATGCTGTATGAACGGACAGATGAGAAGCAGTTTGAGAAGTTTCTATGGGTGTTTTGATACTTTGTCACGTCCTTTGTAACTGATGTGAGTCCAAACAGACTACAACTGCCACCATTCACGAAGAGCCAATCACAAACTTTTCAGAGCCACGGTGAGTGTTTGGTAGCCTGATAATCAGATTGAATTGCCATTTGTTTTTACTTCATCACTGAGTCTGAGGGAGGGGGCTTATTTTGCCCTAACCAGTCAGTAGCGAGTGACGAATCCAGCTGCTGACAGTTTTTAGCCATGCTAGCCGCATGGCTCTATGGATGGCAACGTCAGTCTGTCGGCCCATCACTTTGGTCCAGACTGAAATATCTCAATAACTATTTGATTGCTAGGAAGTTTGATACAGATATCTGTGGTGCCCAGAGGATGAATCCTAATGTCTTTGGAGATCCCCTGACTTTTCATCTAGTGCCACCATCAGGTCAAAATTTAAATTTGTCAAATACTTGACTAAATACCAATATACCTGCAGAACTAATGACATTCCCATCAGCCTCAGCTGTACTTTATGTTTAGTGTTAATTAGCAAATGTTAGCATGCTAAACTAAGATGGTAAGCATGCTAAACATTATGCCTATTTAGCATTAGCATGTTATCATTGTCATTGTGAGCATGTTAGCATGCTGACATTAGCATTTAGCTCAAAGCACTGCTGTGCGTAAGTACAGCCTCACAGAGCGGCCAGCATGGCTGTAGACTCTGCGGTAGCGGTTGCTAGGATTATTTTACCTTTTTCATGGCAATCAAAGAAAAAGATTTAAGAGTTGTTATTTCTGTAAATCAAGATTTGTAAGTCAACTTGTACAGCTGCATGTCGCCATTTTCAGAGCACTTTTTCTGTCAACATGTTTCTGGTGACGATGAAAGATTACGTCCCCATTTTAATCCTGCCTACAAAGCTCTGATTGGCTCAGTTGTTTTTCCAACCAGGGGAAACAGCCATCAGTGAGCACAACACCTGATCTATTCAAACCACTGGAAAAATTGGGAGAGTAGTGATCAGAGTTCTGGAACCAGGCAAGGTGTTTGATACTCAAAAGTATTTCTTGAGTATTTCTATAAAATATAGGCCTACAAGATAAAATGACTGGTGTTTAAGACAGCCACACCTCAGTACAGAAGCACAATGTTAAGTAGACGTGTAGAAATCTGTTGTTAATGTAATTTGATATCTGATGTATTCATTTGGCTGGTGTATCTGCATCTGTAGTTTGTGCACACATGCCCTTCTCCTGCATTTACATGAGCTCGACAGACCAGTTCCACATGCCCTTTAAGCAGTGTTTTGTTGCTGTGTTACAGAAACCACATCAGAAGATGCTTGTGTGTTGTCGTGCTATCAGACCTCCTCTTTCTCACTGCCCTGCTGTGTCTCTTTAGCTCGTAAACTTCTGTCTCTATTTCACATTTATTTTCCACACAGAGGTGGTGAGTGACACTTGGCTCATCCCGAACTGAGTTTGTTTTCTCCTACACTTCTCTCATCTCATCGCTTATCCGTCACAAGCTTCGCTCTCTCATTTCTCTCGTCTTTCAGTCTTTCATGGCCTCGTTCATGCCATCACTTTCCCCTCTTTCAACGGTCCTCCTGTTCTCTGTTGGTCAGGCCTGACGGTCTGCTGCCCAGTTTTGGATCAAGGACCAACTTGTAGCTTTTGGATGACTTCAGATGGTTAATGGACTAAATGAAAATGAAACCAGGGTCCATATTGACACAAACATTCTTGAGACAAAAACAGAACTGTCATGGAAGGCAAGTTTTGAATGATTTCTACATATTTTCTTAAGATCAGAGAAGCCCCATCATAAATTGTAACATGGAAACACGTCTAATAAAACAGCTTGTGGGCCTCAGTCACCATTTTAATTGTTGTTTTTGTTTATAATCCAAACAGTACAGTATGTATATGTCTTGAGGATGGAGATGATTTATAACCTTGGGTGGTGAAAAACATGGAGTTTAGATGCTTAAATGAAAAGTTCAACATTTTGAGAAATACGCTTATTTGCTTTTTTTCCGAGAGTTAAATAAGAGGACTGATACCACTCTAAAGCCTGTGTGGTACATATGAAGCCACTGCCAGCAGCCAGTTAGCTTAGCTTAGCATAAAAATTGGAAACAGGGGGAAACAGCTAACCTGGCTCTGTCCAAAAGTATTAATATTTGCACATCTAAAGCGTACAAGCGTTATGTAAGAGACTGATCATCTCTCACACATGATAATTTATCACCTTTTAGATCGTCACATTGGCTCTTACGTCCCATACATACTCTCCTACCCCTATTACCCCCCCAGAAAAACCCTATCTGCCCTCTGACCATACTGTCTACAGCTCTAGCAGGTCCCTCACCTCCAGGATGGTCGGAGGTCCTGGGTGGCCTGTGTGTGTTAAGAGGTTGTAGTTAAACTGAGGGGATTGAACCAAAGTTCATGATCGGTGATTGAGGAATGTAAACGTCCTCAAAGAACACACGCGCACACACAAACACAGAAAAACTCACATACAGAGCCATGGGAGGAATGATGGGTGTCTCATGGACTCTCCACATAAACCAAACACAGCACTTTCAACTGACCATCTGTTCATGGTGATACTCCTCAAGCCAGTGGTCTGTGCCCCCACCACGGGCCCATGGAGGAATTTGATAGCGAAATACTGAATTGGGATTATGTTATAGTATTTTTTATTTTGTAATTCAACAAGATGTATTCAAATTTACAGACTTGCTTTACTCTAACTCAAAAAATATTTACTAACCAGCTGTGATTGGTCAGTATCACTTTACTACCTGGGAATTTTTGTCCTCTGCTTCAGAAACACTGTTCAGTTAACTCCAGTGGCTTCATTTCTCATATCTAGAGATAATATCTTGTTAACAAACATAAACCGAAAGCGCAGATCAGTGTGAAGTCTTGTCACTCTATCCCTCTTTTTCACTAGATTAGGTAGCCAGAGCCAGCTGAGTCATGCCAGTCCAGTAAACTGGCAGGTATACTTAAACTGTAAATATACACGTCACAGTATATGGGACTGTCGTGACTCAAGACAATTGATGTAACCAGCTATTATCTATAGTGTGTTTATTACTATTTGCATGAAAAAAGCTCTGTGTGCACATTGTTATAACTCAGTTTACACAATGTTGACGTTTTAGCAGGCAGAAACAAGACCAGACCTGGCCTCCCGTTATACTTTACCCATTTCTGATCCAGGTTTTTGTGTGTTAAAGTGCTTTGAGTGGTCAGAAGACTAGAAAGGTGCTATACAAGTACAGTCCATTTAACATTTTACCATTTACCAGGTAGAGAGGTGTGTCAGTACCAGGATAGTTGATCTGGGCTTGTACACCTGCATGTGTTTTAGGCAAGGCAGATCCTGCTTTATGCTTATACAGTATTCAGCTCAAAGTACTGTATCCTGCTAATGAGGTCTGACTGTCTGTCTCAGTCTAATCCCTTTACTGCAGGCTGTAGTTACCGTGTGACTGCTGAATACACACACAAACAAACACACACACATACTCCTGGGACCTTCTCGGTGTGATCTTCCTTCCTAGCAAATCGACGCTGAGTGCTGTGTGTCATTGTGGGTCTGATAATGGAAGCATTATGAATCTGTTAGATGAAATTTAGAAAACAAAGTGAATAGACAGTACACTTCCATTAAGTCCCCCCTCCTGTAAATGCCTCTCTGTTTCATACTCACAACCTAGCAACTATAATTTAAACAAACAAATGTATGAACATAAAGGCGCTTTGTCTTTCTTACCTTTTGTGTTGATAGTCTAAATATTCATAAATATACTTCAGTGACCATACTACAAGCAATACTATAATAAAAATCCTATTGTTTAGAAATCATTTGATAAATAATGATAATTTAGAGCCAACCATTTACTGATATCTGAAATTTAATTAACAAGCTAGACATGTAGAACCATGTGTCATCTGCGTAACACTTAACATGAATACCATGTTTAGATGATAGACTGTAATGACAAAACATGCACACAGAAAAAAGAGGGGGCCAGGGACTGAACCTTGGGGCACACCAGAAGAAACACCTCAAGGCATTTCTTTTTTCTGAAATATGTAACTTTAAGTACATTAAGAGCTATGTTAAATTATTCTTAATTGGTTAGTTTACTTGTCTAATTTGCAGTCTTATTGAGACATTTTTGCTGCACAATTTTCCAAATGGAAAATAGCCATAAGGTGTTTAAAAGTGATTTTAAAAAATGAACTTCCAAAGCCATGTATTTAATTTATTTATCCATTTATTCAACAACTATTGGATGGATTGCCATGCCATTTTGTGCAGACGTTCATGTTAAGGTCAGGATGAATTGTAATAACTTAGGTGATTCCCTGACTTTTCCTCTAGCACCATCATTAGGTAAAAATTGTCATTTACCTATTACTCTTGTTTAGGACCAAATACCTCAAAAACTGATGACATTCCAATAAACCTCAGCTGTACTTTTATGTTTTGTGCTAATTAGCAAATGTTAGCATGCTAAACTAAGATGATGAACATGGTAAACATATTCCTGCTAAACATTCGTTTAATAGCATGCAGATGCTAGCATTTAGCTCAAAGCACTGCCCACTGTAGCAAGGCTGTAGACTATTGGTCTTGTTTTTCTTTATTATTAAAATAAGAATTAGATTACTTTAGAAACATCAGATTGAATATCATCTATTAATACTGTAGGTTTTGAGAATCAGGCCCCAGACTTAATACATTGCTGTTTGTGTTTGAATGTGGTAGATCATGACAGTGGTTTGTTGTGAAATTGAGGTTGAGTGGCTGTTTTTCTATGAGGAAACATGTTAAAGCACTTTGTGGTTGAACGGTAGCTCTGCTGACTTTTATGGCCAGCGTCTGCACACCTCCAGCAGGTATAAAGATAATACAAGTGTAAGCAGCCTAACCTACTTGCTTTCAATGAACCGCACCCAGATAGAGACACACACACACACACACACACACACACACACACACACACACACACACACACACACACACACACACACACACACACTGCTGTCCTGTAGGATATAGGAGCAGTAATTAGCGATCCATGGTGAAGTCAGTTCTCTCATACTTACTCATGTTCTAGCATGCTGGTGGCAGATACCTTTTGTTTCTAGCATACTTGCCATTCACCTGTGACACACACACATCCTTCTGTTACGTCCACCTGTGCTGTACAGTCTAAACAGTGTGGAGAGCTCAGCTGTCTGAAGGGGATTAGCTGCAGTATCTGACAGGTGTGATGTTGTGCTGTAGTGTTGAACGTCAGCGTTTGGCTAATCTTGAATGTCATAACAGACACACCTACAAATACATATTAAACCTGATGTCTATTCTGCCGTTGGCTGGTCATTGCAGTCTTATAGTCTGGGCTAACTGTAGAGTTTATTTAGACACACTCCCACATTGTTCCCTGCAGATTTCACCAAGGCTACAGTTGTACACTACATCTAATTTAGCACCAGCCTGCTCCCAGTGCGCAGATCTACTGCTGTTATTTTGGGAGTTAACTAGTTATTTGCAGTGATAGAGAACATTGTGGAACACAGGGAGGAGGAAAAATAACCAGGAACTTCTCACAGTCTTGTTAAGTCAGGCCTTGTTGTAGAGCACAATCTCATACAGAAGCAGTTCAAAGTGCTTTACAGAGTCATATAACTGTAAATATTAAGTTTAAACATGGGTATAGTCTAGTCTACTCTGTTTGACACTTTTCTCATAACTGTTCTGGAAGAATCCACCTTAAATACTTAGTATATAATTTAGGTGTTTGGAGAAATTCTGATTTATAGATACAAATAAACATTTGTTTAGTCTCTTAACTGGTTATAATTGAAAATACTGTATACGGTACTTTTATCTAATGTTTACAAACATTAAACAAATATAACTTTGACATTAATAACTTAGATTTTGTTCTACTGTAGTTTAAATGCAGGTGATCTACAACATTGACAATAAATGTCAAGTCTTGCTGTCAGCCTCTCATCAAAAATAAGTGTCAAATACATAAAAATCTATCCCAGAAAACATTTATGTACTGCAATTCTTTTTATTTTGCATATATGCCAATGTAATATCTATCAGTGGGTGGGGCTTTTGTTTACTTCAACTTACAAGAGAACCAGGCCTTTATTTTGAAACAAGCTCTTATTAGCTCTGACAGGATTTTATTTCTAAACCCTTCTCTTTTTTAAATCATATTTTAGTTAGAAGTCTTGCTATTTTCTGATCTGCTTTCACTTACTGTGTTCATTTTAAACTTTAAACCCAACATTTCCTCCATCTGTTTCACATTAAAAGCCTTCCAGCATTTCAAGGAGCAGGAAGTGTTTAGTTTCATAAACAGCTATCTTGCCATCGAGAAAGCACGGCAAAGTAGAGTCACTCAGTGATCAACAGAGTCAATCAATGACTATATACCGTGTTTGTGCTAAAAATAGAAACTCACAGCAACAGAGTATGATATTATTTGATTTGTGCTGGTGGAATTCATGCAGGGGAAGTTTACCTGCATGTTTAAAAGAGTGTTTCACCGATTTATCATTTCACTCCTAACAACCTAATAACATTGTTGACTCATAATGGACAATTAAAAAAAAAAAGACAGTGATTCCCAGTGATTATTTAAGTACCACCTTTTTATTTGACAATTCTCAATATCTACTGTATGTGAGAAGACAGTGTTGTCTGTGAATCGGCCTGCCACTGTAGCCTGAAGTTTGCAGATGTTCCAGGGATCAGTTTCTACACCCACAGTTGTAGCACAGGGACCAAAATGCAGTGCACAAAGCTTTAACTGGCTCTTCTCAAAGTGACTTTGACAAAGACAAGACTTCAGTTTTTCAGTCAGCTAGTCAGTGTCGAGCAGCAGAGTTCTGGTTTACTGCAGACAGAGGAGGACTGGAGTAGTGGCATGTTTTCTTCCCAGGTTGTTGTGTCTGCCTCAGGAAGTTGTCTGGCCTTGAAAGAAGGTTTTGTCCAATGGGAGGACAGCGTGGAGGAAATCAATGTATAGAGAAGTCAGGTCACAGTGAACTGTTGACAGGGTTCATCAGCAGATTGCAGAGCTGCACAGCTAAAGAAGTTTCCTCAGGTCGTGTTGGAGTGCAGCTGAATTAATTTGCTTGTTTATTCTGCTACATCTTACAGAATATCTAATAGATAGTTTACAACACACTATAATGTAGTTATTTTTGGGCCAGACTAAGCGAAAGAATCCATTTCACAAGAAAAAAGCAAACAATCTGAGAAAAGTTAGAAATACTAAACATAATTTTGTGTAACAGAAGTATTTTTATTTATTTATTTATTATCTTTTTAATCATCTTGTGACCCCTCAGATTTATCTTATTTTATCTTATTATTTATCTTAACCTCAGATTCTGAGGTTTGGAACCCCTACTTTTATTAATGCAGTCAAATTTACTTTGAAAGTCACTTCGATGTGATTTGTTGCATCAAAAAGGAATGATTTTCTTCAATCGGACTTTAAAGGTTCCCTGTACAGTTTTAGACCTCAAGTAGCGCTATGGAGCTGTTTTTCTGTGAGTGGGTCCCTGTTTTGTGTATTTTGCGCACGCACATGACGACGCACATGCAATACACAGTCCTGCCAATGGTGTCCCACTTTTCCACTGATCTACAGGTGGCGGTAACACTCCAAGATATGCTGCAATGCGCCAACAAAGGCAGGAAGGAAGACACGTGGATGTAAACAATGCTGGATTTTAAATACCTAAAAAATCAGCTTTGCAACAGTTTTATGAGGAAGGAAATGCACTCAACAGAATTTGTTAGAGGTCAAAGAGTCACCCAGTGAGTTCTGAGAAACCCTGAATGTAAACATAACTTCTGTTTATTTACAAGAAAACTCCACAGGGCACCTTTTTACGGTACGGTACAGGTGGTGTTGTCTTCAGGCTATGTCTTGTTCTTCCTTCTGTCTTAGCAGTTTGAGTCTTTGTGAGCATGAAGACGCAGAGACATTACACAGTTATAAAATGATTTATGAGTTATTATCAGAGATGATTTTGTGCAAATGTTTGTGGATCTTCTCTCTGATGAATGAGATCCATTGTGGATGAACAGGACTGGCTGACACAGATTCCTGCCTCAGTAACGGAGCGGATGTGTGTAACAGGGCATCAGTGTTTGTCGGACACACACAGTCCAGTTTGTGTGTGTGTGTGTGTGTGTGTGTGTGTGTGTGTGTGGAAGGAAAATTGGGCAGCGACGTGGAGAAAACAGCCCTGTGGGCAGCGAGCGGTGAAGGCTCTGTAGCTTTCTGTGTCGACTGACGTGGCGCTGCAGTTTGCGTACAGTGAAGCAGTGTGACTGGAAGGTCATGGGTTTGATGCCCAAAAATGTCTTTTAAGGAAATCATGAAAGCCCCCTGACCTCACTACATACAATGCATGTATTTACATTTTATTCACGTAAAACACATAAAATATATACTTAGATTGAGTTAGTTTGGTTATTTAATTTGTATCATTGTATTAGTATTAGCATTTTGTAAAGGCTCACTCCACACATTTTACCCATAAAGATCAGTTTGCTAGTAATTGGTTAGTACTTGAAATCGTCGTATGTCCTCTGTGGCTCTGTAGCAGCTTTGTCAGCTCTGAGAAAATAACCCTGGTCTTAAAAACAGTCTCACCTCAAGGTCTATTTATTAGCTGTTATGGAGCTTTCCATCATATCACACGTTTTCCCTGCTTGTCATGGAATTGTAATTGTTCAAATTTCCCTTTTTTTTTTCTATTTTTGTTTTAGTTTTTTTGTTGAGCACTTAATGGACGTCTCTTCCATGTTGGCTTAAAAGTTGAGTTTCAAAGTTCATTCTTGATCTTGACATAAAGCTGTTGTTACTCAACCCTGATTTTGTGTTACAAACTGGGTGTGTTCTATTTAAAGGACGTGAGCGTTTACCAGTCAGGGAGGGTCAAATGAGAAGACTACATTTTTGGAGCGTGACCTAAAATAGGGATATCTCGGCCTGTGCTGCATTGATTTTAACCATTCAATTTTTAAATCAGTCTCTCACAAGTGATTTTTTTTTTTTTTTGTTCTTTGAACTTTTGTGTCCTCTCTGGGTTGAGATAAGTCTGTGACTGGATTAATACAAGATTGTCAATCAGTAACCGGCTGATTTCCTAGCTTGTCAAAAGCTGATGTGTTGAAGGTTTTCACCTGAAACCAGCTGTATGTAATTAAAGGTATTTGTCTCTCTCTGCAGTTTTCTTCTCTAGCCGCAATCATTCCGTGCTGTAAGGCCGACCCCAAAATGTCTTCCAATGGGGACCTCAGTGACCTGGGCAGCTCTGACAGCTTCTGGGAGGTACAGTAGGAGCGCGCACACACACACGCACACACACACGCACACACATTTCTGACATTGATAGAAAACTTAAGAGGAAAGATTGATTATTAAATCATTAAATTAAACACTGTTCATACATTACTGGCTGCAATTATATAGCAGTTTTATCCAAAGTGCTTTACAATTCGCCTTTCATTCACACACACACACACACACACACTTGCATACCGATGGCAGTGGGCTAACGTGCTCGTCTGACTATCGGGAGTAATTTGGGTTTCAGTGTCTTGCCCAAGGACACTTTGACATGAACAGAACCGCCAACCCTGTGAATATTGGACAACCCACTCTACTTACAAAGCCACAGCCGCCACAGCTAGCATCACTAAATCAGTTATTTAACAAACAACAAACAGACCTTACAATCTTTGTACTTGAATTATTTAACCAGATCCGATAACGTATGTTAATGAAGCCCTAAATATATTTATACTGGGCTATCGGAGCAGCAGAGAGGAGCAGCCGGAGTTTGAAGCAGTGAGATAAGGCAGCATGTTGGTCTGTGGTGTTTAGATAGAGACACATAATGAGTCCCTGCTGACTGACTGCCGGCTTCACAGCCCTACCTCTGGAAAAACTACATACCTTACTCCTCTCTCTCTCTCTGTTCTGTGCGTCCTCTTTCACTCTTACGACTTCTGTACATCATCACTAGTCCACTAAACATCCTGCCGTGTCAACATGCATGCTAACGTTTTGCCACACTAATATTAGCATGTTGGTAACATGCATTGAACTGACAGGCCAACTGATATAGAAAAGGATTTCAATGCCTTACACCAGTTCAGTCTTATTTCTGTTTCCTCAATTATTGTATGTGTTCCTCTGCAGCCGGGGAACTACAAAAGGACGGTGAAGCGGATAGACGATGGTCACCGGCTGTGTAATGAGATGGTCAGCTGCTTCCAGGAGAGAGCAAAGATAGAAAAGAGTTACGCTCTCCAGCTGAGCGACTGGGCCAAGAGGTGGAGGGGTGTCGTGGAAAAAGGTGAGTTGAAAACACTAATGATATGGGGTGCAGGCTGCAGCAGACCATCAGTTGTATCTAATTGCCAAGGTCTGCAAACAAGTAATTTAAGTTTAACTGCAAAGCTTATGGAGCTCCATTTAAAAAAAAAAAAAATGTTTAAGGAAAGACTTGAAGCTTTGCAACATTGATTTGTCCTGTAATTAGCCAGCACCCTACAGAGAAATATCTGTTGTCTTGGAACAAACAAACTTTTTAGCGCTTGATATTAACTGGAAATATGGCAAAACAAAAGTTCACAAACTTTTAAGTTTTAAATCATTCATTTACACAGTTTTATTTTCAGTTGATTTACAGGAAGTTTATTTCAAAGCATTGGCTGAAAAACTCCTAATACCAAATCTGAATCTTCACCACAGTCAAACTAATTGGTCCTTAGAATGAGAATATGTCTGTGTAATTGCGACAAACCAACCAACAAAGACAATTGGTTGTTTCAAGCTGAATGGGATGGTAAGACTGTATCTCCTCTCCCCACACTTGTCCCTCAGGTCCTCAGTATGGTACGCTGGAGAAAGCGTGGCATGCCTTCATGCAGGCGGCCGATCGGCTCAGCGAGCTGCATCTGGACCTGCGGGAGCGGCTGGCAGGCGAGGACAGCGAGAAGATGCGCAACTGGCAGAAGGATGCCTTCCACAAGCAGATGATAGGAGGCTTCAGGGAGACCAAGGATGCAGACGACGGCTTCCGCAAAGCACAGAAACCCTGGGTCCGCAAACTGAAAGAGGTGAGGGCTGCCCGAGTGGTTTCTGATGTCAGTCAGTAGCATGTCAGTGAAGTTGGATTTACGTAGGTTTTAATTCATAGTTGAGTGTCAGATTTCACCCGTTATCACCTCCGCAGCGGCTAATGTGTTGTATATGATCAGGCCATATTGTGCTTTATATTCCCAACACTAACTGTGTTTACAATCTTTGTGATACAGAGCGACTGTGAGCTACACACATAGATTTATAGAACTAAAATCCAGGTAACTTGTTGTTTTGCTGCATCTCTTTACTAAATAGGAGACTGCCGCCGTGCAATCGCTGTATTTACATTCATTCATTCATACAGAGCGACGATTGCAGTGAGCAGAGGCTCTGCAGTGTAATCGATTTGTTAGATGTTTGTTACTGAGAAGGAGAAGACTACTGAGAGTCTTTCTTTAACTTCCTGAATGTTGTCTTCACTCTCAACAAACTCCACCGGCATCAGAAACATGTTGGGGGAAAAACACAAGCAGCCAGTCACAGTTCTTGCAGTCCCCGACGTGTAGTTACATTTTTGATGTCTACATTGAACAGTACTGAAGAGGTGAACTCTTCAGTACTGTTCAGTGTTTAAACCATAACATACAGATACTTTAATTGAAGGAGATGATTGCAAGACTCTTAACATATTTAACTGCTGTTACAGTTACAGTGGCATTTTAACATATATTTAATCATCTAATATGTTGTCATATTTGTACAAATAACATTGAACAAAATGTTATACCTAACTCTGTTCACTATTTCCATTTTTCTTTCTTTTTTGTGCCCTGCCCATTATGAGATAACTTTGTGACTGGGATGAGATGATGAATGGAGCCACTTTGCCAAAGTTAATTATATTTGACAAAATACTATGACGAGTTTTTGAGAGTGAATCATGTTTCTAATATTAGACTATTCCATCAATGAATGTGTCAGTGAGGAAACAATAGTGCATTTTCAGATAAGGGGGTGTGGTGTATGTAATAGGAGCTGTATTCATTACAACAGCAAATCAAAGTGAATCATTGTGTGTGTGTCAAGGTGGAGTCCAGTAAGAAGAGCTACCATCAGGCCAAGAAGGAGGAGTGGACGGCGGTTAACAGGGAAACGCACGCCAAGGCCGACCCAACCAAGTCGCAGGAGGAAGTCCGCAAATACTCGACCCGGGTGGAGCGCTGCAACCAGGAGGCCCAGAAAGTACAAAGCTTACACACACATTTATTTCACTATCCCCATGGGGAACAGTCATTGACCTTAACCAACCTTAACTCAATTGTAACCTGTACCCTAAAACCAAGTCTTAACCCTCAAAAAGTAGTCTCTACCTGTGGGGACCTAAATTTTTGTCCCCACAGTGGCACAAGTCCCCATGGGTTAGTGTGCATTCAGGTTAAAGTCCCCACTGGGATATAACAACCTGAAACTCACACACACATATACATACACACAGTCTCATGCGTAGCTCCACTTGGGTGTGTCAATGAGTCCAGAAAAACATACCTGTGTGTTTTTTGACTTTTGAAACATGACCGGGCTTGTCGCCTCTGTTCTCTGCTCTGCACAAACCCAGCGGCAGAGAAAAAGCTCCAGGTCCTGAAGAGGGAAATGATCAATGGCAAATCTTGACAAGGAAATTAAATCCGGTATCATGCTTTATTTGCACAGTTTGGGGGAAATACCTGAAAAAGCACTTAGACTTCACTCATTTGTCAGGGCACACACAACCCGTCTGTATTTCAACCTGTCGATCGCTGTTGACCTGACCTTTGCCACATTAAAAGTTCCATTAGTGAATCACATTGAGGCTTTTATGGTGCAGCAGCGCCAAGAAATGTGTTGTATTTGTTACTGGGTCAGCACAGACTCTTGCGTTTTTCTGTTTTGTTATTGGATTAGTTTTAAGTATTGTACGAAGTAATAGTACAAGAAGAAGCAGCCACACTGAGCAGGTTGTATGAAAAGCTGCAGAGAACAGGTTCTTTCTGCAGTTAGTGAGAACCGCCACACACGTCATCAAGGTAAACAATGCTTAGCATGTCATCCTGTTGGATGGAAAATGTGATTGTGTTTGTTTGCATGGCATGGTACGAGTGTCCCAATCCTGAAAAAGACTATTATGACCTGTTGCCTCTTAAATACTCGACATGGAGCATTCTTTTTTAAAACTTATAGGAGTTGAGAGGAGTGAAACAAAAAATTGACTCATTGAGATGAATATGGGTTTGGAATTAAGTTGGGTTGAAATGTTTTTTTGTTTGTTTTTTTAATGTTAAATACTTTTAAAGGAGAGGTAAACGTACTTAAACATTAATGTGGTTTGGAGTTGGCGGCTTTGTTTCAGTATTTATAGTATTTATAGTCTTTAGCACACATGGACACACATGCACACAGATACAAGAGCACATGTGCAAAAAAGAAATGCTGTTTTTTTTTCTCTATGAAACTGTGGATTTAGCAAAAAAAAATCCTGGTTAAAACTGAAATATTAATTTCTGGGGTTCAACATTATTCAACACCTCTCAGCTGCAAATCATTACATACAGTAAAACAGTCACAGCCTCTCACCAGCAGCTGTGACAGAGTGACGCTTGAACGAAGTCTCTCACAGTGTGTGCACTGCCCACTAACAGAGCAGCCATCAATCTCTAGGTTTAATGTTAAAAATTAGACTGCTTCCTGAATGATGACACAAAGGCACATTTGCTTCCCTTCATCTTCCTGAATGTGGGGTGACAAAGGGTTGTACAGTAGCTCAGTATGTGTTCTGTGTGTGGCAGATGAAGGAGCACTACACAAAGGCCCTGGAGGAGCTGAACCGCTGTAACCCTCGCTACATGGAGGACATGGAGCAGGTGTTCGACCTCACCCAGGAGGCCGAGCGTAAGAGGCTGCGCTTCTTTAAAGAAGTCCTGCTGGACATCCACACACACCTCGACCTGTCCTCCAAAGAAGGGTAGGACACACACACACGCAGATGCATACGTATATACACACAAGCGCACATACATCTTAAGAAAAAAGAGGATGATTAGGCGATTCATGATCCATGACTCAGAACGAAGGCATGCAGCACTGTCAAGGTTTAGATGTGTGTGTGTGAACATGTGTGTATGTACACAGGAGTTAATAGAAAACTCATGGTGTTGTCCATTAACTATTGACCTTTCATTCTATTTAAACAAGCCACCGTTACCACGGTAACCATGACTGTTAAAGTCCAACAAGATATTTGTCCAAATATTGAACAAAAACACATCACAACACTTTAATTAACTCTGTGAAGAGGGAACTTCACATTATACACATTAGTGATGAGATTTGATGGGAATGCACTAGGTCATAAGTCAATAAAGTCATCCAGTGACTTTATTTATGTTTATTGTTTGTCTTGTTTTTTCTTAAAGGTAAATTGTTTAGTCTCCAAACTCAAAGTCAACAGTTCAAGTTGATAGCCAAAGTACAGAGAGACTGTAAAGGTTTCTGGCCCGGCCCGACTAATGAAAGACCACCTGCCATCCTACAGTGACCTCAGTCCAAACCCAAAATCCAGACTCACAGACTAAGCTCTCACAAACTTTAGTTTATGGAGTCTCTCATTACCTGAAGGGAATTACCATGCATGAGGGCGTTCATAAGCAGTGGCTCCCAACCTCTTTGGCTTGTGACCCCTTAAAGGGGTACAATTCTCACATGCCCAAATGTTTGTTTAAACAGTTTCTCATCACTGTAATCGTTCCCCCTGTCCATACTGGCTGTACACAGATTCCTTTTTAATGTGATTCTAATGTAAGTGATGGGGAACAAAATCCACGGTCTGTTCTGTGTTAAAAATATGTTCAAACTTTCAGCTGAAGCTAATATGAGGCTCGACAGCCAAATCAAGTGGGCATCTATAAAAGTTATGCTCTTTTAAGTACCAAATTCCCTCTTCCCCTTTTTCTTACTGCTAACTCAGACTGCTGAAGCCTCCAGCTGAGTTTTACATATGTTTGAACAAAGATTGTTAATTTTTAATCCCCATCACTCACTTTGAAATTGCGTTAAGAAGGGAACTCTTTACAAAGCAGGAAAAATATGAAACTATCCTTTTAAAATGAAGCAGCGTCTACTTGTGACCTCTAGTCACAGGTTGCATGTGTTTTTTGAGTTTGAGCTGTTCCACCAAAGTGAGATTTTCTCTAAATGTGTGAGATTGTGTGTCATTTAAATAATTGTTAAGAGTTCAAACTATCCAGTTCGTCACAAGAAAAGGGGAAAAGCTTTTTGTTTTAGATTCTATTAAATGGTTTCAAATGTGGACAAACATATTAAAGAGCAGTTTAAAGTAAACAGATTAGGTAGGGTTATGTGTCAGAACTACACAAGAGGAATAAAACAACAAGAAAAACAATATATTTTATAGTTTTGTAAATAAGTACACGTACTATAATTGAAGAAATGTAAAAACACTTCTCAAATGTGAAGCAAAGGTGGAATATTGAGTTTGAAAGTTCTTTCTTGACCCTGGAAAAAGTAGTTTGACCGAAAAAAAAAGTCTGGCTATTGACTTTTTCTTAAGCCTTCAATAGTATCTCATGGTCTTCCTCAGCAGATGGAGTTTGTTCTGTTGTGATTAGGATTGTTATCACGTAACCAAAGTTCGGTACTTAAGCCATGTATAGCTATCTCCATCACAGCTGAACAAACTCCATCCAGTTAGGAAGACTGTGACATGTGGCTGAAAGCTCTCAAAAAAGCTAGTGAGTGGAGTTAGGAATTTATTTATTTATTTTGTCAGAATGGGTGGAAAATTTCAGTGTACTTGGACAAACTTTATTCATATAACTTCCTTTGCAAAAATGTTCCATCGCACATCACTACCTTTTAACATGTATTCTGAAAATAGTCCTCTCCGGTCTATTGAATACAGTCAGAAGGATTTAAGAGGAGGTTCGGTGTTCAAAGAGCCCTCGGGTATTTACCTGCAGCTCCTGGAAAGGTTGGATGTAGATGAATAGATGCAGGTTTTTGCTTCATATCATCTGAGTGTAAACAAACCAACACAGCGCTGAATATGCACATACAATACTCTTATCTGGAATTCCACCTTTTTAAATGGAGGCTTCAGGATTTTAAAGTCCCAGCCCCCAGAATACACAGTGTAATCAGGAGCCTGCTGCAGTAAATATAACATAGTGTATTTGAGCTGTAATTCTGCCATGTTCAGGGCAGGAAATGACAAATACCGTAAAAATGTTTTGTTTATTTATTTTTTAAAATCTTGATTTAAGTTGCAACATCTTGCCTTCTAGCTGACTTTAAAGCTGACCTAATCAATATTTTTTATCTTTAACAAAGAATCAAATGACTATGTTTAATGTGAAAAGGGGTCACTCGTGGTGACAAACCCACAGAGAGTTATCACCCGATTCTGCTGTTCCCCCCCCTCAGCTCTATGGAGCTTTTTAGCATCTTTTAGGTTATTGTTTTGGTTTTATGGCAACTGTTTCTCTCTCAGTGGTCCCATCAAACCTGTTTCCAGCTGCAGAAGGCAGCTGTTTTCAGCAAAAAAGGTTCAGATAAACCCACGGCACACTACCTGCCCAGGACCACCATGCAGCAGACACTGTCGTTACACTGTGACAGAATTAAAATCTCTAATGACAGAACTTAAAGGAGGAGGAGGGTGTAGATGTGATGATTGACAGTCAGTTTGTCCAATAGGTTCAATGGGCTGTACCGGGACCTGGGTCAGACCATCCAAGCAGCCAATGACACCGAAGATCTCAGATGGTGGAGGAACACCCACGGACCGGGCATGAGCATGAACTGGCCACAGTTTGAGGTTTGGGCGGACACACAAACGCACATTATTCACTCTATTTGAATGCACACGGGACTATTTATATAATTTCATTCATTCATGTTTTTCTTCAAACAAGAAAACAAGAGTACTGTGCAGTAACTGTGTGTGTGTGTGTGTGTGTGTGTGTGTGTGTGTGTGTGTGTGTGTGTGTGTGTGTGTTTCATGTTCTTGTATCCTGGTGGGGACTTTAACCTGAATGCACACTCACCCATGGGGACATGTGTCACTGTGGGGACAAAAATTGAGGTCCCTAGAGACTGCTTTTTTATGGTTAAGACTTGGTTTTAGGGTACAGATTAGGGTTAAGGGGTTAAGGTTAGGCATTTAGTTCAATGACGGTGACTAGTGAAACAAATGTGTGTACGTGTGTGTGTGTGTATGTGTGACAGACTGAATATTAAACAGGCTTCCAGTGAAAGGCTTGTTGTGTGACTGAGTACTCTGAGTGGGGTCAGGAATGTCTGAATACACACACACACACACACACACACACACACACACACACACACACACACACTGATGCAGGTTTATTTACTTGTTGGTGGAAATCTACAGATTTCACCTCAGCTCTGCAGACCGGGCCACTGAGGACAAACAAATATTAACAGATATATTAAAAAAAACAATCAGCAGATTCTGGGAAGCAGAAGTACAAATTATTGTTTCTTTCCATAGTTTAAAGGAAACGTTATCTCATGTAACTCTCAGCAAGCAAACAAATAAGGATATATCTCAAAATGTAGGAGTAATACCACTCTCATGTCGGTGCAGTAAAAATGAAGCCACAGCCAGCAGCTTTGCTTAGCATAAAGACTGGAAACGGGGGGAAACAGCTAGCCTGGCTCTGTCTCCAGGTAACAAAATCAGCCCACCAACACTAATCAACAATCCCTAAGTAACATGTTATATCTCGTTTGTTAAATCTGTAACAAAAACGAACTGTAAAAACAGGCTTCATTCATTTCCTAAAAAGTTTTGTGAATTCAGCCTGAGGATGATATAACTGATTGTGATCAGATACATGCAGGTATTTCCACACCCTCTTCACTCTCTGTTCCTGATTCACAATGAAGGAATCAATATATTGTCCTATTTTCTGTCTGTGAAAAGATCTGCAGACCCAATTGTCAAGTCATAATAGAGATACAATCATCTGGATTCCTGCCTCCCACCCTCCACTTTTATTTTTGGCAGCTACACACTGACATCCTACAAAACACTTTACATATAATACTCAAAAATGCAGTAACTGGACCACAGAAAGTCTGTTAGAAGATTTCAGAAAATCCGTTTGTCTGCTTTTGATATATGATATTCACACTGAAATGACTAAAGGTGTCCTGAGCAGTTCATTCGAACTTAGGAGTGTTTACTGCTTTAGTAAAGATTATTTTGGCCATGTTCAAACAAAGCCTGTCAAGTTGTAGCGCGTCATTTTAGAGCTGCAGTGGTGTTCATTTAAGGTTAACCAACTGCAGTAAAATATCCCAAAACACAAGGTTTTATGGGCACAAAGATGTTGTGAAAACCAGCACTTCCTCATGTTTTAAAAGCTAAGCTGATAAAAATAAGTCTGGATTGATTCACATATTCAGCTGTTTCTTTATCTGTTATTAACTGCTGTAAATACCAGAGAAGAAGGTTATATCAATGAGGGTAGACAAAATATTAGAAACACGTGTTGGTATAAGCCAAAACAATTCAACAGCAGCACAAACTGCAGCCTCCAAAACTGAACCACCAACAACAACTCTGAAACAGTTTCAACACAAACTGAACATTATACTTTTCATGACAGTAGGATTTATTGCAGGACTGTTGTATTAAACTGCAATATCTAAACTAAAACAGCTAGGTGTACTTAGTAAACTGGCAACTAAGAGTATTTTCACCTGTTGCCAACACTTGATAGGATGAGGCGTTACTGAAACCATTGCTGCCTAAAATTAGATGTTTGTTTTTTGCTTCTTTATGTAAAGAGGTAAAATAAAGAAAAATATTTAAAAATATTCTAAGGTAATGAAAACACAACGATTTTCAGGTGATTAAACACTAATGAAAACATACTTATAAATATTCCATTTCTGCCAATAGCTCCTCCTAAAGGTTACACACTGGACCTTTATAAGCACTGTATAAACATTTAATAGATCATTTATAACACACTACAATGTAGTTGTAAGTTGTTTATTAATATACAGTATATTTAACTTCTCCTATGAAGACATATTTAATATTATTACAGCTGTGTTTTACTATATTGTCATTCATTATCTGTTTATACAGCAGCCTCCACTTTTAGATGTTCACAAATACATTAATACACTTATATCTGCTTACAACTTCATTATAGTGTGTTATAAACCATTTATTAAATGTTTATATACTAATGAATGCTAAATAGGGGGATTTAATGTAAAGTGTTACCATTTTGGGTTTCAGTGTAACAATAAAGAATGGCAGCTGAGGCCTGTACAGTATGAAAACTGTATTTATAGAAGATTAGTATAGCACAAACAGCTTAAAGGATGATTCAGCTGTTTTTGTCATGAAGTCAGGTGACAGTCAGGTGAGCATTTGGTTTCAGGCTAATGTACAGTGTAGAGATCAGGAAGCAAGTATGTTAAGAGTATGACAGTTTGTGGAAAACTTGAAAACAGAACAAATACATGAGATTTTCTTCACATTTAAAGAAATTTGGCATTTGGAAAAGTCTTCATATTTCTTTCAGTGTAGTACACAGTGAGAATCCCTGCTGTAATGACAAAGTGAACACTATTTAGCTTCCCCAGTTTCTCCAAAATTAAAAAATAAAGGGGGAGAGAGAGAGAGAGAGAGATGTTGGCAGAAAGAAATTAATCTCTTCTGTCCTCTGAGGAATCTCCTGGCGTTCCCACAGCACTGCTAACACGCAAACAGAGAGCCATTGTCTCCACACACACACTTGTATTTCTATACTTGTGAGGACTTCCTGTTGAAGATATTCATTCATAACTCCAACCTTCACTCCTCTACTACATACTTATACCTTTTAAAAATGTAAGACTTTTGAAGAGTGAGGAGCAGTGAGATGTCCTCACTTTGGAGGAAATCTGTAATTGTCATTCTCGAGAGATATAGACTATGCATGTGTGTTAATGTGCTAAGTCTATACCTGTGAGGACTTTTGGTTCACACACACACACACACACACACACCTCCTGTGGCGCTGATGGTTTGGAGGTTGTTCTGTGCTCCACTGAGACCAGTAAATACCAGTAACTGTATACCAACCCACCTCTTTTGTGGTGTGTATGTTTTTGTCTGGGTGTGATCCGATCAGACTCCATTGATTATCTACCACAGGGTGAGAGTGTTCATTAACTGGCTACTAAGACAAAAAAGCACATTTACTTTATTATCTTAGCAACATATTTGGAGACAAGAATCCACATAAAAACTTGTTGTAAAATATATAAGGTGCATTTTGGTCAGTTAAATGTCTCATTTAGTTCCATTTAAGATTGTTGGAGGTTTTTATGAGATATTTGTCACAACAGGTGTTTTTTGGTTTGTCTTCATTGCATTAAACAAGTTGTAATTTTCGTTATTATAATTATACTTTTCCAATAATAACCTTAAATATTTTATTTTCTAGATTAGAAAATACTGCAGTTTATCATAGGATTATAAATCCTCTGAATGGAATATAAATACCCCAAACAGCCAATGTACCGACTGTACAAATGTTAGCTGTAAGCTAGCTAGCAATCGACCTTGTGTGTTTGTGTCGCAGCTCAGCCTGACTGAACTTAGAACTCAGCAGGAACTTCTTTTTCTTTTTATTATTTCCCTCCAGTCTCTCTCCTTTTCCCTCTTGTCTCTGTATGTTTATGAAGTACATAAGACGTCAGCGCTTTTTTCCTGCTGAAGTTTAAACATTTTCAACTTGTGCAGTCTTCACGTCCGTTTGCGCTGCCTGGGCGAATTTGTGTCTTTCCATTGACTTGCAATCATGCCGCATCTGAAATTCAGATCTCATTCTGTCTGAACACACAGTAAGAAATTAACTTGAGCTGTGCCACCACCATTTGACCACAAGTGGCAATTATGTCACTAATGGCGCATTGAATTTCCTAAATAATAATGATAAATAATAATAATTAATTTCCCAAAATTCTACACTCAGTAGCTTTAAAGACATCATCATTAGGCGACCGGACTGACATGCAGTGTACAAGTGCAGGTGAGTCAGCAAACTGACCCTGTTCACATCAATATCTATTAAAAGTGTGCTAACGTTAGCCACCATATGCAAGTATCATACCAGACCAAGTACGGCTGTAGCAGCAAACCCCCTGAGAGTATTGAATTGAGCAATGTTGCGTTTTATTGCTTATGAATTTAACTGTTCATCTGTAAGAGGAAGACTGTGTTATTTCAAAACTGTGTTTACAAATTGTGTGTGTGTGTGTGTGCATGCAGGAGTGGTCTCCAGAGGCGAGTCGCTCCATCAGCAGGAAGGTGCGAGGTGGACACTCTGAGGAGAACGTGGTCACCCTCACCAACATCGTCTCCTCAGGTGGAGATGACGTCCCACCGAGTCCCATCACCCTGGACACCGGCAGGTAGGAGGGCACCTCCACGTCTGCTGCAGAGAGACTACAACAATCATTACTACCATGTTTCATTATAGGGCTGGATCCAATGCCTGGTTTTATCATTATCCACAAACAGTTGCTCTGTTGTCTTAAGTTTGTTGGTGGAAGTTAGAAGTAAAAACCTGAGCTGCATCATCTCTCAAAGGGAGACCTCTCAGTTCAGGATAAAGAGCTAGTCTTTCCTGTGCACACACACACACGCACTACATATGTGTGTGTACATCTGTGTGTGTGAGTCACAGGCAGATATAGAGGCAGCATGTAGTTTAGTTTGTTGCCTTGTAGTCACCCTGAGGAGTTAACATCTTGTAAATAACGCACTCTTAATTAGTAGCTAGCAAGCTGTCATTCTCTCTCTGTGTCTGTATGTGTGAGTTACAGACTTCGTTACCAGATTTAGCCACTGTTCACACCCCCCTAGCAGTACGTTTCCTCAAAAGCAACAGACTTTTTTTGTTACTTGCTCTACTTCTTTATCTAATCCCATCATGTCTGCTGCTGACAGTGCTTCACAAACGCACCACCATTCCTCCCTCAGCTAAAAACAGGCACTGTAGCAAATCTTTTAAAAGGAATGAGAGACAGGAAGCAGTCACATTAAACTCAACTGTCCACCTCTCTTGAAACTGCTCTGTGCTTGAGGTCCTGTTAGGTTTACAAAGAGACTTTTTGGTGCTGTTGGTCATAGTGCTGTGTATTGTCAAGTTGTGCCGTTACAAAAATCTTGTTAAATGTGACATAAAAAGCCAATTTGTATGCTTCCATTATGTAGATGATGCAAATGATTACTAGAGTGGAGAAAAATCAAAATGGGAAAAATATTTGGAGGCTGGATATGATAATAAATTCTTCTCATGAAATTGTCTCATGGGCCAGATCTGGTAGTTTGAGACCCCTGTATTAGAGCATGCTATCATGCGAGCTACATTTAGCTGATTCCTACGTGGCACTGCTATGGCAGGCTATGCTAGTTCTCATAATCATAATGAGATGTATCATAACACTGTTGCTGCCACTCAAGAGGGCTAGCAGATGTGCTAATATTCCCCTTGAGTGGTACATAAATGTTGTCATCTGCAGCTAGTTTGGCTGTTATGTCATGCTAACTGATTTGCAGAGAAAGCATAAATTATTAGTACTTTAGTACTAGTTTGTAATTTTTTTTAACGACCAAAATGATATTGCCTTTTCCTTTTTGAAGGTATTAAACATGATTCAAGAGTCTGTAAATGTTCAGTCAAAGACTTTACCCTACAGACACCCTGAGCAAATGCATATTGATATATTGATTAGCATATTGTATGAGGCAAGGATTAGCTTGTTTTTCTCACATATGACATTGTGTCACAGATCACTCTTTCGTTCCCTGATTTACTCTTTACTGCAAATTAATCAGTCAATAGTTTGCTCTTTAGTCAGCAGTAAATTGAGATTTCGGATGCTAATGAATTATCATCGATTTGTGACATTATTGGGAGTTGCAGTATTGCATAAGTGTAATTTACACATCTATCAAAGGCAAAGTATTGATTTTGTAAATTTATGATGGTACTATGTAGTGCATAAAATGTACAGTTGAAATTCGGACACTCAAATAAAATTGGAGGGAAATAAATAAAGTGTACTAGGTAGACAGACGGCTACAGTGACTTTCTGTGCAGCCGTTAGCAGCTTCCTGCTTGTTTGTTATTCTGTCTGTATAAGATGGTTTCCAAACTAAGACTGGTGTCCCTCTGTGAGCTCACTGTTGTTCCATAAACTCTCTGTGGTGTCCGACTCCTCACAGCCTGAACCTCCACCACTCATTTTCACTCACTCTGTTCTCCACTGCACATCCATGATGACGACAGCTGCGGTTGCCAGGAGTTATGCGAAGCAGCTACAGAGCCTCTATTAGTTTATTTACAACACCTCGGTTGTGGCACATTAAGTTTAAAGGGGTACATGTGATGCACAGTAACCCGGGGAAACGGGGAGGGGGAATAAAAACTGAGAAAATCAGGCTGCAGCCAAATACACTTGAGAGAATATGTGACTGTAGCTGCAACTTTAAAAAAAAAAGTTTTGATTATGTTTTGTGCTTAAAAATAACACAATACATTTCAAAGTATAGGTTTCAAAGTATCAAAACGTTTATTGATGAGGATGTTTCACTATTGGACATTGAGTGTTTACATGCGCACTAGTATCCTGGTTATGATCAGCTTTTTGGAGTATCCCGGTTATGTGTTGCGCATGCAAACACCATACCTTGACAAGGCTTTATCCTGGGTTTGAGAAACCTGTATATGCTACCTGGGGTACTCAGATAGAAACCAGGATACTGTGGTTTCTGAAATTCTCTGTAGATACAGAATATAGTGACTGAGATGGTGAGAAATCAAGACACAACTGCACAGAGATGAGATGCACAGAGAGAAACCTAGATACTGTTACTGAGTCATGTAAACAGGGATACGAATAACCAGGTTTCTGATGTTCCATGTAAACATCATATCCCGAATATGATCAAATACTAGTGCGCATGTAAACGCACTCATTTTGATTGTATTTTTTTATAACTCCGATGAAACAGTACAACAACGTGATTTTTCTGTCAGAGACACATATCCAACATTTGGTGGTTGGCAGGTGGAATTTCCTGTCTCTCTGTAACCCGTCTCCTCTCTCAGGGTGAAAGAGTATTCGTCAGACTGGTCAGACGAGGAAAGTCCTAAGAAGGTGCTGGCAGAGAACGGCGTGGGGGAGGCGGAGGACGAGGAGGATCAGGTAGAGGGGGTGCGAGTCCGAGCGCTCTATGATTACACGGGCCAGGAGGCCGATGAGCTCAGCTTTAATGCAGGTATTAACACTTACTAATGCTTATAGAGGGGAGGCATCACAGGGGAGAGTGTTAATTTTTGGTTTGATTGATCGGTTTTAGTTTTACGACTGCTGTCGCTTCATAAAATGTGCAAAACAGACAACAAAAACAATGAAAAATTTTCAGCTGCACTAAAAACATCAAGGACAAAAGCTAGAGTGGAACTTTTTGTATAAAAGGTCTAAATGTAAGTTTTCTTAAAAAGACATCTTATCTGTATGACACTCAGTGAGTCCGAGAGGTGTTGATGTAACTCAGTGCTAATTTTTAAGATTGTAATTAGCGTTTGGTGTTGCGCAGAAGCAGAGAAGGTTGTTGTAGGCTATTTATTAGGCCTATTATCTCAAGATCACAAGATAACGATTTGAAATGGGGAGATGAGATAAATAATTATTACCTCGGGATCAGAGCACCACAAAAACTTTATACAGAAAATGTAATAAGTCACAATAATGTGAAAACACTTTATGTGGTAATTAGGAGATGATTCAATTGTGATCTTGAGATAACAAGATAAAAGCTATAAAAAAGCAACATTCACTCTCAGCTTCGATAGCTGGATTGTGTGTGTATATACATAAAATATGATCAATACAAATAAATATTAGCAACAAATGGTCTGCCCTCACTCTACGTAACACTGTACGTTAGTTTTTATTGAAGGGTTACTACTTTGTGGCATTGCATTTTTGTACGTGTTCTCAATATTGTGTCCGTTTGTTTTTTCTTTCTTAATGGTCTTTTTCACCTGAAACATTTAATGTTTTAAAAAAAGATTTCCTCATTTACATAGTATTTTGTTTATAACGTTAAACCCCCCAAAAGACAGTTAGCCTAAAGATATTTATCAAAAATGAGAGAATTCAATCTGACATAATCCTTTATATGAACCGATTTGCACATTTTTATGAAATTACAGCTTTCATGAATATAAGAACATATATATATCTCCTAGAAAAAGAACATATCCATCGAAAAGCACAAGAGGTGTATTTCTTTTTGTTCACCTGTGATGCCTCATCCTAACACATTTACACACACACACACTCATGTCAAACACATTGTTTCAGACATGAGCACAGACGATCAAATGCAGGAAGACTGTAATGTAATGGGGACAAACCCATAAAACACACCTATTACATCTTGCCTCAGTCTGCATGTCAGTCACTGCTGTGACCTGTTGAGCTGGTCATTGTATGTTCATGAATCTTGCATTAATGAGTCCATCTGAGTCACAGAAACATCTCAGCTGTTGTAAAATGAATAAATAAATAGCAGTAAAACTTATCTTAAGTAAACTATCTCTGCTGCAGCTTCAGTAGATAAATAAAACTATAGTTTTTTTTTAAGTTAAAGCTAGAAATGAAAGCTGCTTCCTCCATTTTGTTTCCATCTGGAACAGATTTTAACTTCTCTGAACACAGAAGGAGAATATTTTCCTCCGTCTCTAAAATTATACTTCAATCGTTCTGTAAAGGTATAAAAACTGGTTTATTTCTGTGACTTGAATTGGATCATTATTGCAAACGTTTCTGATGAAAACATGAGAACTGTGTGTTTCTGCTACACCTCACTGCATGATGTGTGCAGCTTGACATCATCTCTGGCTGCTGATGAGTTCTGTTTGGAAATAAAAGCATTTTGAGTTCAGCACCAAATAAATGTGAAATCAGTACAGATAGTCAGAGGATTGATGCTTTTATTTTGATGGAATAACTTGCTGTTCTAGTTTGTTCTTTTTAGTTAAAAATGAAAAACTCAGCTGTATTAAATATTTAACCCGTCTCACCCAAGAACTCAGGTATTCTTGTTGGAAATAAAACCTTTTCTGAGTGGTTTTATCTTCCTGATCCGCTGGATGTTTTGACATCTATGTGAATATCAAGAATGCTAATTGTATGTTTCATCCTAATTTGAAGGATTATCATAGAATAATAATAATCCTTATATCATTCACTCGCCTGTCAGGTAAGTCAAGTGAAGTCACCTTTTATTTATAAAGGACTTTATACACAACACAGTTGATCTAAAGTGCTTAAAAGAAAAAGTGATGAACAGAAATGAAATACAGTTCGGTGAAAACACAGAATAAGATAAGAGACTTCAATTTATCGATATAATTTGTTGTTTGATGAATCACTGTCATTAGATATACAGCATTCTCTGTATAGACATGTAGTATTTACAGACAAATACTGTAATCAAATGATCTTTATGACAAGAATATTGTCAATGCTTGAAGGTAATTATTCCTATAGTGTCCTATATTTAAAGTGTAACTCCACACATAGCTACAAACTTGTCGCCTTTCGGCCAAATTTGCTGTTTTGAATGAAAAATATGGCATCCTGATGATTTGTGTAGATCTGAAGGGTATTATTTGGTGGAGGGGAAGGGGGTCTACTACGAGAGCCTCTCTGATTTGTGTGTGTTTCTGTGGGTGAGTGTCAGTACATAGTCATATCCCTGTTGTTTATCGTGGTTAACGTTACTGTTCGTCAGCCCTAAATATCTTTTCAATCTCTGAATGCAGCACAGTTATCGGGGGGCCCATGTGTTGCTTACTGACACAAATGTATGTGCCTGTATAGAGTTGTGTAATTATTTATTAACCACGCTATTTCATTAGTAATGTGTTATTTTGGTTATACAACTAGGTTAGTTATTCTTGACACATCCCACTTTTTAACCATCAATATGAATTGCATATTTATTTCTTGCAACAAATAAGAAAGTAACTTAGGCAGCGACCAGCAGAAGTGGTACTAAATGAAGAGCCGTTTGGGAGCCAAAAGAGCCGGCTCTCGGAAAGGAACGGAGCTATAAGTGAGTCTTACCTATTTCGTCACGGTTAGGGAGAGAGAATTCAGCTGAATTCGTATGAATTTTGTTGTAAAAATCACCTGTATTAACATGATATGCCTACAAGAATCTATGTGACTGTGTGTACAGTAAAAGAAATAATAAGCAGCAGAAGTTCAGCCCGATTCTCAGAACTGTCGCCTTCTTCATCCCACAGGAGTTTGCAGGCCTGACACTAAAGGAAAGCAAATATTCGGGGTTGACAAAGCTCCTTATTGGCTCTGATGGCATGATGATCCTGAAATCACTAGATGATGGTACAGGAAAATTGTCCGTCCCTGCATATAGTGTGCATCGTATGAACCCCGGGCTCAGTGTGAACACATAAAACTCCTCACTGCCAGATGAAATAAAGCCATAGCCACTAAACTGGGGGGGAATCTTAAAGGGACAGTTCACCCCAAAATCAAAAATACATATTTTCCCTCTTACCTGTAGTGCTATTTGTCCTATAGATTGTTTTGGTGTGAGTTCTGGAAAGAGACGTTGCTGTTGAGTTTTTCAAATGTATTTTTTTACACAACTAGCAACACAGCAGGTAGGTAGGTAGTGAACAGTGGGTTTATCAGAAC